>NC_060174.1:102396325-102511325 GCF_021184085.1 Oncorhynchus gorbuscha | reverse complement strand
TGCCTGAAGGTACCACGTTCATCTGTACAAACAATAGTACGCAAGTATCAACACTATGGGACCACGCAGCCATCATACCGCTCAGGAAGGAGATGCGTTCTGTCTCCTAGAGATGAACGTACTTTGGTGCGAAAGTGCAAATCAATCCCAGAACAACAGCAAAGGACCTTGTGAAGATGCTGGTGGAAACAGGTTCAAAAGCGTCTATAGCCACAGTAAAACGAGTCCTATATCGACATAACCTGAAAGGCCACTCAGCAAGGAAGAAGCCACTGCTCCAAAAATGCCATGGAAAAAGCCAGACTACGGTTTGCAACTGCACATGGGGACAAAGATCATACTTTTTGTAGAAATGTCCTCTGGTCTGATGAAACAAAAATAGAACTGTTTGGCCATAATGACCATCGTTATGTTTGGAGGAAAAAGGGGGAGGCTTGCAAGCCGAAGACCACCATCCCAACCATGAAGCACGGGGGTGGCAGCATCATGTTGTGGGGGCGCTTTGCTGCAGGAGGGACTGGTGCACTTCACAAAATAGATGGCATCATGGGGAAAGAAAATTATGTGGATATATTGAAGCAACATCTCAAGACATCTGTCAGGAAGTTAAAGCTTGGTCGTAAATGGGTCTTCCAAATGGACAATGACCCCAAGCATCCTTCCAATGTTGTGGCAAAATGACTTAAGGACAACAAAGTCAAGATATTGGAGTGGCCATCACAAAGCCCTGACCTCAATCCTATAGACATTTTGTGTGCAGAACCGAAAAAGCATGTGCGAGCAAGGAGGCCTACAGACCTGACTCAGTTACACCAGCTCAGTCAGGATGAATGGGCCAAAATTCACCCAACTTAATGTGGGAAGCTTGCGGAAGGCTACCCAAAATGTTTTACCCAAGTTAAACAATTTAAAGGCAATGCTACCAAATACTAATTGAGTGTATGGAAACTTCTGACCCAATGGGAATGTAATGAAAGAAATAAAAGCTGAAATAAATCATTCTTCTACTATTATTCTGACATTTCACATTCTTAAAATAAAGTGATTATCCTAACTGACTTAAGACAGGGAATTTTTACTAAGATTAAATGTCAGGAAATGTGAAAAACTGAGCTGAAATGTATTTGGCTACGGTGTGTGTAAACCTCCGACTTCAACTGTATGTATATCTGTTACAAATGCAGAGCAGTGCAACCCAAGTCAAAACGTGGGTACAGTTGGTCCCTTTTTCATGGAGTCTTTCAAGGGCCTAGTTAGTATGCGCCAGAGCTGCACACATTGTTCTGCAAATGTTTTGTGCAGTAGCAGAGAACCTCAGTGTTCTGTCTAAAATTGTCCAAAAGACCTATTGACGATGACATTTGGAGGACATGGAACTAGAAGCAACCAGATTCTTAGTAATAAATACTCAGGGAATGATGTGGACATCTTCAATCCATACTGCTACAGTAGTTAGGCTGCTGTCCATTTTGCATTTAGACATTTACAATGATCAATGTACAGACTATTAAACAATATAGGCTTATGACTGGTGCCCCACACAGTCGTTACATAATTGTGTCAGGTGTTGCCCTGATTGATCCATGCTCCACCTCTCCATTTCTACTCTGTCCATTGGCATGAACTGACTCCCTGGCCAGGGGAGAGACCAGGTGGACTCTGTTATTTCTGCTGGTGCTCTGGTAGACAGCCCCAGGGAGGGCTCTCATCTGGCCAGTGAAAGGGCTCCCAGGCAGAGACGTGCAGGGGGATGGGGAGTTGAGGTCAAACCCAGGCTCTAGGCGAGAGCCAGTGACTTTGCTGACACAGTGGGGGCTGTGGTTGACGGAGGACAGGGTCTGCTGACTTCCGTTCAGGTAGGAGGTGTTGGTGGAGTCCAGGCGAGAGGAACGGTGGTTGTAGTAGGCATTCCAACCTTTCTGCTTCTTCTTCTGATGGCAGCGGCACTTGAGGATGCGGATGAAGGCCTGCTTGAACTCTCGGCTGTAGCAGGGGTAGATGATGGGGTTCAGGCAGCTGTTGAAGTAGCCCAGCCAGAAGATCACCTTGAAGAACGTCTCCGAGGGACGCAGGTTGGCGTTGAACGACCCTGAGAGAGTACATGGTGAAAATAGGTTATCAATTGAGAGATATTATCGAAAAACAAATGTTATTATGCATTACTTTTTTTTATGACACATAACTTTACATTTGAGAAATGATTAAGCTGTGCTATGTACTGTTGTGGTAGATGTATCCAGAGACAATAATGTAAATGAGGAACCATCTCTTCAATCCATTCATTTTGATGATCAATAGATGGCGGTATTCAATAGAACCTCACAGAAAGCCAACGTACCAGCAGCTATCCACCGGCAATCTCCTCTCACTCCGCACCACTGATCGAGAGAGACGGAGAAAGGTGAAATATAAGCTTGCTTTCACCTTCCCAGACCTTTCAGATCAATGATCAGCGACGAAGGAGATGAGATGAGAAAACGTTTCAGGGAGTGCAGGGTGGGGGTCTTTATTCAACTCTTTAGTACAGACAAATTGTCTGTCTGCTGGTATTTTTGAAGCGTCCTATTTTTTTCCGATGGAGATTGGTGGGTGGAGATTGGAGATTGGTGGGTCTCCAACACTTACAATGATGGCTACACAGTGATTCCAATGACCACCATCTTGGTGCTGATTCTATTATCTTGGCTGTTTCCTGTTTCGGATTGTCTTAGATGGAGAAAGATAAGGTGACTCACTGACGGTACTCATCATTACTGTACTATGGTCTCCTTAACCACTGAGGTCAACTCTACCGACCTCACATCAGCCTTCACTGATTCTAAATAAGCTACTGAACCTTGAATGTTAAAGAATAAAAGCTGTAAAAACTGCAAATGTGGAAAAAAGTTAAAGATAAGGCAGGATTTACAAGCAATTTCACATTCAATAAAGAAATCATTACAGTAAGCAATGCCACTACTGCGCTGGCATGAGATAATATCAGTTTCAGAGAAGCACTTTCTGGAGTTTTATCTCTATCTTTACTGTCTCCAGCTCATAAACAAAGGTCACAGAGATCCGTCATCATTCCAAAGCCTTCCTAATTTTACAGGCGAACTAATCCCAGAGGCTTTCACTGCTGGGAGTCCACTGTTTTACTGCCCTTGCACTCCTCCCCTGTTGAACATCACATCCCCTTTTTTGGCCTTTTTGGACTCAGCATTGTGGGTACTCATCCACTTTGGTATGTCCTGCCACAGAAACCCTGGCTGTCACGTCATTGGATGAAAACCTGAAGAGAAAGATGTGGCATTCCATCCTGGTTCTCTCTTTAGACTCTGGGATGGAGAGATGTTTAACAAGAGTTATTACTGTGTTTTCTCATAATAGAACCATGGCTCTTAGAACCATCTAATTCAAGGACACATTTGTAATTTCTCAGCCTGGCCTGAGGAGAGACTGGTTACACTGTAGTCCTTTCCTGCAGTTAAATGACCTAGTGTCCCCATGGGTGTAATGTTATCAATAAAAACAATTATAAACATTTATTTTTTTTAAACGCCAGAAATCTGGTGTTTCTATGTCAAACGGTTTTATTATATGCCAGTCTTCTGTGATGTATATCAAGTGTAATATTGGGATGCAAACTCAAAATTGAATACATTTCAACTCTATTTCTGACATGGTACAGGTGTCTTCTTTTTTTAAGCCCTTAACTATGAATATTTTAAAATTTAACCTTTATTTAACCTTAATTTAACTAGGCAAGTCAGTTAAGAACAAATTCTTATTATCAACGATGGCTGAACCCGGCCAAACCCTAACCCGGAGAACGCTGGGCCAATTGTGCGCCTCCCCATGGGACTCCCAATCATGGCCAGTTGCGATACAGCCTGGAATTGAACCAGGGCCTGTAGTGAAGCCTCTAGCACTGAGATGCAGTGCCTTCGACTGCTACGCCAATCAGGAGCCCAAATGAGTGTGAGGTGACAACCTTTGTTTCAAAGTATATTTGTTTCAAACCAAGAAACACACTGTGTGACCCTGATTTAGCCCACTGCAGTAATGAATTATGTGCTTCTGGCTGGGTTTGTTTTCCAGTAAATCGTGTGTACAGTTCTCCAGCACAGTTCCATACACTGTAACCTCCTCAGCCCCGAACCTCCCCAGTCACATGAAGCCAACAACCCACTATACCGGGATTGGTGTCAATTCCATTTAAATTCTGCAAGTACACTGAAATTCCAATTCCAAATCTCTTCAATGCCTTTCAATGAGGGAAATTTGGAATTCGACTTTCGAATTGACTACAATTGAAATAGAATTAACCCAAACCCTGCACTATGTTCTGATAGTGCTCACTTGAGAAGATTTAGGATGCTCCTCCGTGCCGTGCAACTGTGGAATCCAGGGCAACCAATCACAGCTCTCTGTCCAATTTCTCTGTCCACAGTCTATCTAACCCAGTGATTTAATCACTAATTCACCACTTAATCTACTGGCAACGTCTTTCACACATCCAGAAACCAGATGCTTCCGGCTTTCTTTATCTATTAATTGGCCGAGTCCTTCTCTACGGCTGCTTAATGCTGGCTGACTATCGAGCCAAACAGAAGGTAGTCGATGTTGCTCTACAGACGGAGTAAACAACAAAGCAAGGACTGCTGAAATACATTAGACGCTAAAGAGGGGTGGCAGTTAAATGTACACTGCCTGTATGAGGTCTTTAGGGGCGGAAATTAAATGTACACTGCCTGTATGAGGTCTTTAGGGGCGGCAGTTAAATGTACACTGCCTGTATGAGGTCTTTAGGGGCGGCAGTTAAATGTACACTGCCTGTATGAGGTCTTTAGGGGCGGCAGGGTAGCCTACTGGTTAGAGTGTAGGGGCGGCAGGTAGCCTACTGGTTAGAGTGTAGGGGCGGCAGGTAGCCTAGTGGTTAGAGTGTAGGGGCGGCAGGTAGCCTAGTGGTTAGAGTGTAGGGGCGGCAGGTAGTCTAGTGGTTAGAGTGTAGGGGCGGCAGGTAGCCTAGTGGTTAGAGTGTAGGGGCGGCAGGTAGTCTAGTGGTTAGAGTGTAGGGGAGGCAGGTAGCCTACTGGTTAGAGTGTAGGGGCGGCAGGTAGCCTAGTGGTTAGAGTGTAGGGGCGGCAGGTAGCCTAGTGGTTAGAGTGTAGGGGCGGCAGGTAGCCTACTGGTCGGAGCGTTGGACTAGTAACCGGAAGGTTGCAACATCGAATCCCTGAGCTGACAAGATAAAAATCTGTCGTTCTGCCCCTGAACAAGGCAGTTAACCCACTGTTCCCAGGCCGTCATTGAAAATAAGAATTTGTTCTTAACTGACTTGCCTGGTTAAATAAAGGTTCAAAAAAATGCAGTACCCTGTGAGGCTGCAGGCTTTCAACACATCTCCTGGCATGTTAAAGTAACGGGGTGGAGAACTCAGGATAAAATGCCACAAACACCTCCATCTATAATTGTTCCTGGACTCATTTCACAATCAGTCGCCATAGAAATAATCCCAAACGGAATCTCTCAGTCCATGCCCTCTCCTGCCAATGAGGAGGCCATTAGAGGAACTGCATTGATGCCATGAGAAAATAACTGGCATTTAAAAAAAAAATGAAGGGTTTATCTTTTGTTCTGGTTTCGGTTTCTTTTCTAAGACACACTAGACTATGATAGAGTAGGCTATGAATGACTCTGAGATCTACCTGGGAACTAAATACCCTCGGACCTCTCCTCACACACCTACGAATGGACAAAAGCATGTTGTCAAAGATCATGTCCAAAGCCATTTTTAAAGAGGGCCTAAGAGGTATGCTAGTCAGTGGGGCCCTACCGTACGAAGGCCCTGGCGTTCCAACTGCATTAATCTAGAACAGGTATTCACAAGCAATGCCGTCGGGGGTACGCCAAATAAAAATGTGATTCACAATTAAAAAATAAAAATAAAACTTTTTTTTAATGTGCCTATACATTTGGGTGAGTTTTTTTCCTCTCGCCTGAGGAGCCTCGTTTCACTGCCAAAACATGTCAAATACAGGAGGCCTAGTCGAACAATGTAAGTCCAATCACATTAACCGTTATTCTCTCGCGGGAAACCTTGCGCAGACATTTACGAACGAAACATGACAATAAGAATAAGAAGGGAAGTTTTTTGAGCGAGAATTAAGACGACTTTCGAGTAGTAAGACATGTATAAAAGCAACAGATACCATTAATAAGAAGGGGATAGAAAAGTCTTATATGGTGAGCTACCGAGTGGCTAGGACAGGCAAGCCCCATACTATTGTGGAGGACTTCATTCGTCCTGCTGCCGCAGATATGGCTGGGACAATGCTGGGGGGAAAGGACAGAGAAACTATACAGAAACTATACAGACAATGTCTTCAACAAACAACACTGTTTCACAATGCATCAGTGACATGGCAGGAGATGTTTTGAAACAATTAACAATGTTTTGAAACAATTACTGCTGCAAATTATATGCGTTACAGCTGAATGAGTCAACAGACGTGGCGGGCCTGGCACAGCTCCTGGTAAATGTCCGTTAGGTTTATGGGGGGTCAATTAAGGAAGACATCCTCTTCTGCAAATCACCGGAAACCAGGCCAACAGGAGAGGATATTTTTAAAGTACTGGATAGCTTTGTGACATCAAATGGACTTCGGTGGTCAAGATGTGTTGGTATCTATACTGAAGGTGCAAAGCCATGACAGGGAGACATAGTGGAGTGGTAACGCACGTGCAAGCAGTTGCTCCCGACGCAACATGGGTACACTGCAGCATCCACTGAGAGGATCTTGATGCCAAGGGAATGCCTGACAGTTTGAAAGATGTTTTGGACACTACAGTGAAAATAGTTAACTTTGTTAAAGCAAGGCCCCTGAACTCTCGTGTATTTTACACAACTGGCCTATCTGGGTGATGTTGTTTCTCACCTGAATGATCTGAATCTAGGATTACAGGAACTCTCTGCAACTATATTCAACGTGCGGGACAAAATTGAGGCTATAATTAAGAAGTTGGAGCTCTTTGTCTGCATTAACAAGGACAACACACAGGTCTTTCCATCATAGCCTCATAGCTTTAACTATGATTTTTTTGTGTGCAAATGAACTCAAACTTACGGACAATGTCAAATGTGATATAGCGAAGCACCTGAGTGAGTTGGGTGTGTAATTACGCAGGATAGGGTTGCGTTCAGAGTATCCTGCCTTGGCAAATCGCGCTGTTAGGACACTGATGCCCTTTGCAACCACATACTAATGTGAGAGTGGATTCTCGGCCCTCACTAGCATGAAAACTAAATACAGGCACAGACTGTGTGTAGAAATGATTTAAGACTGAGACTCTCTCCAATACAACCCAACATGGCATTGTTATATTCATCCTTTCAAGCACACCCTTCTCATTAACCTGTGGTGAGTTATACACCATTTTTTGATGAACCGATAAGCTTTCATATGTAAGATGGCTAAATAAAGAGCAAAATTATTATATTATTATGATATTATTATTTGTGCCCTGGTCACTTCACTCATTCTTATGTTTAATAAATGTATCGTGTAGTGTGTGTGTGTGTGGCAGGCTTACAATGATGGCAAAAAAACAACATTTGAGAGTGCGCTGACCTTGGTGCTAGAGGGGGTACAGCTGGAGGCTGAATGTTTGAAGGGGTACGGGACTATACAACGTTTGGGAACCACAGATCTAGAAGCATAAGGGACCCATCACCATCATATCATGCTCATTGGAGAATTTGGGTTGGTTAGTTAACTAGTCTGAAACCTTCTGGAATCATCTATTAAATATGGTGGGAATGCAATATTATTGTCCGTACACGCTTAGAAAAAAAATATGCTATATAGAACCTAAAAGGGTTCTTTGTGGTTTCCCCATAGGATAACCCTTAACAATACGTTTCTTTTGGTTCAAGGTAGTACCCTTTTGGTTCCCAAAATAGTTCTACCTGGAACCCAAAATAGTTCTACCTGGAACCAAAAAGGGTTCTACCTGGAACCCAAAATAGTTCTACCTGGAACCAAAAAGGGTTCTACCTGGAACCCAAAATAGTTCTACCTGGAACCCAAAAGGGTTCTCCTAGTGGTCCAGCCAAAGAACCCTTATTGAACCCTTTTTCTAAGAGGTTATATATTCAACTTGTAACCATGACAAAAGAGTAAATATTGGTTACATAACATGGAAAGTGACAATCGAAGAGCAATATCTTTAGTATGTAATGTTTTGGGTTCATCTGGTGAGTTTTGTGATGAAAAAAGCAAAAAACTCTCAACTTCTATCTTGATTACCATCATCTGTGTTTGTTTGAACAGATGTTGTTTCCTGTTTTCCCCACAAAATGATCCTTCTATTGTTCACCACCTCCGCATGAGGACAAGGTGTAAGATACAGGCATACTAGATCACAGAGCACCATTGTTTGTGGTAATTACATTATGTTGGGTGATACAAACAAAACATGCCTTCGTTGGGTCAGTGCAGACAGCTTGAGAATTGCATAGTTTATACTGGCAGTGAAAAGTGGCGCTATCGTCAAACACAATCTGCAAAAGCTTTCAAAGAGATTATTTAAAATCCTGCCAGTTACAATAGTCTGTTGAATGTGGACACCAAGAATATTTGACCCAGCTATTTTGATCCAATTTTGTCTGAGAGAACGGCTACACAGCAGGTTAACGACTAAAAACATATGAGTGAGTGCTTTGTAAGGACCCAATCATTGCCAATGAAAACACCATATATGCCAATTATTACAGTTTATATCTTGGGTTTTATTGCAGAATTGAGATAATACCTATTCTCAATCTCCATACCTCAAGTAAATAAGAATTGAATATAATGTTCTGTAGATGATATATTCACTGATGTACTGGTAGTCTGAAAGCATTGTGAGGGCAGAGAAAGCATAGACGCAGCTATTCAGGGCTTATTGTTGCTCCCAGAATACATAACACATATATCAAACATCCTATTCCAAAACCCCGATAGGAGGGGGAAATTACAACCACCGTCAGGAAAGATGTCATCCTTCAAACCAATGACATTTTTATTATCTTAAAATGTCCCTGAGCCTCTCGGGGGAGGGTCCAACAGGGTTCCTATAGCGTATGGTACACACAAAGACACAACAGGGTTCCTATAGCATATGGTACACACAAAGACACAACAGGGTTCCTATAGCGTATGGTACACACAAAGACACAACAGGGTTCCTATAGCATATGGTACACACAAAGACACAACAGGGTTCCTATAGCATATGGTACACACAAAGACACAACAGGGTTCCTATAGCATATGGTACACACAAAGACACAACAGGGTTCCTATAGCGTATGGTACACACAAAGACACAACAGGGTTCCTATAGCATATGGTACACACAAAGACACAACAGGGTTCCTATAGCATATGGTACACACAAAGACACACCAGGGTTCCTATAGCATATGGTACACACAAAGACACAACAGGGTTCCTATAGCGTATGGTACACACAAAGACACAACAGGGTTCCTATAGCGTATGGTACACACAAAGACACAACAGGGTTCCTATAGCATATGGTACACACAAAGACACAACAGGGTTCCTATAGCATATGGTACACACAAAGACACAACAGGGTTCCTATAGCGTATGGTACACACAAAGACACAACAGGGTTCCTATAGCATATGGTACACACAAAGACACAACAGGGTTCCTACACATTGCTTCCACTTCCATGGTGTGACCAGGCTAGGTGACTGCTGTGCCTCAATGCATACACGTCACCATCTCTGTCACCCACACAGCCTTATGGTCCATATTGCACCCCAAATGAGGCCTCAGGAAACTAAAGGGAGCCACGATTGGACATTAACACTGGGTAATGTCAGCAGTTCCAAATAATCTGCTTATCGCCACAACACTGATCATTTCTGTCATCTCAAGCACGGTGAGGACTGATTGATATCAAGCTTGAAAAAGGAGAATTCAGGATTTATTTATGTGATGAACAAACTGGTTTAGTATGATCATAATTTATGTTTTTTTTTGTAGCTACAGTCTCCTGCCTAGTGATATAGGGCTATTGATGTTTTTTGTAGCTATAGTCTCCTGCCTAGTGATATAGGGCTATTGATGTTTTTTGTAGCTATAGTCTCCTGCCTAGTGATATAGGGCTATTGATGTTTTTTGTAGATATTTATATAGTCTCCTGACTAGTGGTATAGGGCTATTGATGATTTTTGTAGCTATTTATATAGTCTCCTGACTAGTGGTATAGGGCTATTGATGTTTTTTGTAGCTATAGTCTCCTGCCTAGTGATATAGGGCTATTGATGATTTTTGTAGCTATTTATATAGTCTCCTGACTAGTGGTATAGGGCTATTGATGCTTTTGCTTTAGTGCTTTATTTGTAATCCCATTAGGTTTTGCTGAAGCAGCAGCTATTCATCCGGCGGTCATCACAAAAACATAAAACATGACGAGTAGCAGAAACTCTCATACACCGATAGACAAGAACAGTCACACACATGTAAAATACAATATATACAAACAGTACAACTAAAGGATAATGTACGTGTAGATTGTGTGTGTTAGAATGTGACAGTGTGTCTGGTTGTGTGTGTGTGTGTGTGTGTCATTTCTTTACAAAATGTAAATGAAAAATAGCCCGTTTCTGGTGCCACTGACTAGAAAATATGGCAAGTTAATTCATGGAAAAGTTAATACCCCTTTCCCACATAATAAAAGGAAGTTAATACCCTACATGTTTTGGCATGGGTACATACTGCTTCTTGTTAAATCCTTATTATGAAAACTATATACTGTTGGCATACTGTATGTAAAAAAATGATTATGTGTGTGTGTGTGTGTCAGAGAGAGGGAGAGAGGGAGGGAGAAAGTGTTTTTGTCTGTGTGTATATCTGCTTGAGTGCTTAAGTGTTTATACAGTGCATTCGGGAAAGTACTCAGACCCCTTGACTTTTTCCACATTTTGTTAGGTTACAGCCTTTTTCTAAAATGGATTCAAATTCATTTTTTTCCTCGACAATGTACACACAATACTCCATAACGACAGAGTGGAAACAGGTTTTTGTGAATTATTTTGCTAATTTACAATATAACATTTTTTTAAAATACCTTATTTAGGTATTCAGACCCTTTGCTATGAGACTCGAAATTGAGCTCAGTTACATTCTGTTTCCATTGATCAACCCTGAGATGTATCTACAACTTGATTGGAGTCCACCTGTCGTAAATTGAATTGATTGGACATGATTTGCAAAGGCACAAACCTGACTATATAAGGTCCCACATTTGACAGGGTATGTCAGAGCGAAACAAAACTATGAGGTCGAAGGAATTGAGCTCAGAGACAGGATTGTGTCGAGGCACAGATCTGGAAAAGGGTACCAAACCATCTCTGTAGCACTGAAGGTCCCAAAGAACACAGTGGCCTCCATTATTTTTAAATGGAAGAAGTTTGGAACCACCAAGACTCTTCCTAGAGCTGGCTGCCCGGCCAAACTGAGCAATCTGGGGAGAAGGGCCTTGGTCAGAGAGGTGACCAAGAACCCGATGGTCACTCTAACAAAGCTCCAGAGTTCCTCTGTGGACCACGACCCTAAGCACACAGCCATGATAACACAGGAGTGGCTTCAGGACAAGTCTCTGAATGTCCTTGAGGGGCTCAGCCAGAGCCCAGACTTGAACCTGATCGAACATCTCTGGAGAGACCTGAAAATAGCTGTGCAGCGACGCTCTCCATCCAACCTGACAGAGCTGGAGAGGATCTGCAGAGAAGAATGGGAGAAACTCCCCAAATACCGGTGTGCCAAGCTTGTAGTGTCGTACACAAGAAGACTCACGGCTGTAATCGCTGCCAAAGGTGCTTCAACAAAGTACTGAGTAAAGGGTTTGAATACTTACGTAAATTTCATATTTCAGGTTAAAACATTTTTTTGTCAACATTTCTAAAAAGCTGTTTTTGCTTTGTCATTATAGGGTTATTATATAGGTTTGTAGATTGATGAGGGGAAAAAACATTTAATCCATTTTTAAACAAGGCTGTAATGTAATAAAATGTGGAAAAAGTCACGGGGTCTGAATACTTTCCAAATGCGCTGTATACTTGCATTGGAGGACACTAGCAGAGAATAGGCTGTTCGGTCAGATGCTGTCCTGTCATGTCACACACACACGCACGCAAACATACGCACACATTCAAGGTTTATTTGAAAAACAAATAACAATGTATGCGTGCAGTGTCATACCTATCTAACAGGTATGTGGTTCAATTTAACCCAATAGAACTAGTGAGAAATTGTGACACTGAAAAAAAAAAAATCCAAACCTACCGATGGGCAGCACGAGGAAGAATGGCAGCCAGCAGAGAATAAACATGCCTACCACCACACCCAGAGTTTTAGCAGCTTTCTTCTCTCGGGAGAACTTGAGCAGTTTCACCGTTAGTGTGCTCCGCGCCTGGCCTTTGCCCGTGACGCAGTATTCTTGCAGCTGTGCGTTTTTGCAGTGGATCCTGAGCGTGAGCTCATTCGAGTCCATGCGTTCTTTCATGACCCCCGCCTCCAAGTTCTTAGTGGTCCGTTTGGCAACTACATAAACCTGGCAGTACATGCACAGGATGACAGCCAGAGGTATGTAAAATGAACCCAGGGAGGAGAAGAGTGCGTAAAAGGGCTCTTCGGTGATGGGGCAAACGGTGTCATCATTTGAGGGTGGTTGTTTCCACCCTAGTAGAGGTCCGATGGAGATGACAGTGGCGAGAACCCACACACCGAGCATGGCCAAAATGGCTCTTTTCTCCGTTACTATACAGGGGTACTGCAGTGGGTAGCGCACGCCTATATAACGGTCTATGGATATTACGCACAGGCTCATGATGGAGGCCGTGCAACATAACACGTCCACTGCTGCCCAGATGTCACAGAAGATCCTCCCGAATACCCAGTAGTCGAGAATCTCCAGTGTTGCGGACACGGGCAGAACTGTGGTACCCAGTAACAGGTCTGCAATTGCTAGGTTGATAATGAAATAGTTCGTTGGGATGCGCAGGTGTCTGTTGCACACAACGGAAAGTATTACGAGTATGTTGCCCACGATTGCGAACAAAATGAAAGCGCCCAGAACCATACCAACTGACACGGCTCGGGTAAGGTCCAGAGGATTCGTGTCTGTGTAATTCGCTGTGGTCAAATTGGTATTATTTGCAGACAACGGTCCTGGTGTCTCTGCGTACAGCTCAGAGGACCCGTTACTCCAGAAGTTGGCATCATTAGCAGTATCAAAACTCATGTTGATGACCCAGTTCCTCCATACCAGATACGTGTAAATCCATGGATCAACACAAATACATTGTTAATTTTGTTAAATCACCAGTATTCTTCATTTCAAGTGGCTTTGGAAATTAAAACAATTACTAATGAGCGCAAAACTGATCGAAAAAGCGCAATGACCTTCTATGGTGTGGTTCCATAATCCCCTGATGTTTTCCGGAAAACTTACATTTCATAACACAAGATTATATCACTTTAACCAGCTGCTGCAGTCGTCGTGACTGTCGCCTCTCACTCCGTTCCCTCCTCTCTACTCTGCAGCGTTGCCACCGTGGTGATACAAGCTGTCTAAACGCAGCAACACCACCAACTGACCCCTCCCGCATCCATGTTCACAATATGCAACCTTTCCTCCCCTTTATTCACTGACCTAAACATATTGGCACTGGAAGTCATCCGACATGCCCTCACAAAAATGTTTCCAGGACTGACCAATACGGGAATCCTGAAACTGAGAAGCACATGGCTATATCAACCAGTAATTTAAATCACAGGCATATGCAATAGCATGCGCCATCAACACGCCAATTATTATATGATATATCTATGGTGCTTTCAAGACAAGTGGGAGGTCGGAGATTTCCAAGTTCCCAGTTGTTTTGAATGCTGCATTAAAACTCTACGCAGTATGTGTCAAGGCCAGCGCAACAACAACAATAAATTGTTGCATTGCTATAGTAAGGACTACAAATCAAATCACTAACCTGAAGGTCTACTGGTGATTACACATATGATATAGTGAGTGTACAAAACATTAGGAAGACCTTCCTAATATTGAGTTGCACCCTATTTTACCCTACCTTACTTTACAAGGTGTCGAAAGCGTTCCACAGGGATGCTGGCCCATATTGTCTCCAATGCTTCCCACAGTTGTGTGAAGTTGGCTGGATGTCCTTTGGGTGGTGGACCATTCTTAACACACATACAAACTGTTGAGCGTGAAAAACCCAGCAGTTCTTGACACAAACCATTGCGCCTGTCACCTACTATCATACCCTGTGCAAAGGCACTTAAATCTGTTGTTTTGCCCATTCGCCCTTTGAATGGCACACACACAATCATGTCTCAATTGTCTCAAGGCTTAAAAATCCAACTTTAATCTGTCTCCTCCTCTTCTGATTGAAGGGGATTTACCAAGTGACATCAATAAGGGATGATATCTTTCACCTGGATTCACCTGGTCAGTTTATGTCATGGAAAGAGCAGCAGTTCCTAATGTTTTCTACACTCAGTGTAGTCATTGTCTCATAATTAGGCTACAATCTACACAAACGTAATGCACAAGAGATTGTGATTACATAATTTAGACTACACTTTGGATATATTTTAGGGACCATCACGCACAGCCTACACCTGAAAGTTAGACCTTAATAATCATTCAAACTACTTTCTGTTTAGTGTTGGGGAATCTACTCTGAAAATATAAGTTTACTAAACTACCAACTACTTCACACTGGAATAATTAAAGCTACACTAAAGCTAACCTTAATGAGAAAAATATTGTTTACTTAACTCAAGTTACTTCAAAAAATGATTTCACTAAATCCAAAACTACTGTGTGATACATTATAGCGACATCTGAAATGTCATAGACTACAAATTACAAGAACAGATCAGTCTGGAGTCAGATGTTAACAGCAAGAACAGATCAGTCTGGAGTCAGATGTTAACAGCAAGAACAGATCAGTCTGGAGTCAGATGTTAACAGCAAGAACAGATCAGTCTGGAGTCAGATGTTAACAGCAAGAACAGAGCAGTCTGGAGTCAGATGTTAACAGCAAGAACAGATCAGTCTGGAGTCAGATGTTAACAGCAAGAACAGATCAGTCTGGAGTCAGATGTTAACAGCAAGAACAGATCAGTCTGGAGTCAGATGTTAACAGCAAGAACAGATCAGTCTGGAGTCAGATGTTAACAGCAAGAACAGATCAGTCTGGAGTCAGATGTTAACAGCAAGAACAGATCACTCTGAAGTCAGATGTTAATAGAATGTGCAATCTAGCTTATTAAATACAAACACAGTTTCAGGTGAGAATCAGGTAGATCTGATGCTACATAGAACACAGTAGCAGTTCACTTACTGTATTATTATAATTGTAATATTTATTTATTAGTTTTGTTATTTGATATGCTTTGTTTGTGGCCATGCTGTTTCATATTATAGAAAGAAAATACAACCAGAAAGGCACATCATAAGTAAACCAAGCATCACACAAAATAGGAGTTACATGTAAAATGCAGGCCCCTTGTGGAAATTAGGCAAATTGCAACATCACTTAGTCTGAATTCAAACAAACCCCCCCTCAACCAATACAATAGATTACAACACCAGTAATGGCACCTTCAATGATCACCGTAATGGCATTGGTACCATAAAACTGTTTTGTTTACGGTAACTTATTAGCAGCCTAGCACCTGTAAGTTACTGTAAAACAACAGCAATCATTATCATTATCGTATTTCCCAGCTGCTCTACTGCAGGCAGAATATTTGTAATTGGTTTTTAATATCTGTGTATTTTTATTGATTGATTAATCTTATGCTACAATTAAAAAAAAAAACTTTTTTTGTTTATAAACTAATTCAATCATTTAGATTTTATGCACCCGTCAGTGAAATGCTTGTCTCAGTTTAAACGGCTTCGGTGGTCAACCTCACAACGTTCCTCATCCTGTCATTCTGAATGCAGATTACGGGTGAATACGTTTCAACGGTTGGTTTTTCTAACTCTGACTGGATTCCAATAGGAATTACACATCACTTTGCAAGCCAGCATAAAGTCACTTGCAGGTAGGGTTGCAAAGTTCTGACAACTTTCCCCAAATGTCCAGGTTTTCCAGCACAATGTGACTTGCAGGTAGGGTTGCAAAGTTCTGACAACTTTCCCCAAAATGTCCAGGTTTTCCATAAACCCCAGTTGGAAGATTCCTGGAAACTGGAGGGAATAAGCAGGAAATCCGGAATACTTCCACCAGATCTTGCAAGCCTACTTGCAGGCATGAGGTGGCCCGTAAACCATGAGTTTCAGGCCGCTTTATTAGGGTAAAGCTAGGCCCTCAAATGTCTTATGAAATAGATATTGTATTGTGTTAAAGAATGTAACATTAATGATAACACAGTCGCTGAGGATCTCACTTGGTGAAGACCACAGGCCTGAGCATTGATGAATGCAACAATCATGTCTCTGTCACTAACACAGTCATGGGTGGTAACTCTACAATTCGTTCGAAAGGCAAGGCACTCTGGGAAATATGCGAATAAGGCTTTATAGTAAGAGTATGTTACCATAAAAAGACTACAGTAGCATTGTTGGTAGTGTAAATCAATTACAGTAAAAGTATTGGATATCGTAAAATATGGTACGGAGGCATACTATTCTCTTTTCTGTTGTTTTTACAGTAACTTTTACAGTAACAGGCTGCCAGTAATTCACTTCGATAACAACAGGATTTTTTTTTACAGTGTATATTTTATTTTAACAAAAAAAGTATTTAACTACTGAAAACACTACCTAGATTTGAATTTAGATAACTGCCACCAAGCTACTGCAAAATGTAGTTAAATTTCTAGTTGAATTACATGTAGTTCACTACTCCACAACACTGTTTGTGTTCTGTTATTAGCACACCAAGTACATTTTTGTTGTTGGTAGTAGGCTACCACAAATGAATAGAGTAAGGGGTAGGCAGTCGCGTGGATCCTGTCCCAGCCACTCTGGAGCCCAGCATTAAAGGATGACAGTGTGGACAAATATTTCAGCAAATCATCCACAATTGCATAAAGTAATTCAATCCACTCCAGTGAAAGCAAAGAGAAGTTGCTTGAAGATGAGTAAATTCATTCTAAATTAAAAGGGTTTCTGTGCACACAAGAATAGAAAAACACACACACACACGCACGCACGCGCGCGCACACACACACACACACACACACACACACACACACACACACACACACACACACACACACACACACACACACACACACACACACACACACACACACACACACACACACACACACACACACACACACACACACACACACACACACACACACACTGGCACTTTAATATATATTCCATTCCTTTACTTAGATTTGTGTGTATTAGGTCGTTGTTGTGGAATTGTTAGATTACTTGTTAGATATTACTGCACTGTCGGGAACTAGAAGCACAAGCATTTCACTACACTCGCAATAACATCTGCTAACCATCTGTATGTGACCAATAACATCTGTTAACCGTGTGTATGTGACCAATAACATCTGCTAACCATGTGTATGTGACCAATAACATCTGCTAACCATGTGTATGTGACCAATAACATCTGCTAACCATGTGTATGTGACCAATAACATCTGCTAACCATGTGTATGTGACCAATAACATCTGCTAACCATGTGTATGTGACCAATAACATCTGCTAACCATGTGTATGTGACCAATAACATCTGCTAACCAATGTGACCAATAACATCTGCTAACCATGTGTATGTGACCAATAACATCTGCTAACCATGTGTATGTGACCAATAATATCTGCTAACCATGTGTATGTGACCAATAATATCTGCTAACCATGGGTATGTGACCAATAACATCTGCTAACCGTGTGTATGTGACCAATAATATCTGCTAACCATGTGTATGTGACCAATAATATCTGCTAACCATGGTATGTGACCAATAACATCTGCTAACCATGTGTATGTGACCAATAACATCTGCTAACCATGTGTATGTGACCAATAACATCTGCTAACCATGTGTATGTGACCAATAACATCTGCTAACCGTGTGTATGTGACCAATAATATCTGCTAACCATGTGTATGTGACCAATAATATCTGCTAACCATGTGCATGTGACCAATAACATCTGCTAACCATGTGTATGTGACCAATAACATCTGCTAACCATGGGTATGTGACCAATAACCTTTGCTAACCATGTGTATGTGACCAATAACATCTGCTAACCGTGTGTATGTGACCAATAACATCTGCTAACCATGTGTATGTGACCAATAACATCTGCTAACCATGTGTATGTGACCAATAATATTTGATTTCATTTGACACAGAGTCTCTCGCAGGCCAAATATTATGTTTCAAAACAGATTATCTTCCAAATCTTTGTTATTTTAGACACCTGGGAATGCTCCTCAAATAGTAGGAAAATAACTTACAAACTGATGTTTATTTGTTATTTTTGTGTTAATGTTTATTTTTGATCATGGCTCTGGGCCCTTACAAAACTTGAATGAAAAACTATTTTGAGAGAGGTCTGATAAAAGTGAAATAGCATACACAACTACATTAAAACACAACTACATTAAAACACAACTACATTAAAACACAACTACATTAAAACACAACTACATTAAAACACAACTACATTAAAACACAACTACATGAAAACACAACTACATTAAAACACAAAACACAACTACATTAAAACACAACTACATTAAAACACAACTACATTAAAACACAACTACATTAAAACACAAAACACAACTACATTAAAACACAACTACATTAAAACACAACTACATTAAAACACAAAACACAACTACATTAAAACACAACTACATTAAAACACAAAACACAACTACATTAAAACACAAAACACAACTACATTAAAACACAACTACATTAAAACACAACTACATTAAAACACAACTACATGAAAACACAACTACATGAAAACACAACTACATTAAAACACAACTACATTAAAACACAACTACATTAAAACACAACTACATTAAAACACAAAACACAACTACATTAAAACACAACTACATTAAAACACAACTACATTAAAACACAACTACATTAAAACACAACTACATTAAAACACAACTACATTAAAACACAACTACGTTAAAACACAACTACGTTAAAACACAACTACATTAAAACACAACTACATTAAAACACAACTACATTAAGGTGAATGCACCAATTTGTAAGTCGCCCTGGATAAGAGCGTCTGCTAAATGACTTAAATGTAAATGTAAATGTAAAACACAACTACGTTAAAACACAACTACATTAAAACACAACTACATTAAAACACAACTACATTACATGAAAATATAGGTTAGCATCTTTGTATGAAGCTCGATTCATTAAACAATAACAAAGCGTCCGCCTCTGTTTCTCTAAACATCTATGGGTCTGGAGAAACAGAATCACTGTCAATTGTATCCACAGAGCTATGGATGCAAGGACTGACCATCCATGATATCAACATTACAGTTTTAACAATGTCTCGAGGCTATACAGTGTTTGTTTACATTTACGTTGTTTACAAATGTTGGGGTAAAACAAGCTTATATTTTGGGTTTCTCATGTGATACGACAGTTGAACTAAGTTCATTGATTAGTTATATATTTCAAGAATCAATGGGTATATCATTAATTTATTAAATCGATATAGCAACTAAGGATAATATCTTTAACCTTTAAATTAATCTTAACCTTGGGTAAAGTCTTAACTATAAGTCTTTGGTAAACCAGGAGGAGAGAACGCTGATTCATTGTGTGTCTAGGCCTGGCTTTCTATCGCAGTCATTTTCTGTCTAGGCATTTTTCTTTATTCTTAGACGGCACTGCTAAACCCCTCAGCTCTCTAAGATCGATCCAATATGGCAACCTCTACACTGGAGCCTGGGAACAGGGAAAGTTGTGGATGGTGTGTGGGTGGGTGGGAGTCTGATGCATTTTGACACGAGAGATCAGTGCTGACCACAGTAGAATACCAAGCCAAGGCAACAGTCAATATACAGCACAGAGGCAAAATGGATATAAATATTAAACACACACTATAACTCATATTAAAACTCTTGAGCTGTAGCCAAGATATCAAATAGATGAACACTGAAGTGATTACGTTTTCCTCTCCCTCAACTCTACCTCAGATTGATGAATGGGGGAGGGAGACATGAGGTGATATATGACATCAGCCAAAATGGCTGATTGGGATTCCATGATGCAATCATCCCACAGAGCAGAGGCCCGTCTGTACACTGAGAGCAGAGGCCTGTCTGTACACTGAGAGAAGAGGCCCGCCTGTACACTGAGACTAGAGGCCCGTCTGTACACTGAGAGCAGAGGCCTGTCTGTACACTGAGACTAGAGGCCCGTCTGTACACTGAGAGCAGAGGCCCGTCTGTACACTGAGAGCAGAGGCCTGTCTGTACACTGAGAGCAGAGGCCTGTCTGTACACTGAGACTAGAGGCCCGTCTGTACACTGAGAGCAGAGGCCTGTCTGTACACTGAGACTAGAGGCCCGTCTGTACACTGAGAGCAGAGGCCTGTCTGTACACTGAGACTAGAGGCCTGTCTGTACACTGAGAGCAGAGGCCTGTCTGTACACTGAGAGCAGAGGCCTGTCTGTACACTGAGACTAGAGGCCTGTTTGTACACTGAGAGTAGAGGCCTGTCTGTACACTGAGACTAGAGGCCTGTCTGTACACTGAGAGCAGAGGCCTGTCTGTACACTGAGTCTAGAGGCCCGTCTGTACACTGAGAGCAGAGGCCTGTCTGGACACTGAGAGCAGAGGCCCGTCTGTACACTGAGACTAGAGGCCCGTCTGTACACTGAGACTAGAGGCCCATCTGTACAGAGCTAGAGGCCTAGAGGCCCGTCTGTACACTGAGACTAGAGGCCCATCTGTACACTGAGACTAGAGGCCCATCTGTACACTGAGACTAGAGGCCTGTCTGTACACTGAGAGCAGAGGCCTGTCTGTACACTGAGAGCAGAGGCCCGTCTGTACACTGAGACTAGAGGCCCATCTGTACACTGAGACTAGAGGCCCGTCTGTACACTGAGACTAGAGGCCCGTCTGTACACTGAGACTAGAGGCCCATCTGTACACTGAGGCTAGAGGCCCATCTGTACACTGAGTCTAGAGGCCCATCTGTACACTGAGAGCAGAGGCCTGTCTGTACACTGAGACTAGAGGCCTGTCTGGACACTGAGACTAGAGGCCTGTCTGTACACTGAGGCTAGAGGCCTGTCTGTACACTGAGACTAGAGGCCTGTCTGTACACTGAGACTAGAGGCCCGTCTGTACACTGAGACTAGAGGCCTGTCTGGACACTGAGACTAGAGGCCTGTCTGTACAATGAGACTAGAGACCTGTCTGTACACTGAGGCTAGAGGCCCATCTGTACACTGAGTCTAGAGGCCCATCTGTACACTGAGAGCAGAGGCCTGTCTGTACACTGAGACTAGAGGCCTGTCTGGACACTGAGACTAGAGGCCTGTCTGTACACTGAGGAGGCTACACTGAGACTAGAGGCCTGTCTGTACACTGAGACTGAGACTAGAGGCCTGTCTGTACACTGAGACTAGAGGCCCGTCTGTACACTGAGACTAGAGGCCTGTCTGTACACTGAGACTAGAGGCCTGTCTGGACACTGAGAGCAGAGGCCTGTCTGTACACTGAGAGCAGAGGCCTGTCTGGACACTGAGAGCAGAGGCCTGTCTGTATACTGAGAGCAGATGTCATGCAGGTGAAAGAGGACCCAAACGCGACTTAACAGAAACAGAGTTTATTAATGTTCAAAACGGAATAACTGAAATCCTCTAGATTTGTAGAGGGGAAAACAACTGGAGAAGCCACAGACTGCAGGTCCTCGGGTCTGTCGACTGAGACGCCTGCTCACACGCAGCGTCTGAAGAAGGCACAAAACACGACAGGACAGGGTGATACACAATCACGGCAAAAACACGACAGGACAGGGCGAAACGCAATCACAGCATGGAATACAAAACAAGGAACCGATGGAACAGGAACGGATCACAAAGGAATAAATAGGGAGTCTAATCAGGGGAAGGATCGGGAACAGGTGTGGGAAGACTAAATGATGATTAGGGGAATAGGAACAGCTGGGAGCTGAACGACAGAGAGAAGAGAGAGCGAGAGAGTGAGAGAGGGAGGGGGAGAGAGAGGGATAGAACCAAACAAGACCAGCAGAGGGAAACGAATAGCATGGGGAGCACAGGGACAAGACATGACAATAAATGACAAACATGACAGCAGAGGCCTGTCTGTACACTGAGAGCAGAGGCCTGTCTGTATACTGAGAGCAGAGGCCTGTCTGTACACTGAGAGCAGAGGCCTGTCTGTATACTGAGAGCAGAGGCCTGTCTGTACACTGAGAGCAGAGGCCTGTCTGTATACTGAGAGCAGAGGCCTGTCTGTACACTGAGAGCAGAGGCCTGTCTGTACACTGAGACTAGAGGCCTGTCTGGACACTGAGAGCAGAGGCCCGTCTGGACACTGAGACTAGAGGCCCGTCTGTACACTGAGAGCAGAGGCCTGTCTGTACACTGAGACTAGAGGCCTGTCTGGACACTGAGAGCAGAGGCCCGTCTGGACACTGAGACTAGAGGCCCGTCTGTACACTGAGAGCAGAGGCCTGTCTGGACACTGAGAGCTACAAAGAGGGTTGGAAACAAACATCTCTATACACTCCATTTTAACCTCGCCACCCCTCACAAACAGTTCCCGATTCTGAAATGTTAATTTTCTGTTTCAATTTGAATTTATGAATTCACTTTAGCCCACTTCATTCATTTAACAATGTCCTAAAGCACCCATACCTTTCAGGCCTGGTGTTGGAGCTGATGTTTTTAAGAGGTTTTGTGTTTCTCTTTAAATATTGTCAATGTCAGACCGAGAGACTCCCAAATAGTAAATATATCCAGCCGCACTTATTGGACTTCTGTATGAGCCTCACGGGATTGGTTGTGCACCAACCAATGAGCATATTTCAAATAATACATCTTTAAAGTATGATAATGTAATTTCCATGGCACAAAGAATACATTGATTTGCAAACAGGCCATAAAGAAATGCCCATGCCATTACATTACAGCAATAACAGAAGCATATATGTCCGTATTTGTGGCTTGGTACTCAAACATGAACTTGTCGTCAGATCTGACATCATTGGCAAATTGTTGCAGGACTGACTGTTCTGTTGTCGACTTTTAATAAAGAACGCAAATGTTAGCATGGAATTTATTGTGGTATTTACTGTGGAATTTACTGTGGTATTTACTGTGGAATTTACTGTGGTATTTACTGTGGAATTTACTGTGGTATTTACTGCTGTATTTTCTGTGGAATTTACAGTGGTATTTACTCTGGTATTTACTGTGGAATTTACTGTGGTATTTACTGTGGAATTTACTGTGGTATTTCCTGTGGAATTTCCTGTGGTATTTACTGTGGAATTTATTGTGGTATTTACTGTGGTATTTACTGTGGTATTTACTGTGGTATTTACTGTGGAATTTACTGTGGTATTTACTGTGGTATTTACTGTGGAGTTTACTGTGGTATATACTGTGGTATTTACTGTGGAATTTACTGTGGTATTTACTGCGGTATTTACTGTGGAATTTACTGTGGTATTTACTGTGGTATTTACTGTGGTATTTACTGTGGAATTTACTGTGGTATTTACTGTGGAATTTACTGTGATATTTACTGTGGAATTTACTGTGGTATTTACTGTGGAATTTACTGTGGTATTTACTGTGGTATTTACTGTGGAATTTACTGTGGTATTTACTGTGGTATTTACTGTGGTATTTACTGTGATATTTACTGTGGAATTTACTGTGGTATTTACTGTGGTATTTACTGTGGTATTTACTGTGGTATTTACTGTGATATTTACTGTGGTATTTACTGTGATATTTACTGTGGAATTTACTGTGGAATTTACTGTGGTATTTACTGCGATATTTACTGTGGAATTTACTGTGGTATTTACTGTTGGAATTAATGGGACCATTGGAAAAACCATATTCAACAGGGATTCTTCCTTACTTTGAACTTCACGGTCCCATTGTGTGCGTGTGTGATATGAAAAGCTCGCACTTCAAAAAATATTAAAGGGACGTTTACAGACTTGAGCACTCTTGAGAGGCTTGGGTAATGGAATCTAGATATACGTCCTCATAATTCATCCATCTACCTTTACATTTGTTTAGCAGACGTTCTGATCCAGAGCGACATACAATTTGTGCGTTCATCTTAAGATAGCTAGGTGACACGACGACACGTCACAATCGTATCAAGCACATTTATCACATTTATTATTATTATTATTATATTATTATTATATATATTTATCCCTCAACAGAAGTATTGAGCAAAAAGAAGTCAGTACTAGTGGGAAAAGAGAAGTGCAGTACCTTAAACTGAGAGGCAATTCACAGCCATGAACACATACACAGTTGATTTCAGCAGTCAGTTAGAAACAGAAGTTCCTGTAGGACATAGGTCGAGGTCCTATTCCTCCACACTCTCCAAATCCATTGGTCTTAAAAGAGGTTTATGGAAACATAATGTTTTTCAGCACCTGTTTTTCATTTGACAGTTAATATGAATAATGTACTTTAGAGTTCACAACCTCACAAATGTTTGGAGAGATAAACTATCAGGAGTCAAACTGAATTTATCTTGAAGGCTTAGTCGATGATTTACTCTGTTTGATCTGTAGAAAAGCAAGACTTATATAGGGGATTTGTTCTTCATAACTTAAAAATGTTTTTACACTCGCAGGTCCTTATATAGGCACACACACACACACATGAACGCACACACACACACATGAATGCACACACACACACACACACACACACACACACACACACACACACACACACACACACACACACACACACACACACACACACACACACACACACACACACACACACACACACACACACACACACACACACACACACACACACACACACACACACACACACACACACACTCCTCCATCCTCGTGGGGACCTACAATTCATTTCCATTCAAAATCCTATTTTCCTATTTTCCCTAACCACTAAACCTAACCCTAACCTTAACCCTAACCTTAACTTATAACCTTAACTCGAAAACTAACTCGAAAACCTAACTCTAACCACTAACCCCTTACTCTTACCCTAACCCTAACCCCTTACTCTTATCCTAACCCCTTACTCTTACCCAAACCCTAACCCCTTACTCTTACCCTAACCCTTTACTCTTACCCTAACTCTAACCCCTTAATCTTACCCTAACCCTAACCCCTTACTCTTACCCTAACCCTAACCCCTTACTCTTATCCTAACCCCTTACTCTTACCCAAACCCTAACCCCTTACTCTTACCCTAACCCTAACCCCTTACTCTTACCCTAACCCCGTACTCTTACCCTAACTATAACCCCTTACTCTTACCCTAACCCTAACCCCTTACCCTAACCCTAACCCCTTACTCTTACCCTAACCCTAACCCCTTAATCTTACCCTAACTCTAACCCCTTACTCTTACCCTAACCCATTACTCTTACCCTAACCCTAACCCCTTACTCTGACCCTAACTCTAACCACTAACCCCTTACCCTAACCCCTTACACATACCCTAACCCTAACCCCTTACTCTTACCCTAACCCTAACCCCTTACTCTTATCCTAACCCCTTACTCTAACCCCTTACTCTTATCCTAACCCCTTACTCTAACCCCTTACTCTTACCCTAACCCTAACCCCTTACTCTTATCCTAACCCCTTACTCTAACCCCTTACTCTTACCCAAACCCTAACCCCTTACTCTTACCCTAACCCTTTACTCTTACCCTAACCCTAACCCCTTACTCATACCCTAACCCCTTACTCTTACCCTAACTCTAACCCCTTACCCTAACCCCTTACTCATACCCTAACCCTAACCCCTTACTCTTAACCCTAACCCCTTACTCGTACCCTAACCCTAACCCCTTACTCATACCCTAACCCCTTACTAATATATGCCATTTAGCAGACGCCTTACTCTTACCCTAACCCCTTACTCATACCCTAACCCTAACACCTTACTCATACCCTAACCCCTTACTCTTACCCTAACTCTAACCCCTTACCCTAACCCCTTACTCATACCCTAACCCTAACCCCTTACTCTTACTCTTACCCTAACCCCTTACTCATACCCTAACCCTAACCCCTTACTCATACCCTAACCCTAACCCCTTACTCTTACCCTAACTCTAACCACTAACCCCTTACTCTTACCCTAACCCCAACCCCTAAGCTTAAAATAGCCTTTGTCCTCATGGGGACGTGGGAAATGTCCCCACGTGGGATAATTTTCCTTGTTTTACTATCCTTGTGGATGCGCACACACACACACACACACACACACACACACACACACACACACACACACACACACACACACACACACACACACACACACACACACACACACACACACACACACACACACACACACACACACACACACACACAGGCCTCCATCAAAGGGCCAGCCAGGGGAATAGGAGCCGAGAGCCTCTTCCTGGTGGTCTCACACAAAGCTATAAACAGGTATCAAACAAAATTATGAATATAGTGAATGATCATAATTCTCAGATATTAGACAATTTCTTTTTTTAAATGTACCGAGTGTTGCTTAACAAAAATAATCCTATATTACTGCAATAGATTCTGATTTTATAAAACTCCTTACCTAATTTTCCCCTCTGCTTTGGGAGATATTGTCTCATTTTGGATTTTTTCCACGTTGTCAGAGTCAAATGTGTTATTCTGAGGCATCCATTTACCCAGAATTCCCTGGTGGTGTGGAACCATGTATATGATCACAGTCTGAGAGGAAGAGACGGAGCGAGAGAGTTCCTTCCATCAAAAACTGTCCGCGCGGGAATACAGCGATAAGCAGAGTGATAAGCAGAACTACTTTCTTGCCTTTGGGACAACGACTCCCATTGTTAGGACCGGAGACAAGATCTCATCATTATATACAGTATCTCTGTCACAGTAGTCTGTGGGTTTATTACTCACGGGGACATTATACCTCTGTGCCCTTGAACATAGACAGATGCCAGATGACAAGAGGTCAGGAGAACTGCTCTCCGGTCTGTTGCACTTTGTGTTGGTAAAAATTAGTTTTTGAGGCAACAACTAGCCAAGAATCAGGTTTGATTCAGCCATGATGACATAATTGATGTGCTCCACTGATTGGTGTCCTTTTTTTATTTTTTATTTTTATTTCACCTTAATCTAACCAGGTAAGCTAGTTGAGAGCAAGTTCTCATTTACAACTGCAACCTGGCCAAGATAAAGCAGAGCAGTGCGACACAAACAACAACACAGAGTTACACATGTAGTAAAACAAACATACAGTCAATAATACAGTAGAAAAAGAAAGATAGTCTATATACAGTGTGTGCAAATGGCGTGAAGAGGTAAGGCAATAAATAGGCAATAGTAGCAAAGTAATTACAATTTACAGATTAACACTGGAGTGATAGACAAACAGATGGTGATGTGCAAGTAGAAATACTGGTGTGCAAAAGAGCAGAAAAGTAAATAAAAACAATATGGGGATGAGGTAGATTGGGTGGGCTATTTACAGATGGGCTATGTACAGCTGCAGCGATCGGTTAGCTGCTCAGATAGCTGATGTTTAAAGTTAGAGAGGGAAATATAAGTCTCCAGCTTCAGCAATTTTTGTAATTTGTCTCTCCTTATAAATAGTAAGGAGAATTTGGGACAGGGACTAATTTCAGAGACTTTATCGTGGAAAGGACCGGAACAGAAGAAGGAGTATCTCCCTAAAAAAATCCACAAAATTGTTTCATCAGATTGACTCTGACACCTGACTTCACTTGGGCAAGAGGAACACCTATGTGAAAATGCTATTAATTGACAACAGCTCAACATTCAACACCATAGTGCCCTCCAAGCTCATCATTAAATAAGCTACAGACTCTGGGACTGAACACCTCCATCTGCAACTGGATCCTGGACTTCCTGACGGGCCGCCCCCAGGTGGGGAATGCAGACATCTGCCATGCTGACTCTCAACACGGGGTTCCTCAGGGGTGTGTGCTTAGTCCTCTCCCCTTCACCCACGACTGTGTGGCCATGTGTAACACGTGAACCAGGGACCCTCTGCACACATCAACAACAGTCACCCACGAAGCATCGTTACCCATCGCTCCACAAAAGCCGCAGACCTTGCAGAGCACGGGGAACCACTACTTCAATGTCTCAGAGCAAGTGACGTCACCGATTGAAACGCTATTTAGCGGGCAACACCGCTAACTAGCTAGCTGTTTCACATCCGTTACACATGCACGACTCCAACACCATCATTACGCTTGTCGATGATACGACGGTGGTAGACCTTATCACAGATGACAATGAAACAGCCAATAGGGAGGAGGTCAGAGTCCTGGTAGTGTGGTGCCAAGACAACAACCTCTCCATCAACGTCAGCAAGACAAAGGAGCTGATTGTGGACTACAGGAAACGGAGGACCGAGCCACACCCCCATTCCATTCTGTGTCCACATCACTATGAATCTATCATGGTCCACATATACCAACACAGTTGTGAAGAGGGCTCGACAACGCTTCTTCCCCCTCAGGAGGCTGAAAATATTTGGCAGGGGCCCTCAGATCCTCACAAGTTCTACAGCTGCAACATCGAGAGCCTCTTGACTGGCTTCATAACTGCTTGGAATGGGTTGTGCGTATGGCCCAGTACATCACAGATAAAGCAACACCTCGCGGCACAACGCCTCTCCCCTATTTGACCTAGATAGTTTGTGTGTATGCATTGATATGTAGGCTACGTCTTGCCTTTTCAAAGATGTATGTAGTTCTGTCCTTGAGCTGTTCTTGTCTAATGATGTTCTGTGTGTTATGTTTCATGTTGTGTGTGGACCCCAGGAAGAGTAGCTGCTGCTTTAGCAAAAGCTAATGGGGATCCTAATATAATAGCAAATACCAATACCACTGGGGCCGAGCTCCCTGCCATCCAGAACCTCTATACAAGGCGGTGTCAGAGGAAGGCCCAAAAAATTGTCAAAGACTCCAGCCAACCAAGTCATAGACTGTTCTCTCCACTACCGCACTGCAAGCGGAACCGAAATGATCTGCAACCAAAATGACCCTGAATAGCTTCTACCCCCGAGCCATAAGACTTCTAAATAGTTAGTTACATAGTTAACCAGATAGCCTACCGGTGTCACGCCCTGACCATAGATATCTCTGTTTTCTTTATATTTTGGTTAGGTCAGGGTGTGACTAGGGTGGATATGCTAGTTTCTGTATTGTCTAGGGGTTTTGTATTGTCTAGGGTTTTTGTATGTCTAGGGTTTTGTAGGTCTAGGTATTTGTATGTTTCTGGTGGCTTGATATGGTTCCCAATCAGAGGCAGCTGTTTATCGTTGTCTCTGATTGGGGGATCATATTTAGGCGGCCATTTCCCCTTTGGTGTTTGTGGGTTCTTGTTCTATGTTTAGTTGTACTATTCATATAGCGTCACGGTTAGTTTGATTATTTTGGTCAGTTCAGTGTTCATTCTTATAATAATAAAGAATGTACGCGTACCACGCTGCGCCTTGGTCCGACTTATACAACGTACGTGACACCCGGACCATCTCCACCCTTTTTGCACCAACTTTTTTAACGCTACTGCTACTGTTTATTATTTGTTATTTATTTGTTATTTGTTTGTTATTTGTCATTTATTTGTTTATTATTTATTATTTCTTTATTTGTTATTTATTAGTTATTTATTATTTATTTGTTATTTGTCATTTATTTGTTTATTATTTGTTATTTATTATTTGTTGCCTAGTTACTACTTATATCTCAATTACCTCGTACCCCTGCATTGTTGGGAAGGGCCTGTAAAGTAAGACTTTCACTGTTAGTCCGCACCTCTTGTTTACGAAACATGTGACAAATCATTTTTTATTTGAGCAGGCCAACAGGTCATTCCTTTCCTTCAAACATTTTATTAATATGTTCAACATACCACAGTTATCAACAACATGACACATATACCTCATACACAAAGCATACAACACAAAACAACAACGCCCAAGTCCTCCAAAAAGACAATCAAACATGTTACAACGAGACGACATTTCAAACATCCACGCCCCGGTACCCACACCCCAACCAACCCCGCATCGAAATGCCACAAAAAAAATACCATCTCCAAGGCAACAACCAGACACCTGAACAGTTTGTACTAGATAAGCCCCAGCACATCCGGAGCCCCGAGGTGCCCCAGCTTGTTAGATCCATCTGTATAAAAGGAAGTCAAGCAAATACGTCTCTGTAGTTGAAGGAAACTGAAAAACTGTGAATGTGATAAAACCATATTCTTGTTGCAGTTGCTGAAAAATGTATGGCGTGTGCCATCATAGAATAAATTATTCTGTGTCATGGTTCCTGCTTTGTACCAGTCTTTAAACCTCACTTTTTGATTGGCAGTTTGAATGTTTCTTATTTAATTTTAGGTTGCTTGTTGTGCCAAATAAATATTGACATTACTCTGTGAATTGATAAAAAAAAAAAAAAGGTAACCCCTAATCTGTTCAAGCCATGCAGCAGATCCATGCAGATGATACAGTAGCCATTGAAACCTCAAATCCATCCACTGATGCTCTGTCATCTCTTTATAATGGATGTGGACTGATGCCTTTAAACAATGTGTCCCATTGGCATTAACTGACCTTCACCATCAACAGAGAGTTATTTTTTAGAACAAATGACCTGTCTTTGGATAAAGGTAAAATAGGACAGACGTTACAATAGTAATTATGGGCTACAAATGCAGGTGGGACTTTTTTTGCCTCCCAGGACATGACATCATAGTCTTCATGGTACCTCTAGTCACTAAGGCTGCATTTACACAGGCAGCACAAATCTGATTATTTTGCCTCTAATTGGTCTTTTGATCAATCAGATCTGCTCTTCTGGCAATAATTGGGTAAAGAAAAATCAGAATTGGGCTGTGTGTGTAAACTGGAGACTTCAAGAAGCACTCAAACAGACTTGATCTGATCTAGCTACTGTTGTACCCTGTATCTCTCTTTATATTACTTATTGCATTTTATTCTGCTATAACAAGTACTTTAAGATTCTGTCTGTAATGAAAAGCATTACAAAAGTTGAATACATTACTGGTTTTATTACTGTAGCATCTTTAGGGGAGAGAGGGTCTGGAGGAAGTATGCTCATCATCTGTTTACGCTACACACACTCCAGAAACAAAGTCCTACAGGAGAAGAAAATGATACTGTGCGAAATAGGAAATTCAGAATAAATATTCTGATTTGAAGCCAGAAATTTAAAGTGGTGGAAAATTGTGGTGGAATATGTAAAAGGAAATTACCCTTAATCTTCTTCACTCATTTCAGTGGCTGGTTTTATCTACAATACTGCAAATTAGGGGATGAGGCAAAATCATTACTATTCTGTCATTCATTTAAAATGGACACCTTTATAAAATATGAATTTCAATAGACTGAAATTACACAAATGTATGTAAAAAAAATAAACATTATCTGACAGTGTTATAGCTCTGTACAGAAAATGTACATCTGTTATCAATTCATGATAGTAGAAGAGGCCTGACTTCTTGATTAATACGTTTTGGGTATGTTTCCTATGAGCATAAGGCTGGCAGGACCCAGGCTTTGGAGGAGAAATGAATTGCCAAGCTTTTAATGGGTTTTAACATATTTCTTGTGTTTTTCCCATGTGAGAGTTTTTGAATGGAGCAGCATTTGTCATCATTGTGGCCTTAAAGTGGGTATGATGTTACACTGACCTAGCATTATCGTGATCGCTACTACAGAGCCTGTCATATGAGGATCCCGGCATGCTTTACTGTGAGGTGGAAAATGTATTATATTAATTTGTCTTAGCCCCTGATGAATGAAGGGTTTAGTCAGAAAGACAGAAAACACACGGAGTTGATGGGGCCACGGTACTTTCCACAAAATGACTGCTTCAGAGTGGATTAGATTACAACATCTAATGAGACCGTGGTTGGTACATACTGTAAAGTAAACATTTCTGATGCATGGTGTGGGGCCAGAACAGTGATTCTCAGCGGGTTGTCAATAGCTGTGTCAATAAGAGTGGTCTTTTCTAGAGCCAAGTCCTGCTTGAGTTGGCGGGCCCAATGCCCAATGCAGTGGCTTACTCTGGGATTTAGCATTTATCTGTCTAGCCAGGATCTCAGATGATCAGTGCACAGACCTGGAGCAGTCTTCCAAATGGGGCTTCACGCTGCCAGCGGACAAATCAAATGGAATGGAAAAGAAAGAAACTGGCAAAGTAGATAGAGGAGAGCATTGGAATGAAATACAGTAGATGTTACGAGGAGAGGAAAGATTGATATAGTGGCGGCTCCAGAGAGCCCAAACCTCTGCTGTTTGGTAGCACGAGTCATGATGTCACGTGGCAAATCACTTGTCTCCGACAATTTTTTTGTTGTTGTTGTAGACAAAAGGAACTATAAGGAATGTTCAGTCTGACATCTCTGACCTGGGTGTTCCAATCAGTTTCAGAACTCCCACAAAGAGATCTTAAACACCACTTTTACACTCAGCAGTGTAATTTCACCCTCTGTGCAAAGGGTGTTGTTGCTGCTAGCCTGCTAGAACAACTTATTTTGGAGGAAAGAAAGAAGACTGTTTAGCCAGACAATATAATAAATAACAACTAAATCCAATTGCTTGAAACGAGGCGAAATCAAATCAAGTCAAATGAAGTTAGACGTTACACAACGAGGTAACCTAATGCCTGACCATGTTTGGTGCACGTGCTTTCTCAGAGAATCTCTTGTTTAAGGGATCAAATGGAACAGAACATCAGCACAGATGTATTTCTGATTCTGCATCATAGCTGTGGTGCTTTACAGGTAAAACCACAATAAATAAAATGCATCTATTCAAAACATATGGTGTAGAGTAAGGTTTAGGGTTGACTGATACTAATGGTTCTTTGAAGAGACATACAAAACTGCTAGATCTACAGTATTTTCCTCACATAGGATCTAATGATAAGAGAGGAGGTGGTGGCACTAATGCCCAGCATATAATGTACTTTCAGTGAAACACAGTGGAGGACTGGAAAGGGAAAAGGAAGGGGGGATACCTGGTCAGTTGTACAACTGAATGAAAGGGAGGATACCTGGTCAGTTGTACAACTGAATGAAAGGGGGGATACCTGGTCAGTTGTACTACTGAATGAAAGGGGGGATACCTGGTCAGTTGTACTACTGAATGAAAGGGGGATACCTGGTCAGTTGTACTACTGAATGAAAGGGGGATACCTGGTCAGTTGTACTACTGAATGAAAGGGGGATACCTGGTCAGTTGTACAACTGAATGAAAGGGGGATACCTGGTCAGTTGTACAACTGAATGAAAGGGGGATACCTGGTCAGTTGTACAACTGAATGAAAGGGGGATACCTGGTCAGTTGTACTACTGAATGAAAGGGGGATACCTGGTCAGTTGTACTACTGAATGAAAGGGGATACCTGGTCAGTTGTACAACTGAATGAAAGGGGGATACCTGGTCAGTTGTACTACTGAATGAAAGGGGGATACCTGGTCAGTTGTACAACTGAATGAAAGGGGGATACCTGGTCAGTTGTACTACTGAATGAAAGGGGGATACCTGGTCAGTTGTACTACTGAATGAAAGGGGGATACCTGGTCAGTTGTACTACTGAATGAAAGGGGGATACCTGGTCAGTTGTACAACTGAATGAAAGGGGGATACCTGGTCAGTTGTACTACTGAATGAAAGGGGGATACCTAGTCAGTTGTACTACTGAATGAAAGGGGGATACCTGGTCAGTTGTACAACTGAATGAAAGGGGGATACCTGGTCAGTTGTACAACTGAATGAAAGGGGGATACCTGGTCAGTTGTACTACTGAATGAAAGGGGGATACCTGGTCAGTTGTACTACTGAATGAAAGGGGGATACCTGGTCAGTTGTACTAATGAATGAAAGGGGGATACCTGGTCAGTTGTACAACTGAATGAAAGGGGGGATACCTGGTCAGTTGTACTACTGAATGAAAGGGGGGATACCTGGTCAGTTGTACAACTGAATGAAAGGGGGGATACCTGGTCAGTTGTACTACTGAATGATAGGGGGGATACCTGGTCAGTTGTACTACTGAATGAAAGGGGGATACCTGGTCAGTTGTACTACTGAATGAAAGGGGGGATACCTGGTCAGTTGTACTACTGAATGAAAGGGGGATACCTGGTCAGTTGTACTACTGAATGAAAGGGGGATACCTGGTCAGTTGTACAACTGAATGAAAGGGGGATACCTGGTCAGTTGTACTACTGAATGAAAGGGGGGATACCTAGTCAGTTGTACACCTGAATGCCTTCAACCGAAATGTGTCTTCCGCATTTAACCCAACCCCTCTGAATCAGAGAGATGGGTGGGGAGGGGCCTTTAACCCCTCTGAATCAGAGAGATGGGTGGGGGAGGGGCATTTAACCCCTCTGAATTAGAGAGATGGGTGGGGGGCCTTTAACCCCTCTGAATTAGAGAGATGGGTGGGTGGGGGGGCTTTAACCCCTCTGAATTAGAGAGATGGGTGGGGGTGGGGGGCTTTAACCCCTCTGAATTAGAGAGATGGGTGGGGGGAGGGGCCTTTAACCCCTCTGAATTAGAGAGGTGGGGGCTTTAACCCCTCTGAATTAGAGAGATGGGGGGATTAACCCCTCTGAATCAGATAGGTGGGGGGGACTTTAGCCCCTCTGAACTAGAGAGGTGGGGGGATTTAACACCTCTGAATTAGAGAGGTGGGGGCTTTAACCCCTCTGAATTAGAGAGGCGGAGGGGGACTTTAACCCCTCTGAATTAGAGAGGTGGGGGGCTTTAACCCCTCTGAATTAGAGAGGTGGGGGGACTTTAACCCCTCTGAATTAGAGAGGTGGGGGGCTTTAACCCTCTGAATTAGAGAGGTGGGGGCTTTAACCCTTCTGAATTGGAGAGGTAGGGGGGCTTTAACCCCTCTGAATTAGAGAGGTGGGGGCTTTAACCCCTCTGAATTAGAGAGGTTGGGGGGCTTTAACCCCTCTGAATTAGAGAGGTGGGGGGCTTTAACCCCTCTGAATTAGAGAGGTGGGGGGCTTTAACCCTTCTGAATTGGAGAGGTGGGGGCTTTAACCACTCTGAATTAGAGAGGTGGGGGGCTTTAACCCCTCTGAATTAGAGAGGTGGGGGGCTTTAACCCCTCTGAATTAGAGAGGTGGGGGTGCTTTAACCCTCTGAATTAGAGAGGTGGGGGTGCTTTAACCCCTGAATTAGAGAGATGGGGGGGCTTTAACCCCTCTGAATTAGAGAGGTGGGGGGGCTTTAACCACTCTGAATTGGAGAGGTGGGGGAGCTTTAACCCCTCTGAATTAGAGAGATGGGGGAGCTTTAACCACTCTGAATTAGAGAGGTGGGGGAGCTTTAACCACTCTGAATTAGAGAGGTGGGGGTGCTGCCTTAGTCAGGCCACATTATACTGCAAACTGATACAAATAAAGATGGGTGTCGGTGTGGCGTAACTAACCATCACGCTAGGACAACTCAAAGGCCCCTCTGCGTAGTAGGTCTGGCAACATCATAACATAACCCTCTATGCTCGGATGATAAAATGGCTGCCCTGTCTCAGTTGGTCAAACCCAACCACTCCGAAAACAAAGGAACAAATCAGCAGAGGTGGTTATTTGAAGAGAGATTATTCAGCTCTCATCTGTGGAAGAAATACAAAGAGACATTTTAAAAGTTGGAAAACAAACTTCCACTCTGTAGTTCAGAACGGCCTCTGACGCTCTGCACTTGGAAATGATTTATTTGCTACAGAAAACTGCAGATTGATTCATTGCTCCTTTCTGAATTGATGACAGAACGCAGAAACAAGGAGGCCTGTAGTGCACATTGTGTACTCCCTGAAAGATGTGCCCTGTTGCTGACAACAGCATATAAACACATGTCAGAGAAAATTGCATCTCGTTTATGTCACACAACCAGGAAATAAAATGTGGACATTTGCTGCTAAAACACATCCCTATCAATAGTTAAGAAAATACTTATTTGACCGAAGCGTACTGTATGTAGGCAATGTGTTCATGAGACCCGAATACAAAAATCATCTGGTTCAGCACCATCCCCAGAGTGTCCAACATGTTTAGCTACATGAGCTAAGATTACACACATGCAGAATCAATTTAAGAGTTAGACGTCATAAAAAGTTATAACGTTAGAAGTTATGTTATGGGTTGTTCTACGAAATGAGTGTCTTTTGCCTCCCCTTTGATGTTTTAAGTAGAACTTGTGCACCAATACTACATTTTCAAAGCCAGTTATATTAAATGAAATGCCCTTTAATATAGACCACATGGAGAATTAAATAAATGCCATATGTGCAGTATGAAAGTGCCAAACTTCAGCATTTTGACATGTCCCTCTGATCATCCTTTGTGACTTCTAGGAAGATTTTAACCCAATTAACCGGTAACGACGTTCGTCTGTTGAAAGAAGAGAGTCGGACCGAAATACAGCGTGTTGGATACCTGGTCAGTTGTCCAACTGAATGAAAGGGGGGATACCTGGTCAGTTGTCCAACTGAATGAAAGGGGGGATACCTGGTCAGTTGTCCAACTGAATGAAAGGGGGGATACCTGGTCAGTTGTCCAACTGAATGAAAGGGGGATACCTAGTCAGTTGTCCAACTGAATTAAAGGGGGATACCTGGTCAGTTGTCCAACTGAATGAAAGGGGGATACCTGGTCAGTTGTCCAACTGAATTAAAGGGGGATACCTGGTCAGTTGTCCAACTGAATGAAAGGGGGATACCTGGTCAGTTGTCCAACTGAATTAAAGGGGGATACCTGGTCAGTTGTCCAACTGAATGAAAGGGGGATACCTGGTCAGTTGTCCAACTGAATTAAAGGGGGGATACCTGGTCAGTTGTCCAACTGAATGAAAGGGGGATACCTGGTCAGTTGTCCAACTGAATGAAAGGGGGATACCTGGTCAGTTGTCCAACTGAATGAAAGGGGGATACCTGGTCAGTTGTCCAACTGAATGAAAGGGGGATACCTGGTCAGTTGTCCAACTGAATGAAAGGGGGGATACCTAGTCAGTTGTCCAACTGAATGAAAGGGGGATACCTGGTCAGTTGTCCAACTGAATGAAAGGGGGGATACCTGGTCAGTTGTCCAACTGAATGAAAGGGGGATACCTAGTCAGTTGTCCAACTGAATTAAAGGGGGATACCTGGTCAGTTGTCCAACTGAATGAAAGGGGGATACCTGGTCAGTTGTCCAACTGAATTAAAGGGGGATACCTGGTCAGTTGTCCAACTGAATGAAAGGGGGATACCTGGTCAGTTGTCCAACTGAATTAAAGGGGGGATACCTGGTCAGTTGTCCAACTGAATGAAAGGGGGATACCTGGTCAGTTGTCCAACTGAATTAAAGGGGGATACCTGGTCAGTTGTCCAACTGAATGAAAGGGGGATACCTGGTCAGTTGTCCAACTGAATGAAAGGGGGATACCTGGTCAGTTGTCCAACTGAATGAAAGGGGGATACCTGGTCAGTTGTCCAACTGAATGAAAGGGGGATACCTGGTCAGTTAGTTGTCCAACTGAATTAAAGGGGGATACCTGGTCAGTTAGTTGTCCAACTGAATTAAAGGGGGATACCTGGTCAGTTAGTTGTCCAACTGAATTAAAGGGGGATACCTGGTCAGTTGTACAACTGAATGAAAGGGGGATACCTGGTCAGTTAGTTGTCCAACTGAATGAAAGGGGGGATACCTGGTCAGTTAGTTGTCCAACTGAATTAAAGGGGGGATACCTGGTCAGTTGTACAACTGAATGAAAGGGGGGATACCTGGTCAGTTATGCAACTGAATGAAAGGGGGGGATACCTGGTCAGTTGTACAACTGAAAGCATTCAGTACAGGGGGGGGTATCCTAGCAACACGTGCCTCTGAGGGAGACAACATCTGCATACTGGATAAATTCCCATAATGTGTGAAGCTGTTCGGACCTAACAGGTAGCACGACATCTAAAAGAGCTTTGAAAAAAAATATGATTTCAGCCAATAGGGAGAAGTATCAAATCAAATGTATTTATATAGCCCTTCTTACATCAGCCGATATATCAAAGTGCTGTACAGAAACCCAGCCTAAAACCCCCAACAGCAAGCAATGCAGGTGTAGAAGCACGAGCTAAGAAGTACAGTGTCTAACAAAATAACTACACGGATCATAAACTGTTTCCATGTCATGTACATTTGTCTACATTTGTCGATATAATTCATATTTACTCAACCTTTAAGATGAAGTTGTCAACCCTGCTATTTTATTTGGCACTTAATAGGCACTTACTATAGTCGTTTTTCTATATAATAACCTTGAGATGGTTATTTGATAATATTAAAATGAGGTGAAATCAAACGGTTTGTTGTTGTTGATCGTGTTCACATCTCAAAAGGTTTTGAATTGGTGGAAAATATGACACGGAGTCAAATGTCAGATTTCATTTTGAGTACCTGTATGACCAAAACAACCAATACAAAATTGTAGCTAAATTCCCAGCAGTCCAAGGTGAAATCAAGTGCACCGTAGCTGAGATCCTCTTGGCTGTGTGAAGACGTCAAAAACTCACAACAACCCCTCAGAATTTAAACACCCTCGCTTCTCGTCCGCAGAGTGATATTAATTAGGACAGAATACAGTTATGACAGCCTTGTCCTGATCAGCACGCTTCTATTATTCAAAGTCAACAGAACATTAAGCCACAGTGGCTTTCCTGACCAGTGGCGTTACCCTCTCTTCAATTGTTATTACATCTAGCCGTGTGTAACGGCGTTCGTCTGTTGAATGAAGAAAGTCAGACCGAAATGCAGCGTGTAGGTTACTCATGATTTTAATGAACAGAATAGCGGTACATGAAATAACTGAAATACAAAAACAACAGAACGGAACGTGAAACTAATCACAGCCTATCTGGTGACTACAACACAGAGACAGGAACAAACACCCACAAAATACAAAGCGTCAGGCAGCCAAGCCTAACTAGACACACCCCTAATCATACACAATCCCAATGCTAATAAAACCCCAATACGAAACACAACATATAAACCCATGTCACACCCTGGCCTACCCAAACATATAACAAAAACACAAAATACAATGACCAAGGCGTGACACCGTGACCAACTGCGAGGTGATAGATAGCAGCATTGGGGGAGGTGGTAGATAGCAGCATTGGGGGAGGTGGTAGATAGCAGCAGTGGGGGAGGTGATAGATAGCAGCATTGGGGGAGGTGATAGATAGCAGCATTGGGGGAGGTGGTAGATAGCAGCATTGTGGGAGGTGATAGATAGCAGCATTGGGGGAGGTGGTAGATAGCAGCATTGGGGGAGGTGGTAGATAGCAGCATTGGGGGAGGTGGTAGATAGCAGCATTGGGGGAGGTGATAGATAGCAGCATTGGGGGAGGTGGTAGATAGCAGCATTGGGGGAGGTGATAGATAGCAGCATTGGGGGAGGTGATAGATAGCAGCATTGGGGAGGTGGTAGATAGCAGCATTGGGGGAGGTGATAGATAGCAGCATTGGGGAGGTGATAGATAGCAGCATTGGGGGAGGTGATAGATAGCAGCATTGGGGGAGGTGGTAGATAGCAGCATTGGGGGAGGTGATAGATAGCAGCATTGGGGGAGGTGATAGATAGCAGCATTGGGGGGGGAGGTGATAGATAGCAGCATTGGGGGGGATAGATGGCATTGGGGGAGGTGATAGATAGCAGCATTGGGGGAGGTGATAGATAGCAGCATTGGGGGAGGTGATAGATAGCAGCATTGGGGGAGGTGATAGATAGCAGCATTGGGGGAGGTGATAGATAGCAGCATTGGAGGAGGTGATAGATAGCAGCATTGGAGGAGGTGATAGATAGCAGCATTGGAGCATTGGGGGAGGTGATAGATAGCAGCATTGGGGGAGGTGGTAGATAGCAGCATTGTGGGGATTGGGGGAGGTGATAGATAGCAGCAGCATTGGAGGAGGTGATAGATAGCAGCAGCATTGGTAGATAGGATTGTGGAAGGTGATAGATAGCAGCATTGGAGGAGGTGATAGATAGCAGCATTGTGGGAGGTGATAGATAGCAGCATTGGAGGAGGTGGTAGATAGCAGCATTGGGGGAGGTGATAGATAGCAGCATTGGGGGAGGTGATAGATAGCAGCATTGGAGGAGGTGGTAGATAGCAGCATTGTGGAAGGTGATAGATAGCAGCATTGGAGGAGGTGATAGATAGCAGCATTGTGGGAGGTGATAGATAGCAGCATTGGAGGAGGTGGTAGATAGCAGCATTGTGGGAGGTGATAGATAGCAGCATTGGGGGAGGTGGTAGATAGCAGCATTGGGGGAGGTGATAGATAGCAGCATTGGGGGAGGTGATAGATAGCAGCATTGGGGGAGGTGGTAGATAGCAGCATTAGGGGAGGTGATAGATAGCAGCATTGGAGGAGGTGATAGATAGCAGCATTGGAGGAGGTGATAGATAGCAGCATTGGAGGAGGTGATAGATAGCAGCATTGGGGGAGGTGGTAGATAGCAGCATTGGGGGAGGTGATAGATAGCAGCATTGGAGGAGGTGATAGATAGCAGCATTGAGGGAGGTGGTAGATAGCAGCATTGGGGGAGGTGATAGATAGCAGCATTGGAGGAGGTGATAGATAGCAGCATTGGAGGAGGTGATAGATAGCAGCATTGGAGGAGGTGATAGATAGCAGCATTGGGGGAGGTGGTAGATAGCAGCATTGGGGGAGGTGATAGATAGCAGCATTGGGGAGGTGATAGATAGCAGCATTGGGGGAGGTGATAGATAGCAGCATTGTGGGAGGTGATAGATAGCAGCATTGGAGGAGGTGATAGATAGCAGCATTGGAGGAGGTGGTAGATAGCAGCATTGTGGGAGGTGATAGATAGCAGCATTGGAGGAGGTGATAGATAGCAGCATTGTGGGAGGTGATAGATAGCAGCATTGGAGGAGGTGGTAGATAGCAGCATTGTGGGAGGTGATAGATAGCAGCATTGTGGGAGGTGATAGATAGCAGCATTGGAGGAGGTGGTAGATAGCAGCATTGTGGGAGGTGATAGATAGCAGCATTGTGGGAGGTGATAGATAGCAGCATTGGAGGAGGTGGTAGATAGCAGCATTGTGGGAGGTGATAGATAGCAGCATTGTGGGAGGTGATAGATAGCAGCATTGGAGGAGGTGGTAGATAGCAGCATTGTGGGAGGTGATAGATAGCAGCATTGGAGGAGGTGGTAGATAGCAGCATTGTGGGAGGTGATAGATAGCAGCATTGGAGGAGGTGATAGATAGCAGCATTGTGGGAGGTGGTAGATAGCAGCATTGGAGGAGGTGATAGATAGCAGCATTGGGGGAGGTGATAGATAGCAGCATTGGGGGAGGTGATAGATAGCAGCATTGGGGGAGGTGATAGATAGCAGCATAGATAGCAGCATTGGGGGAGGTGGTAGATAGCAGCATTGGGGAAGGTGGTAGATAGCAGCATTGGGGGAGGTGATAGATAGCAGCATTGGGGGAGGTGATAGATAGCAGCATTGGGGGAGGTGATAGATAGCAGCATTGATAGGGAGGTGATAGATAGCAGCATTGGGGGAGGTGATAGATAGCAGCATTGCGGGAGGTGATAGATAGCAGCATTGCGGGAGGTGATAGATAGCAGCATTGTGGGAGGTGATAGATAGCAGCATTGGGGGAGGTGATAGATAGCAGCATTGCGGGATTTGATAGATAGCAGCATTGGGGGAGGTGATAGATAGCAGCATTGCGGGAGGTGATAGATAGCAGCATTGGGGGAGGTGATAGATAGCAGCATTGGGGGAGGTTGGATCTCTACATTTCGGCATTAACAAAACAACACGCTACACACCAGGCGACATGCATGGATGGAAAAGGGGACTATGTCCAGCAAGCAAATCCAACAGGGGTTGAACATGTTGAGGACAGAGAGGCCTCACAGCACTGGACCTTCCCCAACCCTCACTACCTCACACCCCTTCACCAGACAGCGAGAGACATAGAAACTGCACAACGGCCACAGTAAGTGGACCTTCAGGGTCTGAACTCTGTCACCCCTCAGCTCTCCCCAGCTTTCCCCAACCCTCACTACCTCACACCCCTTCACCAGCCAGCTAGAGACATAGAAACTGCACAACGGCCACAGTAAGTGAATAAAACAATTAGTATTGATAGAAATGGATCAAGGCCAATGTTAGATGTGTATAGTTCAAGTCTGGGTACAAAATGGTTAGGTCAGGTGCCTTTAAAACCAAGTCCCATTTATAGAACATACTTATTTTTCTTGATCATAGCATTGATATGATGCTGTGTTCAGATACAAAGGAAACTCTTTCATTTCACGAGTCTATTTTCTGTCGTACCTGTCAGTGAGTCACGGTCCAAATGATTGGCCTGAATGGTCCAATGAGACAAAGGATTCGTTTGACTATTTTAACAAAGGCTGTTGAAAACCCTAGTGGCTAAAATGTACAGTAGTAATGACTTGCCTCATTGCGAGTAAAACTAATTTTAAAGGCATATGAAGAATGTAAATACTGAGATAATATCACATAATATGCATTAGCAGTTTATTTTGTAAATTACTTTTAATGAATGAACATGGTATTCTTCTAACCAAACCTTTCATTATACTAAAAGTTAATTTATGGAAAACACTGCGGGGGAAGGCGGGGGGTGAGTTAGCAATTAGCTAACTAGAGAAAAGAGTTGCATTTACGACCGTGTTCACAATCAATGATCTACAGTCAACGTTAGCATACATTAACTATGTTAGCTGATATATGTTAATTTTAAAATATGTTTTCTTATCTACATAAACATACAGTTATATGCAGTAGTTATATGCAGTAGTTATATGCAGTAGTTATATACAGTAGTTATATACAGTAGTTATATACAGTAGTTATATGCAGTAGTTATATGCAGTAGTTATATGCAGTAGTTATATACAGTAGTTATATACAGTCGTTATATACAGTCGTTATATACAGTAGTTATATACATAGTTATATACAGTAGTTATATACATAGTTATATACAGTAGTTATATACAGTAGTTATATACATAGTTATATACAGTAGTTATATGCAGTAGTTATATACAGTAGTTATATACAGTAGTTATATACAGTAGTTATATACATAGTTATATACAGTAGTTATATGCAGTAGTTATATACAGTAGTTATATACATAGTTATATACAGTAGTTATATACAGTCGTTATATACAGTAGTTATATGCAGTAGTTATATGCAGTAGTTATATGCAGTAGTTATATGCAGTAGTTATATACAGTAGTTATATGCAGTAGTTATATACAGTAGTTATATGCAGTAGTTATATGCAGTAGTTATATGCAGTAGTTATATACATAGTTTTACTGAATATCAATACATATATATGGAACAGAAATATAAATGCAGCATGCAACAATTTCAACCATTTTACTTAGTTGCAGTTCATATAAGGAAATCAGGAAATTGAGATAAATTAATTATGCCCTAATCTAGGTATTTCACATGACTGGGCAGGGGCGTAGCCATGGGTGGGCCTAAAAGGGCATGGGCCCACCCACTTGGGAGACTGGCCCAACCACTGGGGAGCAAGGCCCTGCCAATCAGAATGAGCTTTTTTGCCCCACAAAAGGGCTTAATTACAGTCAGAAATACTCCTCAGTTTCACCAGCTGTCTAGGAGGCTGGACTCATGATCCAACAAGTGAAGAAGCCAGATGTGGAGGTCCTGGGCTGGCGTGGTTACACGTGGTCTGTGGTGAATAAGCCAGATGTGGAGGTCCTGGGCTGGCGTGGTTACACGTGGTCTGTGGTGAAGAAGCCAGATGTGAAGGTCCTGGGCTGGCGTGGTTACATGTGGTCTGCAGTTGTGAGGCCAGTTGGATGTATCATGCTAAATTCTCTAAAAGGACGTTGGAGGCGGCTTATGGTAGAGAAATGAACAATAAATTATCTGGCAACAGCTCTGGTGGACATTCCTGCAGTATGGATTCCAATTGCATGCTCCCTCAAAACTTTAGACATCTGTGGCATTGTGTTGTGTTTGTGGGTATGGAACATTTCTGGGAACTTTAATTTCAGCTCATGAAACATAGGACCAACACTTTACATGTTGCATTTATATTTGTGTTCAGTATAATCTTACCAAAATCACCTTATTTACAAAAACAAAAGGACCACACACAACCATCCATAAAACATATAGATATATCCTTATTATGTTTTATTTTTTTATATTTTATATTTTTTACTGTATACAGTAATGCAGATATCCAATGCATGTTCTCTGAATGGAGGACAACGTCTCAAAAGGTAGGCTACCATAGAGGAAAGGTTGTGTCCCTGGCCTTCTTGTGAAAGCCTCTCTCCCTGTGAGATAGGTTATACTGTTACCATGGTAATCAGGTCAAGATGTTGATGAACGTCACAACCTGAGTAACATGTCATCTTTTCAGTCTGTATACAGCCCTGTGCAAATGTCCTCAACATGCGCTGGACAGGCTCGACAGGGAACAGAGATGGGATAGAGGCTTCTGGAGTCTCCTCCCTGTCTAATTCCCAGGCATGCAGAGAGTTCCACACTATCTGTCCTCCTAAGGGAATAAATCCTATTCATATGACATATTCATGTATCGCTTGTGAAAATTCAGTAGCTCTGTTTATATTTTTGAGATGAGTTTGCAGCTTATCAAGTCCACAAATAAACATTCCCTGGCATTCATCTGGGAGATGGAGAAAAGGGCAAGCTTCTGTTCTTAAACTAGGGATAGCTCTTAGGACATACTGAATGACAGTGGTTGTGTCTGCGTGGGTGGAAACAACCCACACATCTTAATCTATCAACATTGTGTTTTGGTTGTTTAGTCTATAAAACAGTGATTTTTGAAACCTTATAAAAAAAGTGACCCAATGTCAATTTCTTTGGTCCATAAAGTTGATGCAATAATAATACCAGTGAAAATGCCAGAGGAGTAAAGGATATTTGAACAATCATGAACCCGAGATTAAACATCAGTGACCTGTGACATCTATTGAAGAGGCTAAATAGGTACAGATTTTGGTAAACTAATCTCAAAAATATATTTACATTTACATTACATTTACATTTAAGTCATTTAGCAGACGCTCTTATCCAGAGCGACTTACAAATTGGTGCATTCACCTTTTGACATCCAGTGGAACAGCCACTTTACAATAGTGCATCTAAATATTTTAAGGAGGGGAGGGGGGGTGAGAAGGATTACTTTATCCTATCCTAGGTATTCCTTAAAGAGGTGGGGTTTCAGGTGTCTCCGGAAGGTGGTGATTGACTCCGCTGTCCTGGCGTCGTGAGGGAGTTTGTTCCACCATTGGGGAGCCAGAGGCAGGGTCGTACTCTGCGGATGTTGTAGAGCATGAACCTACAGGAACGGGCCACCGCCTTGATGTTAGTTGAGAACGACAGGGTGTTGTCCAGGATCACGCCAAGGTTATTAGCGCTCTGGGAGGAGGACACAATGGAGTTGTCAACCGTGATGGCGAGATCATGGAACGGGCAGTCCTTCCCCGGGAGGAAGAGCAGCTCCGTCTTGCCGAAGTTCAGCTTGAGGTGGTGATCCGTCATCCACACTGATATGTCTGCCAGACATGCAGAGATGCGATTCACCACCTGGTCATCAGAAGGGGGAAAGGAGAAGATTAATTGTGTGTCGTCTGCATAGCAATGATAGGAGAGACCATGTGAGGTTATGACAGTTATATATTTGTGGGGAACTTTCACGGCTTTATCGATTTTCAGCATCGATACAGATAAGAGAAGTTAATAAACCCCGTAAATGAGGAATAAGTTGTATTCGGTACGTTTTCGCAATGGAAACCTTTTATAAGTTTAAGAACCATATGGAAGCAAAAACGGGGAGGAACGGGGAGGAAACTATAGTTTTCATTGCAAAACATTTTCCGTTTGGAGTAAAAATGGTTACTGTTGCAAAACGCTTTTGCAACAGAATTGCCGTAATGAATACACCTGTAAATTGACAGTTGAAACACCCAGCAGAAGAATGTCAAAGCTCAGCATCCAGTTAAAAAACAACCATTAAGTACACAAATCAAAGAGATACAATGTGAGGAGATAAGAGATAAGGGGGAAGGGGGAGAGGGAGAGGGGAGAGATGGGGGAGGAGGTAGAGGGAGAGGGAGAGGGGAGAGATGGGGGAGGAGGTAGAGGGAGAGGGAGAGGGGAGAGATGGGGGAGGAGGGAGAGGGAGAGGGAGAGGGGAGAGATGGGGGAGGAGGTAGAGGGAGAGGGAGAGGGGAGAGATGGGGGGGAGGGGAGGGAGAGGGAGGGAGAGGGAGAGGGAGAGGGAGAGGGGAGAGGGAGAGGGAGAGATAAGGGGGAGGAGGGAGAGGGGAGAGATGGGCTAGGAGGGAGAGGGAGAGGGGAGAGATGGGGGAGGAGGGAGAGGGAGGGAAGAGATAAGGGGAAGGAGGGAGAGGGGGAGATGGGGGAGGAGGGAGAGGGAGAGGGGGAGATGGGGGAGGAGGGAGAGGGAGAGGGGAGAGATCGGGGAGGAGGGAGAGGGAGAGGGAGAGGGGAGAGATGGGGGAGGAGGGAGAGGGAGAGTGAGAGGGAGAGGGAGAGAGGGAGAGGGAGAGGGAGAGATAAGGGGGAGGAGGGAGAGGGGAGAGATGGGCTAGGAGGGACAGGGAGAGGGGAGAGATGGGGGAGGAGGGAGGAGGGAGAGGGGAGAGATGGGGAGGAGGGAGAGGGAGAGGGGAGAGATGGGGGAGGAGGGAGAGGGAGAGGGGAGGGATAAGGGGAAGGAGGGAGAGGGAGAGGGGGAGATGGGGGAGGAGGGAGAGGGAGAGGGGAGAGATCGGGGAGGAGGGAGGAGGGAGAGATGGGGGAGGAGGGAGAGGGAGGGGTAACTGAATTAGCACTCTCAGCTACCAACTTGGCGCTTACTCATAACTAACACTTCATTTCAAGTAGGAGTCATGATGTCCAGTTTAAAAAGCCTCTGTTATGTCACAGCATGATTAAGATATATGTTACAATCTGTCTCAAACACTATGGGGAAGTGGGACAAACAATACATATTAAGCCTGTTCCTGGACACTACTGCAAGAAGCATTTTTCTCAGTCTGGGGGTAGGTTTATAGTCTAAATCCTTGCAACTGCATAACAGTTCATTAAAAGCAAACCCAGCAAACCAAAATTGGTTCTGTCACATTCCCAGAACATCCTTTGTTAGGTTGCCCTAAATTTTGCCTGATGTTGCAACATTTTTTTTTATATTACCTGGGAGGTGGCAGGTAGCCTAGTGGTTAGAGCGTTGGGCCAGTAACCAAAAAGTTGCTGGATCAAATCCCCAAGCTGACAAAGTAACAATCTTTCGTTCTCCCCCTGAACAAGGCCTTTTACCCACTGTTCCCCGATAGGCTGTCATTGGAAATAAGAATGAGTTCTTAACTGACTTGCCTAGTTAAATAAAGGATAGACTGGAAACCTAGCAAGAACCTCAGGGGAATGTTCTGTGGTGGAGTTTTACAGATGTTGTGCACAACATTTTAGTGAATATTAGGAAAACATTCCAAGGATTTCATCTTAAACACAAATAAACAAACAAAAACAATCATTTTGCTATCAAAAACATTATTTGATGGTGTTTTTGGGGATGTTACCATCCTAATATGACATTAAAAAAAACTAACTAGAGCACAATGGGAATGTTAGCTAATGTTCTGGGAATGTTGCCAGTTTGCTGGGTAAAATCTGGTAGCCTCAGATTTGAAAATGATGCAGTGCACATGATGTTAGCACTCTCTCGGCCTCATCAGTTCGTGTTGTACCCTCTAGCGCTACCAACACATCAGTCACGTGTTCCTCAAAATTTTTCTCACCAATTGAATCTTAATCCTCTGCTTTCCCTTTGCTAAAATAGCACCTTTATCTGATTATCTGATAAAGGAAAAAGAGAGAGCGGGAGAGTAAAGAGTGTCAGCCTAGTGATTTTTGAAATCGGACATAATTTCATCTGGCACGCTCAGTAAACAAATATCTTCATTTACGATGCAGGTATGTGTTATGGGGATGATGGTGGCGGGTGGGTGAGTGGGTGGGGTGTAATGTACTTCTACAACTAATTTGGGGCTTTTCAGATAAATGCTGAATCCTGCATTGTCACAGCAGCCTGGTACTGGATGGAGGAGGCTGGGGGATAAGGGGGAGGAGGGAGAGGGTGAGGGGAGAGATGGGGGAGGAGGGAGAGGGGAGAGATGGGGGAGGAGGGAGAGGGAGAGGGAGGAGTAACTGAATCAGCACTCTCAGCTACCAACTTTGCGCTTACACATAACTCCATGCTCCTCCCAAACGGTTGACAGCCAGGCTCATTCCCTGCTTCCCTCACACTCCTGTCATTCATCTTTCTGGACAGCCAGGCTCATTCCCTGCTTCCCTCACACTCCTGTCATTCATCTTTCTGGACAGCCAGGCTTATTCCCTGCTTCCCTCACACTCCTGTCATTCATCTTTCTGGACAGCCAGGCTCATTCCCTGCTTCCCTCACACTTCTGTCATTCATCTTTCTGGACAGCCAGGCTCATTCCCTGCTTCCCTCACACTTCTGTCATTCATCTTTCTGGACAGCCAGGCTCATTCCCTGCTTTCCTCACACTCTTGTCAATCTCCAACAGCTTCAGCCACACTGAGTATACAAAACATTATAAACACCTGCTCTTTCCATGACATAGACTGACCAGATGAATCCAGGTGAAATCTATGATCCCTTATTGATGTCACCTGTTAAATCCACTTCAGTCAGAGTAGATTAAGGGAGTAGAGTAGATTAAGGGAAGGAGAGAGGTTAAAGAAAGAGTTTTAAGCCTTGAGGTAATTCAATATTACCGATCTGGTTAAAATATCCATCTGGATATTTCAGTTGGACTACACATGGATCTGGGAGTAGAGAGGGGTCTGACCAGGTGAGAGGCTGGTCACACGGTGCAGGGGAGGATTTAGTGTGGCTCTGTAAGCAGCTGTACTGTAGTCGAGGCAATTTAATATCATTGGTTTAACCAATTAAAACTATTCATAGAGCTATGCAATAATGCATGTTGACTAGTAGTTAGAGTGGAGGGGCGGCAGGTAGCCTAGTGGTTAGAACGTTGCGCCAGTAACCGAAAGGTTGCTGGATTGAATACCTGAGCTGACAAGGAAAAAAATCTGTCATTCTGCCCCTGAACAAGGTAGTTAACCCGCTGTTCCCCAAGCTCCGAAGTCGTGGATGTCGGTTAAGGCAGCCCCCCCACACCTCTCTGATCCAGAGGAGTTGAGTTAAATGCAGAAGACACATTTCAGTTGTACAACTGACTAGATATCCCCCTTAATGAGAGGGAAATACAATTTTTGAGCATTTCTGGAGACACGAGGTACACATTTTGGGCACTATTCCCATTGAGGACAACAACAAGAACATCTTAATTGGTAATCAATCAAATAACCAGAAAAACATTGCAGATACACTACATGATCAAAAGTTTGTCTGTCAAAAATCTCATTCCCAAATCATTGGCCTACAGTCGAGCCAAGGACTTGTTTCCATTCAGCCACAAGAGCATTAGTGAGGTCGAGCACTGATGTTGGGAGATTAGCCCTGGCTCGCAGTCGGCGTTCCAATTCATCCCAAAGGTTTTCGATAGGGTTGAGGTTAGGGCTCTGTGCAGGCCAGTCAAGTTCTTCCACACCGACAAACCATTTCTGTATGGACCTCGCTTTGTGCACTGTAGCATTGTCATGCTGAAACAGGAAAGAGTGTTTCCCAAAACTGTTGCCACAAAGTAGGAAGCCATGATTCGTCGTAAATGTCATTGTATGCTGTAGCATTAAGATTTCCCTTCACTGAAACCATGAAAAACAGCCCCAGACCATTATTCCTCCTCCACCAAACTTTATAGTGTGCGCAACGCATTGGGGCAGGTAGCGTTCTCCTGTCATCTGCCAAACTCAGAATCGTCCATCGGAGTGACAGATGGTGAAGCGTAATTCATCACTCCAGAGTATACGCTTCCACTGATCCCGAGTCCAATGGCAGCGAGCTTTACAACTACTCCAGCCGACGCATGGAATTGCGCACGGTGATTTTAGGCTTGTGTGCGGCTTCACGGCCATGGAAACACATTTCATGAAGCTCCCGACAAACATGTATTGTGTTGACGTGGCTTCCAGAGGCAGTTTGGAACTTGGTAGGGATTGCTGCAACCAAGGACAGACTAGTTTTACGCCCTATGCTCTTCAGCACTCGGCGGTCCCGTTCTGTGAGCTTGTGTGGCCTACCATTTCCCAGCTGAGCCGTTGTTGCTCCTAGATGTTTCCACTTCACAATAACAGCACTTACAGTTGACCGGGGCAGCCCTAGCAGGGCATAAGTTTGACAAACTGACATACTGGAAAGGTAGTATCCTATGACGGTGCCACATTGAAAGTCACTGAGCTCGTCAGTAAGGCCATTCTACTGTAAATGTTTGTCTATGGAGATTGCATGGTGGTGTGCTTGATTTTATACACGGGGTGGCAGGTAGCCTAGTTGTTAGAGCGTTGGGCCAGTAACCAAAAGGTTGCTATATCGAATCCCGAGCTGACATGGTAAAAATCTGTCGTTCTGAACAAGGCAGTTAACCTACTGTTCCTAAGCTGTCATTGTAAATATGTATTTGTTCTTAACTGACTTGCCTTGCATGTAAAATAATAAATACACCTGTCAGCAATGGGTGTGGCTGAAATTGTGGAATCCATTGATTTGAAGGGGTGTCCACATACTTTTGTATATATAGTGTATATTCTCAGATGATCGTGTGTCAAGTTTAATTTAATCATTATTTTAATATAGACTGCTTTCTTGAGACTATACTATTTCATGTCAGTGGAAAGATGTGACAGTGCTCAAGTCTGTCCAAAACAGAAAACATCGAAGCTATTTTATTCACTATTGTAATGCAAATTGCCAACTGTAGTCTATAAATGTACGCTTAAAATAGAGGCTGTAAAATGCCTGGCCAAGTTACCGATGTGAAGAGACGGAACTGCAGACTGCATAAAGATCTGTGGATAAATAATCCATGTCAAGGACAGGCCCATAAAAGGTGCAGAAGTGAAAGAGGCCACATACCAGAAGTGAAAGAGGCCCCATACCAGAAGTGAAAGAGGCCCCATACCAGAAGTGAAAGAGGCCCCATACCAGAAGTGAAAGACGCCCCATACCAGAAGTGAAAGACGCCCCATACCAGAAGTGAAAGAGGCCCCATACCAGAAGTGAAAGAGGCCCCATACCAGAAGTGAAAGAGGCCCCATACCAGAAGTGAAAGAGGCCCCATACCAGAAGTGAAAGAGGCCACATACCAAAAGCTTCTGCTCAATTGAGAGCATCATGAGGAGTATTGGTTGCTCTCCGTCAGTTTCCCATGAGCAAGACATCGATCGCACAAAGCTAACATCCCCCACCAGAAAGACTGTATGGTGGTTCGTGACTATAAACTCCCTCTAACTAACCTGTTCTCAAGGTTGAATTTCATCTGTAATTTCTATGGCAACAAAGTAATTCACCCTTCAGAGAGAAAATCGAATCAAACTTTGTGTGGACCTTACCGTGAAATGCTTACTTACAAGCCCTTAACCAACAGTGCAGTTCAAGAAGACCTAAGAAAATATTTACCAAATAAACTAAAGTAAAGAATTAAAAGTAACACAGTAACAAGGCTATATACAGGGGGTACCGGTACCGAGTCAGTGTGCGTGGGTACAGGTTAGTTGAGGTCATTTGTACATGTAGGTAGGGGTGAAGTGACTATACATAGATAATAAACAGTAGTACAGGTTAGTTGAGGTAATTTGTACATGTAAGTAGGGGTGAAGTGACTATACATAGATAATAAACAGTAGTACAGGTTAGTTGAGGTAATTTGTACATGTAGGCAGGGGTGAAGTGACTATACATAGATAATAAACAGCAAGTAGCAGCAGTGTACAAAACAAATGGAGGGGGTGTCAATGTAAATAGTCCGGTGGCCACTTGATTAACTGTTCAGCAGTCTTATGGCTTGGGGGTAGAAGCTGTTCAGCAGTCTTTTGGCTTGGGGGTAGAAGCTGTTCAGCAGTCTTATGGCTTGGGGGTAGAAGCTGTTCAGCAGTCTTTTGGCTTGGGGGTAGAAGCTGTTCAGCAGTCTTTTGGCTTGGGGGTAGAAGCTGTTCAGCAGTCTTATGGCTTGGGGGTAGAAGCTGTTCAGCAGTCTTTTGGCTTGGGGGTAGAAGCTGTTCAGCAGTCTTTTGGCTTGGGGGTAGAAGCTGTTCAGCAGTCTTTGGCTTGGGGGTAGAAGCTGTTCAGCAGTCTTTTGGCTTGGGGGTAGAAGCTGTTCAGCAGTCTTATGGCTTGGGGGTAGAAGCTGTTCAGCAGTCTTTTGGCTTGGGGGTAGAAGCTGTTCAGCAGTCTTTTGGCTTGGGGGTAGAAGCTGTTCAGCAGTCTTATGGCTTGGGGGTAGAAGCTGTTCAGCAGTCTTATGGCTTGGGGGTAGAAGCTGTTCAGCAGTCTTATGGCTTGGGGGTAGAAGCTGTTCAGCAGTCTTATGGCTTGGGGGTAGAAGCTGTTCATCAGTCTTATGGCTTGGGGGTAGAAGCTGTTCAGCAGTCTTTTGGCTTGGGGGTAGAAGCTGTTCAGCAGTCTTTTGGCTTGGGGGTAGAAGCTGTTCAGCATTCTTATGGCTTGGGGGTAGAAGCTGTTCATCAGTCTTATGGCTTGGGGGTAGAAGCTGTTCAGCAGTCTTTTGGCTTGGGGGTAGAAGCTGTTCAGCAGTCTTTTGGCTTGGGGTAGAAGCTGTTCAGCAGTCTTTTGGCTTGGGGGTAGAAGCTGTTCAGCAGTCTTTTGGCTTGGGGGTAGAAGCTGTTCAGCAGTCTTTTGGCTTGGGGGTAGAAGCTGTTCAGCAGTCTTTTGGCTTGGGGGTAGAAGCTGTTCAGCAGTCTTATGGCTTGGGGGTAGAAGCTGTTCAGCAGTCTTTTGGCTTGGGGGTAGAAGCTGTTCAGCAGTCTTTTGGCTTGGGGGTAGAAGCTGTTCAGCAGTCTTATGGCTTGGGGGTAGAAGCTGTTCAGCAGTCTTTTGTCTTGGGGGAGGAAGCTGTTAGGGAGCCTTTTGGTCCTAGACTTGGTGCTCCAGTACCACTTGCTGTGCGGTAACAGAGAAAACAGTCTATGACTTGGGTGACTGGAGTGTCTGACAATTATATGGGCTTTCCTCTGACACCGCCTGGTATATACAGTGGGGAGAACAAGTATTTGATACACTGCCGATTTTGCAGGTTTTCCCACTTACAAAGCATGTAGAGGTCTGTACTTTTTTTAATCATAGGTACACTTTAACTGTGAGAGACGGAATCTAAAACAAAAATCCAGAAAATCACATTGTATGATTTGTAAGTAATTAATTTGCATTTTATTGCATGACATAAGTATTCCTGGATCTGAAGGTTAGACTGAATGAAGTCAACGGCCACTATATAATACTACAAATACTGTATCTTCTATATACAATTTTCTTTAGGCAGGGTAGCCTAGTGGTTAGAGTGTTGGACTAGTAACCGCAAGGTTGCAAGTTCAAACCCCCGAGCTGACAAGGTACAAATCTGTCGTTCTGCCCCTGAACAGGCAGTTAACCCACTGTTCCTAGGCCGTCATTGAAAATAAGAATTTGTTCTTAACTGACTTGCCTGGTTAAATAATGGTAAAATAAAATAAATTATTAAAGACTCAGGCGATATCCTTTCATAACCTGTAATTAAACATACTGCTCTATCTAAAAAGATCCGTTTTCGATATACCAATTATTGATAACAAAACCCCAAACAGAAGGTGCAAAGCAATAGCTCATAGTTTTATAATTTCCTTGTTGTTGTTCTTTCGCTGGCTAGAGATTGATACTGCTGCCTTGCCAGCTTTGGGACAATTGCTAAGAACTTGGCATGATTTGTTTCTCACAGCGGCAGGCAGCACTGCCCTGGGGTGTTGCTATGCTATGGGATACTATCTCACCGTGGCATCATTTTATTGAGCTACTGCACTTAATCTCTAGAAACACTGATTGGTTCACATTGTGTGTATCCCGAAGCTTCACAGAGTCTAAATTAGATGGCAAACTCACTAATCTGATGACCACAGTAATGTCAACAGAATTGAGATAAAGGAACAAACAGCCTAAAGCTCACATTACGGTCTCTGGATATATCAACAATCACATCTTTTTTTGAGATGAAACAGATTTAACTGACATGTTATTTCAAGAAACAATTAGTTTTTTCCTTGTTACACATTTTATGTAACACAGGTGAGGTATGCCGGGTGATCGTTGTCCATGCAACGCTTCACACCAGCTGTTCCCGCCAGCAGACACAACATTGTGTCAGGATCCCTGAGAGCAGGCATCCCAAAGATTCCCCCTAGACTCCAGCTCATTTTCCAGGCATTCAATCTAGTGTATCAGTGGGGGGGGGGGATAACCAATTCCCAGAGGAGGTGATGGTGATGTCATCCCTGTCCATGAGCAACACAGGAGTCACATGTGACGGGGTCAGAGATTTAGATATTACAGTAGTGACAGTGTCTGGGATGATGAATGCCATGGAGCTCAGTGTGAGAGAGCCCCGTAAGGCTGGATCAGAGCAGGCTGGACACACACAGAACAAAGACGGCCTCCATAAATAAACTCAAAGATACACCAAAACCCACGGTGGTTGGCTGGAGGGATGGTGGGCTTTATGACACCCACGGTGGTTGGCTGGAGGGATGGTGGGCTTTATGACACCCACGGTGGTTGGCTGGAGGGATGGTGGGCTTTATGACACGGTGGTTGGCCACGGTGGTTGGCTGGAGGGATGGTGGGCTTTATGACACCCACGGTGGTTGGCTGGAGGGATGGTGGGCTTTATGACACCCACGGTGGTTGGCTGGAGGGATGGTGGGCTTTATGACACCCACGGTGGTTGGCTGGAGGGATGGTGGGCTTTATGACACCCACGGTGGTTGGCTGGAGGGATGGTGGGCTTTATGACACCCACGGCGGTTGGCTGGAGGGATGGTGGGCTTTATGACACCCACGGTGGTTGGCTGGAGGGATGGTGGGCTTTATGACACCCACGGTGGTTGGCTGGAGGGATGGTGGGCTTTATGACACCCACGGTGGTTGGCTGGAGGGATGGTGGGCTTTATGACACTCACGGTGGTTGGCTGGAGGGATGGTGGGCTTTATGACACTCACGGTGGTTGGCTGGAGGGATGGTGGGCTTTATGATACTCACAGTGGTTGGCTGGAGGGATGGTGGGCTTTATGACACAACTTCCAGGTAAGGACACTACCCTGTGGTGTGAAGTGGAAGGAACTTCATTATAAAACAAGGTCAAATAAATACCAGAAAAAGTGGATGCCAAGTGAGTAAATCACCTTTATGCACAATAGAAAATGAAAGGAACATGGACAGAGTGTCCCATGGCCGACGCTGGAGAGACGAAGCAGGTACGGGGAGTCAAACATTTAATTTAACGGACATGAAACCAGACGGGAACAGCGTCAGCAAACAGGTAATATAAACCAAAAACAATTCATGCAGTAGTGGAGAACAGAGCAGGAAACTGACAAATACAGGGGAGGTAATAAACAGATGATGAGAGTCCAGGTGAGTCCAATATCGCTGAAGCGCGTGACGAGGGAAGGCAGGTGTGCGTAATAGATGGAATGAGTACGTGATGCAGGGCAGCCTGGCACCCTCAAGCGCCAAACGTGACACAGAGATACAAGTGTGTGATTTTAAGGTGCCTTAAATGTTTTTTTCAGAAATAGAAAAAAAAATGAATCCTGACTCCCATTGACATCAATGCATGATCAATGCAGAAATGTGAGTTACGTGTGCAGACTTAAATCATCCAACATCGAGGATGTCATTTTGTCACCGTGGTGATGATTACATTCAGTGATCAACGCTGCATCTGTTAACTCCCTTGTCACGGGATACTAGGAGTGGTGGGTTGGAATCAGGCGCAGAGAGCAGGGTTCAGTATATCGTGATTTATTCTCCTCCAAAAAATGGTCACGCCAACATACAGGGCGCATCGACCAGCCCAAACACAGGACCAAACAGTCCGGAGAATACACACATGGAAACCACAATCCAACAGAGTAACAAAAACAATCCCAACAGGCAAGGGAGCCAACTTCGGCGGAAGTCGTGACATCCCTGTTGTCCCCCTGAGCAGTTTTTCACTTTGGTTTCCCCTCAGAAAATAGTGTGTTATTAATAATATATCTCATTTAGCAGAAGCTTTTATCCAAAGCGACTTACAGTCAAGCGTGCATAAATAGTACATATGGGTGGCACCAGCAGGAATCGAACCCGGGAAAACGTTGGCATTGTAAGCACCATGCTCTACCGACTGTCTCTCTGCCAGGAGCATGCAGCCACAGACAGACAGGCAGAGTCAGGGTGACTGACAGACTGCTCCTCTCATGGCGTTGTGCCCTAGCTCCCCATCGTCCTCTGGTCTGATGAAATGACTTGTCATAATTACTTCACCTGGAACAGTGTGCTGCTGCCTGAACGAAAGTAGAGTCACCGACCTTATCAAGAGAACACGAGAGGTAGCATTAAAGTGTCTGTTCAGGCACCGGTAGTAAAGTGTCTGTACAGGCACCGGTAGTAAAGTGTCTGTACAGGCACCGGTAGTAAAGTGTCTGTTCAGGCACCGGTAGTAAAGTGTCTGTTCAGGCACCGGTAGTAAAGTGTCTGTTCAGGCACCGGTAGTAAAGTGTCTGTTCAGGCACCGGTAGTAAAGTGTCTGTTCAGGCACCGGTAGTAAAGTGTCTGTTCAGGCACCGGTAGTAAAGTGTCTGTTCAGGCACCGGTAGTAAAGTGTCTGTTCAGGCACCGGTAGTAAAGTGTCTGTTCAGGCACCGGTAGTAAAGTGTCTGTACAGGCACCGGTAATAAAGTGTCTGTACAGGCACCGGTAGTAAAGTGTCTGTTCAGGCACCGGTAGTCCTGTACATCTTGACGGGGCAGGATAACAGGAAGCCTTTATGATCCGAAAGGAAACTGAAAAGTTTCCCTAAAGGTAGTTTTGGGCGCCGTAATAAAACACTGAATAATTGAAACTCAACACTCTTCTATATAATGTCATTTAGAGTCTATCTCAGACATTTACCATAAACACCATTTGATTTAGGCTACAACAACGGCAGAGAGAAGGCTTCCAAAATAAAAGGAACTGCACAAGTCGTTATGACAAGTGAAGATGGTTTATTTGAATGGTCTTGCTACTATATTTCTCCATAGGTGATCATCTTAAGTCATTTATCAGTGTGGCCCAGGGCTGGTTGTGACATTGAGTTAAGCTGCACATCTGTTGTGGTTATTTGTCTGTGGAGTCACTCACACCAGTCTCCTCCTGAATTCTGCTGTTACAGGGATGATTAGAGGACCATATTATCTTGGAGGTGAATTCTGCTGTTACAGGGATGATTAGAGGACCATATTATCTTGGAGGTGAATTCTGCTGTTACAGGGATGATTAGAGGACCATATTATCTTGGAGGTGAATTCTGCTGTTACATGGATGATTAGAGGACCATATTATCTTATCTATCTTGGTAGATACAATAGAACGCAGTACAGTAATGTGTTTATGTTTACTGTTTGATTTCCCAGCAAGGACCATTAAAATAGTAGGCTTAATAATGACTGATGTGCTGGATGTGCTCTTCACAAATATTCTCACAGCACTGTTTTCACACATATAGGATAATAGTATAAATTATTTTCACCTTGCATTTTGCCTGCATGTATACCAACTTGTAGACTTGTATTTTATAAAGGAGATTGCATATATGCACATCCACCTTGGAACAGGAGCTGGACAAAAAAAGATCAACATGGAATTCTGTTAATCGACATAACCTTTTTCTTAACTTGTCTTTTTTACCTTCTATCAGGCCTTTTGTTGAGAAATCAATGAAATAACCCTCACTCCACTGCATGACACATTCTGCTCAGGCTAAACTCAGTAAAGGCTGATTCTAAGGAACAGCATAATTAATTCAGGTACGTGTCAGGTCCCAGGAATACAAAATGTTCAAGGCCTTTGAAAAGAACATCCCGGAAAATTGGCTTTTAAGTTTTGTTTAGGATTCAAGATGGTCAAGAAGAGGAAATAAACAACAGAACACCAAATGGTCTAGATTATTCATAGCTTTTATTTGTTATGTCTGAAATCTAGCTACGGAATACTACTGTAAATATTAAACATTATATTAGCATCTGCAACCTTGCTGGTAGGCAACCTGACATTTTTCAAAAGCTTGCTTTGGTAATATCTTTTGGAAAAAAGTACAAATCGTGCTTAATGACAAAACTCCACTCAGGCAAGAATATATACAGGTATACGCCATTGAGCAAACAGTTATATACCCATAGCGACTTAAAGTCATGAGCGCATACATGTTTCTATATATGGGTGGTGTTGGGAATTGAACCCACTACCCTGGTACTTATAAACACAATGCTCTACCAACTGAGCTACAGAGGACCAGAGAAGTTTCTCATCATGAAAGTGTAGGTAACCTAACCATGTTAAATTGAAATCATTTAATACTCAAGTATATATGTGATCAGTGGTTGTAGTTATTACATTGCTTGTGGTCAGTTACATGTTTAAATCCTATAACCGGGCTACAATGAAACCCACTGGACTGTTGCTCCTATGAATCTACCATGTGAATGGCTGAAAGGGTTCCCTTAGTAACGAGTAACGAATAACACACATCCTCTTGTGTTCGGCTTGTGGAGAAACACAAAAGTAGGGGCTGTCCTAATGTGTGCATGATCCAACCCTATTCTTATTTACGATGACAGCCTACTGGGGAACAGTGGGTTAACTGCCTTGTTCAGGGGCAGATTGACACCTTGTCAGCTCTGGGATTCAATCCAGCAACCTTTCAGTTGTTGGCCCAATGCTCTAACCACTAGGCTACCTGCTGCCACTAAACCTCAATGAATGAATGAATGAATGACATTTAATTTTAGTGTTGAATCGCCAGTTGGCAACCCATCCCTTATGGGATAAACTGACACATAAACATTACAATAATTCCCGGTGATGAATTCAGTGATAATTCTTCTACAAATGTTCTCTGCTGTGCGCATCGCATAAAGAGTGAAACAATTAAATATACAAATCAATACATAATAGTAAATATGGTTATCCAAATAATAATTATAACTCTAGAGCAGTTAAAAATAACATACAGTACCAGTCCAAAGTTTGGACACACCTACTCTTTAATGGTTTTTCTTTATTTGAACTATTTTCTACATTGTACAATAATAGTGATTGTTTACTACATGATTCTCTGTGTGTTATTTCATAGTTGTGATGTCTTCACTATTATTCTACAATGTAGAAAATAGTACAAAATAAAGAAAACCCCTGGAATGAGTAGGTGTGGCCAAACTTTGGACTGATACTGTATACTGCATTTACTGTACCTCAGTCTGTAGATCAGACACACCATCCAGACAGAACCATGATGTTGGTTTGTGCCTAAATTCTCACATTTACACCCACAGTTTCTGCGGAGTAGAAACCATTGGGAATATCATGTACAGCAGTTCTCTGGAAAGTTGTCAGTCTTTCTCATTCTAAAATCCTTTAATTGATTGAATTGTATGTATTACTTACTTGTTTTGATTGGTTTTCTCGTTTCCTTGTTTCAACATAACATCATGAGGAGACCATCAGTCTACATTGTGAGTTTACACAGAAATATATGAAATAAATGTTTTACCATAAGACCTCATTCACCTCACTTAACTACTTTGACATACTGGTCCAGGAGATTTTGTCACCAAAGCCCCATAAACTACCCACCACTGCGACTTGTACGCTCTCGTTGGCTGGCCTTCACTTCATACTTGTCGCCAAACCCACCGGCTACAGGTTATCTACAAGTCTCTGCTAGGTAAAAGCCCCGCCCTATCTCAGCTCGCTGGTCACCATAGCAGCACCCACTCGTAGCACGTGCTCCAGCAGGTATATCTCACAGGTCACCCCCAAAGCCAATTCCTCCTTTGGTCGCCTTTCCTTCCAGTTCTCTGCTGCCACTGACTGGAACGAACTACAAAAATCACTGAAGCTGAAGATTCCCATCTCCCTCACTAGCTTTAAGAACCAACTGTCAGAGCAGCTCACAGATCACTGCACCTGTTCATAGCCCATCTGTATACAGCCCATCTATCTACCTCATTCCCATACTGTATTTATTTATTTAGCTCCTTTTGCACCACACTATCTCTACTTGCACATCCGTCTTCTGCACATCTACCATTCCAGTGTTTAATTGCCATATTGTAATTACTTCACCACCATGGCCTATTTATTGCCTTAACTCCCTTATTTGACCTTATTTTCACTCACTGTATATAGACTTTGTTTTCTTTTGTTCTACTGTATTATTGACTGTATGTTTTGTTTATTCCATGTGTAACTCTGTGTTGTTGTTTGTGTCGAACTGCTTTGCTTTATCTTGGCCAGGTCACAGTTGCAAATGAGAACTTGTTCTCAACTAGTCTACCTGGTTAAATAAAGGTGTTCTCAACTAGCCTACCTGGTTAAATAAAGGTGTTCTCAACTAGCCTACCTGGTTAAATAAAGGTGTTCTCAACTAGCCTACCTGGTTAAATAAAGGTGTTCTCAACTAGCCTACCTGGTTAAATAAAGGTGTTCTCAACTAGCCTACCTGGTTAAATAAAGGTGTTCTCAACTAGCCTACCTGGTTAAATAAAGGTGTTCTCAACTAGCCTACCTGGTTAAATAAAGGTGTTCTCAACTAGCCTACCTGGTTAAATAAAGGTGTTCTCAACTAGCCTACCTGGTTAAATAAAGGTGTCCTCAACTAGCCTACCTGGTTAAATAAAGGTGTTCTCAACTAGCCTACCTGGTTAAATAAAGGTGTTCTCAACTAGCCTACCTGGTTAAATAAAGGTGTTCTCAACTAGCCTACCTGGTTAAATAAAGGTGTTCTCAACTAGCCTACCTGGTTAAATAAAGGTGTTCTCAACTAGCCTACCTGGTTAAATAAAGGTGTTCTCAACTAGCCTACCTGGTTAAATAAAGGTGTTCTCAACTAGCCTACCTGGTTAAATAAAGGTGTTCTCAACTAGCCTACCTGGTTAAATAAAGGTGTTCTCAACTAGCCTACCTGGTTAAATAAAGGTGTTCTCAACTAGCCTACCTGGTTAAATAAAGGTGTTCTCAACTAGCCTACCTGGTAAATAAAGGTGTTCTCAACTAGCCTACCTGGTTAAATAAAGGTGTTCTCAACTAGCCTACCTGGTTAAATAAAGGTGTTCTCAACTAGCCTACCTGGTTAAATAAAGGTGTTCTCAACTAGCCTACCTGGTTAAATAAACCTGGTTAAATAAAGGTGTTCTCAACTAGCCTACCTGGTTAAATAAAGGTGTTCTCAACTAGCCTACCTGGTTAAATAAAGGTGTTCTCAACTAGCCTACCTGGTTAAATAAAGGTGTTCTCAACTAGCCTACCTGGTTAAATAAAGGTGTTCTCAACTAGCCTACCTGGTTAAATAAAGGTGTTCTCAACTAGCCTACCTGGTTAAATAAAGGTGTTCTCAACTAGCCTACCTGGTTAAATAAAGGTGTTCTCAACTAGCCTACCTGGTTAAATAAAGGTGTTCTCAACTAGCCTACCTGGTTAAATAAAGGTGTTCTCAACTAGCCTACCTGGTTAAATAAAGGTGTTCTCAACTAGCCTACCTGGTTAAATAAAGGTGTTCTACCTGGTTAAATAAAGGTGTTCTAGCCTACCTGGTAAATAAAGGTGTTCTCAACTAGCCTACCTGGTTAAATAAAGGTGTTCTCAACTAGCCTACCTGGTTAAATAAAGGTGTTCTCAACTAGCCTACCTGGTTAAATAAAGGTGTTCTCAACTAGCCTACCTGGTTAAATAAAGGTGTTCTCAACTAGCCTACCTGGTTAAATAAAGGTGTTCTCAACTAGCCTACCTGGTTAAATAAAGGTGTTCTCAACAAGCCTACCTGGTTAAATAAAGGTGTTCTCAACTAGCCTACCTGGTTAAATAAAGGTGTTCTCAACTAGCCTACCTGGTTAAATAAAGGTGTTCTCAACTAGCCTACCTGGTTAAATAAAGGTGTTCTCAACTAGCCTACCTGGTTAAATAAAGGTGTTCTCAACTAGCCTACCTGGTTAAATAAAGGTGTTCTCAACTAGCCTACCTGGTTAAATAAAGGTGTTCTCAACTAGCCTACCTGGTTAAATAAAGGTGTTCTCAGCTAGTCTACCTGGTTAAATAAAGGTGTTCTCAACTAGCCTACCTGGTTAAATAAAGGTGTTCTCAACTAGCCTACCTGGTAAATAAAGGTGTTCTCAACTAGCCTACCTGGTTAAATAAAGGTGTTCTCAACTAGCCTACCTGGTTAAATAAAGGTGTTCTCAACTAGCCTACCTGGTTAAATAAAGGTGTTCTCAACTAGCCTACCTGGTTAAATAAAGGTGTTCTCAACTAGCCTACCTGGTTAAATAAAGGTGTTCTCAACTAGCCTACCTGGTTAAATAAAGGTGTTCTCAACTAGCCTACCTGGTTAAATAAAGGTGAAATAAAAAGATACATTAAAAAAGATGCCAGGCCTTGATAAGTGCACTCAGGTGCTGGCAATGAGGATGTTTGTCAAGCCGTCACAGAGAGGAGGCCAGATGCCTCTCAGCCGGTCTTTGTTTGCTTTTGTTAATTTTTTAGTTTTTAGTTTTGGGTCATGTCCTTTGGTACTTTAGTTTTTTGTATATATTTCTTTCATCACCATCTGAACAAACAATAATCCATTTTAACTCAATTCTGTGATAACTTAAACGTCAAGACAAATATGATTATGATTTAAAAGTTCTAAAATAAGCGCAAGTCTCATTTGAAGAGTGAATACGTTTGTATTCATGTATATCATACAGGTGTCTCAATTGAAATATATATCCCAGACAAGATTAAAGAATGGGACAAAGTGAACATACTCTAAGCTGGTGCTTGTGTCCGTCGTATTTTGTATGAATTTAAGTGGTTATATACAATACATGTTGACAAAATGGCTGTGAGACAGAGAGACTGTTGAGGTTCTCCCAGATAAGTTCCTTGCTTCTGGAACCAAAGAAGAACCCTGGATCAAACGGAAGGACCCTTGCTGGGCTATAACTTCATGACCCCCCACCCCCACCTGAGAACCCAATTCAGATCCCTCCAACTTGAGGAGTTGTAGGGCTGGCTCAGGGAAGAGGACGCCCAATTAAGATTTCCCACGGGACTATGCAAGGCAGGGGCGTCCTCTTCCCTGAGCCAGCCATACAGCTGACCGCATACCTCATATACCCTCCTCAAGTTGGAGGGATCTGAATTGGGTTCTCAGGTGGGGGTGGGGGGTCATGAAGTTATAGCCCAGCAAGGGTCCTTCTGTTTGATCCAGATCCACTGGCTGCCTCTTTCAGCTGCTTGAGAAACTGCTCTGACGGTCTGCCGCAGAGCCTGTCCATGGATTCCAAGTTCTTTCAGCAACCTGATGGTGGAATAAGCCACGAATCCTCTGCATCCCACTTCAACTGGCCAGACTTTTGCATCCCAGCAAAACTGAGTTGCGTCTGATGCCAACTCTGTGTAATGCAGTTTCTTACGCTCGTAGGCCTCCTCAACAGAGTTTTCCCACGGGACTGTGAGCTCTATGATGTACACAGCCTTTCATGAAGGGGACCAGAGTACCATGTCTGGCCTAAGGTTGGTAGAAGCAATCTCAGGTGGAAATGTTGTGAATGACTATTGTAGCTGGAAACGGCTGATTTGTAATGGAATATCGACAGAGGCCCATTATCAGGAACCATCACTCCTGTGCTCAAATGGCACGTTGTGTTAGCTAATCCAAGTGTGTCATTTTAAAAGGCTAATTGATCATTAGAAAACCCTTTTGCAATTATGTTATCACAGCTTAAAACTGTTGTGCTGATTAAAGAAGCAATAAAATTGGCCTAATTGGACTAGTTGAGTATCTGGAGCATCAGCATTTGTGGGTTCAATTACAGGCTCAAAATGGCCAGAAACAAAGAACTTTCTTCTGAAACTCGTAAGTCTATTTTTGTTCTGAGAAATTAAGGCTATTCCATGCAAGAAATTGCCAAGAAACTGAAGATCTCGTACAACGCTGTGTACTACTCACAGAACAGAACAGTGCAAACTGGCTCTAACCAGAATAGAAAGTGGAGTGGGAGGCCCCGGTGCACAACTGAGTAAGAGGACAAGTACATTAGAGTGTCTAGATTGAGAAATAGACCCCTCACATGTCCTCAACTGGCAGATTCATTAATTAGTACCCGCAAAACACCAGTCTCAACGTCAACAGTGAAGAGGCAACTCCGGTATGCTGGCCTTCTAAGCAACAGTACATCTGTTAGAGAACCCATCACTACTGCAGACCAACAGTACATCTGTTAGAGAACCCATCACTACTGCAGACCAACAGTACATCTGTTAGAGAACCCATCACTACTGCAGACCAACAGTACATCTGTTAGAGAACCCATCACTACTGCAGACCAACAGTACATCTGTTAGAGAACCCATCACTACTGCAGACCAACAGTACATCTGTTAGAGAACCCATCACTACTGCAGACCAACAGTACATCTGTTAGAGAACCCATCACTACTGCAGACCAACAGTACATCTGTTAGAGAACCCATCACTACTGCAGACCAACAGTACATCTGTTAGAGAACCCATCACTACTGCAGACCAACAGTACATCTGTTAGAGAACCCATCACTACTGCAGATGAATGGTGTCCTACCAGGAAGTATGTCAGTGGTACATTGTACTGGGATAATAAGTGGACTTAATAGAGGAAAAGTCACAAGTATGCAACTACCTAATAAAAAATAAATAATATGAGGACAAATGATTGAATTAGCCAATGATCTGAGAGAAAGAGAAAGAGAGACAGAGACAGAGACAGAGACAGAGACAGAGACAGAGACAGAGACAGAGACAGACACAGACACAGACACAGACACAGACACAGACACAGACACAGACACAGACACACAGACACAGACACACAGACACACAGACACACAGACACACAGACACACAGACACACAGACACACAGACACACAGACACACAGACACACAGACACACAGACACACAGACACACAGACAGACAGACAGACAGACAGACAGACAGACAGACAGACAGACAGACAGACAGACAGACAGACAGACAGACAGACAGACAGACAGACAGACAGACAGACAGACAGACAGACAGACAGACAGACAGACAGACAGACAGACAGACAGACAGACAGACATCTTGTTATCCAGGAATGTAATCAGATTAGTGGGACTAACATTCGGGAGAGGGCAGTTTCATGGTGTCCAATCCTACAGTCTACATCAAAAGGAGAGGGATAAATGGACATGTTGTTGTGGATTATTTTCATTGTCAGCAATATTCTTGTTTGTAATGTCTCTGGTTACTGATCTCTCTCTAGTTGGAGAAGGGCGTTTTGTAACCTGTCAAATTCTAAATGGCATTGCCTGTCATTGTGCCTTTGAGCAAGACACTTAGTCCCCCACAACAACTCCTCCATTGGTGCCCAGTGTGGAAGCCCCCTGCTCCACGTACACACACACACACACACACACACACACACACACACACACACACACACACACACACACACACACACACACACACACACACACACACACACACACACACACACACACACACACACACACACACACACACACACACACACACACACACACACACACACACACACACACACGCACGCAGCAGTCACACTCTCATTCTTGCTAATAACATAAAATTTGTAGAAACACATTACGCAATTTTCGTAAACAGAACTTGAGACATTATTATCTTGAAAGGGATCTGTATCAGCAGTTTAACCTAATGAAGAAGACTAAGGCCACATGATGTGTCAGAGATTCATCTGGACAGAGGAACACGATGTAACAGTCAGGACACATTGTTGTTGTGGGGGACTGTCTGTCTGATACCACAACCCTGCGGTTTCCAGCTCACTTCCCACCATATTTTCCCCCTCAGACCTTGGTTTCGAACCCTCCAGTTGCCTGCTCGCCGAGCTCTAACCGCTAGGCTACCTGCTTGAAGGCCACTCAGGAAGTGTGACCTACGTTCCAGCCCAATAACAGCTGACTTAGGGTTTCTGTGATGCTTACTGCTGAAGCAAGAGAAAGGAGAAAAGACAGGACCAGAGCAGGGATATATATACTGGGTCTGCTCCAGGGCTTTGTCCATCTAACCCTCTCAAGTGATTTTAATTTAAGAAATCTGTTCCTAAGTATTTCCCACGCATAATAGAGAGATAAGTGATTGTAGACACACGTAAGCAAGGTTTGAAATGATTATGTTTTAGTCAAACATTACATCTGTTTGGGCTTCTTGCAGACAATTATGCAGTTATCAGTCTACTACAAGTTATTTGTAATTACGTTCCGGCCTCCTGACCATCCACTCGAGAAAACAAATCTAGTTGAGGATCCTGAATGGAGACTTTAGTCATCCTAAAGGTTGAATAATTGCTTGGCATACAATGGTGAAAACCATTTCAATCCCCAGACTACAGAGGAAGGAAGTTCACATAACAGCCCCAATGTGAAATGACATAGAGTGGCTGGTGCAAAATACACCAGGTTTAATTAACAGAGTTGTACTGATCAGTGTGTTCTGCATAGTACCCTGCTGTACAGTGTGTTCTGCATAGTCACCTGCTGTACAGTGTGTTCTGCATAGTACCCTGCTGTACAGTGTGTTCTACATAGTCACCTGCTGTACAGTGTGTTCTACATAGTACCATGCTGTACAGTGTGTTCTGCATAGTACCCTGCTGTACAGTGTGTTCTACATAGTACCCTGCTGTACAGTGTGTTCTGCATAGTACCCTGCTGTAAAGTGTGTTCTGCATAGTACCATGCTGATCAGTGTGTTCTACATAGTCACCTGCTGATCAGTGTGTTCTACATAGTACCCTGCTGTACAGTGTGTTCTGCATAGTACCCTGCTGTACAGTGTGTTCTACATAGTACCCTGCTGTACAGTGTGTTCTGCATAGTACCCTGCTGTACAGTGTGTTCTGCATAGTACCCTGCTGTACAGTGTGTTCTGCATAGTACCATGCTGTACAGTGTGTTCTACATAGTACCCTGCTGTACAGTGTGTTCTGCATAGTCACCTGCTGTACAGTGTGTTCTGCATAGTACCATGCTGTACAGTGTGTTCTGCATAGTCACCTGCTGTACAGTGTGTTCTGCATAGTACCCTGCTGTACAGTGTGTTCTGCATAGTACCATGCTGTACAGTGTGTTCTGCATAGTCACCTGCTGTACAGTGTGTTCTGCATAGTCACCTGCTGTACAGTGTGTTCTGCATAGTCACCTGCTGTACAGTGTGTTCTGCATAGTCACCTGCTGTACAGTGTGTTCTACATAGTCACCTGCTGTACAGTGTGTTCTGCATAGTACCATGCTGTACAGTGTGTTCTACATAGTACCCTGCTGTACAGTGTGTTCTGCATAGTACCCTGCTGTACAGTGTGTTCTACATAGTCACCTGCTGTACAGTGTGTTCTGCATAGTCACCTGCTGTACAGTGTGTTCTGCATAGTACCCTGCTGTACAGTGTGTTCTGCATAGTACCCTGCTGTACAGTGTGTTCTGCATAGTCACCTGCTGTACAGTGTGTTCTGCATAGTACCCTGCTGTACAGTGTGTTCTGCATAGTACCCTGCTGTACAGTGTGTTCTGCATAGTCACCTGCTGTACAGTGTGTTCTGCATAGTACCCTGCTGTACAGTGTGTTCTGCATAGTCACCTGCTGTACAGTGTGTTCTGCATAGTCACCTGCTGTACAGTGTGTTCTGCATAGTCACCTGCTGTACAGTGTGTTCTACATAGTCACCTGCTGTACAGTGTGTTCTGCATAGTCACCTGCTGATCAGTGTGTTCTGCATAGTCACCTGCTGTACAGTGTGTTCTACATAGTACCCTGCTGTACAGTGTGTTCTGCATAGTACCATGCTGTACAGTGTGTTCTGCATAGTACCCTGCTGATCAGTGTGTTCTACATAGTACCCTGCTGTACAGTGTGTTCTGCATAGTACCCTGCTGTACAGTGTGTTCTGCATAGTCACCTGCTGTACAGTGTGTTCTGCATAGTCACCTGCTGTACAGTGTGTTCTGCATAGTACCCTGCTGTACAGTGTGTTCTGCATAGTACCATGCTGTACAGTGTGTTCTGCATAGTCACCTGCTGTACAGTGTGTTCTGCATAGTCACCTGCTGTACAGTGTGTTCTACATAGTACCCTGCTGTACAGTGTGTTCTGCATAGTACCATGCTGTACAGTGTGTTCTGCATAGTACCCTGCTGATCAGTGTGTTCTACATAGTACCCTGCTGTACAGTGTGTTCTGCATAGTACCCTGCTGTACAGTGTGTTCTGCATAGTCACCTGCTGTACAGTGTGTTCTGCATAGTCACCTGCTGTACAGTGTGTTCTGCATAGTACCCTGCTGTACAGTGTGTTCTGCATAGTACCATGCTGTACAGTGTGTTCTGCATAGTCACCTGCTGTACAGTGTGTTCTGCATAGTCACCTGCTGTACAGTGTGTTCTGCATAGTACCCTGCTGTACAGTGTGTTCTGCATAGTACCCTGCTGTACAGTGTGTTCTGCATAGTCACCTGCTGTACAGTGTGTTCTGCATAGTACCCTGCTGTACAGTGTGTTCTACATAGTACCCTGCTGTACAGTGTGTTCTGCATAGTACCCTGCTGTACAGTGTGTTCTACATAGTACCCTGCTGTACAGTGTGTTCTGCATAGTCACCTGCTGTACAGTGTGTTCTACATAGTACCATGCTGTACAGTGTGTTCTGCATAGTACCCTGCTGTACAGTGTGTTCTACATAGTACCCTGCTGTACAGTGTGTTCTGCATAGTACCATGCTGTACAGTGTGTTCTACATAGTACCATGCTGTACAGTGTGTTCTACATAGTACCATGATGTACAGTGTGTTCTGCATAGTACCATGCTGTACAGTGTGTTCTACATAGTACCCTGCTGTACAGTGTGTTCTACATAGTACCATGCTGTACAGTGTGTTCTACATAGTACCATGCTGTACAGTGTGTTCTACATAGTACCATGCTGTACAGTGTGTTCTACATAGTACCATGCTGTACAGTGTGTTCTACATAGTACCATGCTGTACAGTGTGTTCTACATAGTACCATGCTGTACAGTGTGTTCTACATAGTACCATGCTGTACAGTGTGTTCTGCATAGTACCATGCTGTACAGTGTGTTCTGCATAGTACCCTGCTGTACAGTGTGTTCTACATAGTACCATGCTGTACAGTGTGTTCTACATAGTACCATGCTGTACAGTGTGTTCTACATAGTACCATGCTGTACAGTGTGTTCTACATAGTACCACCATGCTGTACCACAGTGTGTTCTGCATAGTACCATGCTGTACAGTGTGTTCTGCATAGTACCCTGCTGTACAGTGTGTTCTACATAGTACCATGCTGTACAGTGTGTTCTACATAGTACCATGCTGTACAGTGTGTTCTACATAGTGCTGTTCAACCTGCTGCTGTATCCTTAGCCTGTGTGACTGTGACTACAGTATATTAATACAGAGTACACTGTGTGCATTGTGGAACCATGAAATGAGCAAGACATTCACTGTTAGCAACTGACTGTAAAACACTCTCAAATCCAGTAAAATCCAGTTAAAGACACCAACTTTCATAACCCATCTAAGACACCCCCCCCTCTTAACTTCTTTCTCAGAACAGGGACCTGGACCAACTGCTTTTCAGTGACTAGGAAAACAACCGTCCCCGTAAACAACAGATCTATTCATAGATCGTTTCTCCACAACTCCCTCAGAGTGTTCATTTGGAACTGTGTGCGTACTGCGTAGCGCTGGCATGCTGGGCCTCGGTGTAGATCCACAGTAAGGCTACATCTATCCCACGTAGCCTCTAGGTCTGCTCTCCTACTTAAATCATCAAATGGTGCAACAGCTGGACATATTTCAATAAGTAGACCAGTCACATTAGACAAGGGCTATTAAGAGTATCTGAAACCATCTGGAGGGATACACCACTTACTCTTTACAAAGAATCAGACTTTGTTTTAGTTTTGTCCCTCTTTGAATTCCTATCGATGCACATGAATACATTGCATTCTCCTGTTCTTTAACTCTAAATTTAGTTCCTGTGTGGTTTTTTATTCTTACTTTATATTTTTATTCTATTTTCTAGTATTATTATCTATTATTATCTATTATTATTATTATTATTATTATTATGATCACTGCATTGTTGGGAAAGAGCTTTCAAGGTAAGGATTTCCCTGTATTATTTGATACACAAAAAATAATAATTTGTTCTTAACTGACTTGCCTAGTTAAATAAAGGTAGAATAAAAATAAAATAAAAACCTGTTGCACTCTACTGTTCTCTAACTCTCAATGTAGTTCTTGTGTGTTTTTTTGTCTCTTTAAATGTATATTCTATTTTCTACTGTTATCATCTCTTATTATTATTATTATTATTATTATTATGATCACTGCATTTTTTTGTGAAAGAGCTTTTAAGGTAAGACTTTTACTGCACTCGTTTTAATATCCTGTCCCCACATTACTACGATGAAAAGCACAAGGCAAACATTTGTAGCCAACATGTCTTCCTATCTTAGTTCCACTCCTCCCTAGTGATGTAATAAATAGATGATAGGTGATTGAGAAGATGGGTGATTGAGACGATAGGGGATTGAGACGATAGGGGATTGAGACGATAGGGGATTGAGACGATAGGGGATTGAGACGATAGGGGATTGAGACGATAGGGGATTGAGACGATAGGGGATTGAGACGATAGGGGATTGAGACGATAGGGGATTGAGACGATAGGGGATTGAGACGATAGGTGATTGAGACGATAGGTGATTGAGACGATAGGTGATTGAGACGATAGGTGATTGAGACGATAGGTGATTTTATCCCTGGCTGAATGTCCAAACAAACCGCAGGTTGGAAACTACATACATAGTTATCATGGGAAATCACTTCACAAGGACACTATGACAGACAGATAATTTGGCAAATCATATTCATAGAGATAACCAAATATATATATATAATAGTAGTATAATAGTATTAATAGTAATAATATATATATATATTATTATTACTATTATTATTCTATTATTATTACTATTATTATTCACTTATTCACTTCACTTCACTTCACTTGAACAGTAATGCTGATTTTTGAAGAGTATTTGACAGACTTAAAAAGCAGTCTCACTACTCCCCCTGGTGTGTGAATTCTGAGATCTTGGCCAGGCTTGTGGGCGATGCAAGAGAAGTGGTGCGGTGTTTGAGGCTTGATTTGCACATCCTATTGACTGTGACATAGATCTTTGAGAGCCTTTTAAAAATCAGTTATAAAGGGAAGTAGTACGAGATAGTGAGACAAAACTGATGTGTCTCTGTTTGGTTTCGTTGAACACAACAACAATGCTGCCTATACTTCATAGTATCAATAAGTTAATACTTTCCTCACGGTCTCTCTGTTGACGTGTGAGTCCTGTCTGTTTCACTCTCTGTCAGCCATTAACCACAGTCAGGTAAAACAGATGTATCAAAAACAAGGAAATCTCTACACACTCTTCTGTTTGTCTGAGACTGGCGTTAAAGTGCCATTTAACATGTGTGATTGTGTATATCCTGCCCGCAGTGTGTGAGGGCGTTCCTGCCCGCAGTGTGTGAGGGCGTTCCTGCCCGCAGTGTGTGAGGGCGTTCCTGCCCGCAGTGTGTGAGGGCGTTCCTGCCCGCAGTGTGTGAGGGCGTTCCTGCCCGCAGTGTGTGAGGGCGTTCCTGCCCGCAGTGTGTGAGGGCGTTCCTGCCCGCAGTGTGTGAGGGCGTTCCTGCCCGCAGTGTGTGAGGGCGTTCCTGCCCGCAGTGTGTGAGGGCGTTATGGAGACAGTGGTTGATGTTGCGGGGAGGACAGTATCTTTCCCCTGCAGGTATGATACTGAGACCCTGGTGTGCTGGGGGAAGAGAAGCAGAGCCATCTCTGTTCGGCTGTGATAACACAGTCACCGATACTAGCGGAGTAGAGGTGACCTACAGGACGACCTACAGACACAGGTTACCAGGTTACCAGGGGAGCTGCAGAGAGATGTCTCTCTCACGATTTACAACGCCAGAGAGGGAGACTGTACAAATGCCACGTGGAGCTGACAGAACTGTTCAACGACCTGACGCACAACGACCTGACGCACAACGACCTGACGCACAACGACCTGACGCACACCGACCTGACGCACAACGACCTGACGCACAACGACCTGACGCACAACGACCTGACGCACAACGACCTGACGCACAACGACCTGACGCACACCGACCTGACGCACAACGACCTGACGCACAACGACCTGACGCACAATGACCTGACGCACAACGACCAGACGCACAACGACCTGACGCACAACGACCTGACGCACACCGACCTGACGCACAACGACCTGACGCACAACGACCTGACGCACACCGACCTGACGCACAACGACCTGACGCACAACGACCTGACGCACAACGACCTGACGCACAACGACCTGACACACACCGACCTGACACACACCGACCTGACACACAACGACCTGACGCACAACGACCTGACGCACACCGACCTGACACACAACGACCTGACACACACCGACCTGACACACAACGACCTGACGCACACTGTTTGTTTAATTGTTCGACAAGGTGAGAATATACAACTGGAATCGTGAATATAAAGGTGTGGCTTCTGATTCGTTGATGCAAGTGAAATCATGAATGATTATTTCATTACATTATAAAAGCCATCGCTAGCTACTATGCAAAATATGTACTTTTTCGAGAAACAACAAGCCTGTAAAGAACATAATTTTGAAAACATCTGGAATGTCACCTTATTTGATGAGCTTTAAAACGTAAATATGTTGCTGTTGTCCTGTAACACCAGTTGTTCCAACTGTCTCAGCAGACCCACTGTCTCAGCACACCCACTGTCTCAGCACACCCACTGTCTCAGCACACCCACTGTCTCAGCACACCCACTGTCTCAGCAGACCCACTGTCTCAGCACACCCACTGTCTCAGCAGACCCACCGTCTCAGCTGACCCACCGTCTCAGCACACCCACCGTCTCAGCACACCCACTGTCTCAGCACACCCACCGTCTCAGCACACCCACCGTCTCAGCACACCCACTGTCTCAGCAGACCCACTGTCTCAGCAGACCCACTGTCTCAGCACACCCACTGTCTCAGCAGACCCACTGTCTCAGCACACCCACTGTCTCAGCACACCCACTGTCTCAGCACACCCACTGTCTCAGCACACCCACTGCCCCAGCACACCCACTGCCTCAGCACACCCACTGTCTCAGCAGACCACTGTCTCAGCACACCCACTGTCTCACACCAGAGAGGAGTAGACAAGGTATGTGACCTTAACACCATCACTATCATTATCATTATGAAGATGATAAACCTGTATTGCACATTCAGATCAAAACAACAATACAGTCTAAAATATAGTGGATCTTTTTTCTTTGAAAAATATATTTTTTAATTTTTTTTTTTACAATTAGCAGACGCTCTTATCCAGAGTGACATACAGGAGCAATTAGGGTTTAGTGCCTTGCTCGAGAGCACATTGACAGATTTATCACCTAGTCAGCTCGGGGGTTCAAACCAGCAACCTTTCGGTTAGTGTGCCAACGCTCTAAAGCGCTAAGCTACCTGCCACCCTTTATGACATCACTACAGGCCCCTGTAATAGGTCTTGTCAAGAGAATCAAGGTACTGTAGCGGGTATGAAGTAGATCGTATCCACAGTGTGCCAAAGCTAAGGATACATACAACCAGAATATTGTACATAAAAATAAATGCCTTTCGTAAATCTTTTTATGTTGAAAAATGCAAATCTTATGCAAATCCATTTTCTATTTCAACTTTCTCTTCAACCACAATGCCTGAAACAAAAACGATGACTATAACCCACAGCAGAACATGGCGTCTCCATCCCTGGAAAGGTACATAGGGCACACAGTGAGAGTGGGAGCAATCGTCTCCATCCCTGTTTTGATCCTAGCACTTCTTCTCAGTGAATGGTGAAGCATTCTGTCAGGAGAATGACCATTTTTTTCCTTCAATCATTATATGTTACTTGTTACTTGTCTTCTTCAATTCGGGCATTAGCTCAATCCGTGTGTTGCAACTGTCTACTCTGAGTTCTACTTAATTCTTTGTTCGGGGGCTAATATTGGCAGCGATAAATTTAGCTGTTTCAACAGTTTGTCTCTCAGAGTGGAAGTGAAAGAGGTGACTCAATATTTCTGCTATTTCTGCTGACTGTGCATTGTTTTTTATTGTTATTAAATGTAATATTACCCAAGAAACCCCTGTCCCTGAGACTTGATTCTAAACAAAGTGGTAGACTGTGTCCTTCCACAGAATTGACAAGAGAAAACGGTTAATTACACGCACAATATTATTATAGAAGTGAAACTAGCTGTGGGGTCAAAACAGTGGAGAAGTTTAGCCTCGCGCTTCAACCTCTTGGTTGCGTTAGAAATGACACTGACCTTCTCTGCCTTTCTGATTGCATGGGAAAACACTGCATGGGAAACAACTGACAGCAGATGGGAAGGAAGTCACCTGATACACATCTGACGCCCCATTTATACCTGGAGCTACAGTAATATGCGTCCTGTGTCCTGATCTTGCCCACATTGTCATTTAAAAAAAAAAATATATTTTAATTTTTTGTACTTTTTTGTATTAATTCGAGCATGGAATTAAATGAAGTATATTTTTGCATGGTCCTTCTGTAGCTCAGTTGGTAGAGCATGGCGCTTGTAACGCCAGGGTAGTGGGTTCGATTCCCGGGACCACCCATACATAGAATGTATGCACACATGACTGTAAGTCGCTTTGGATAAAAGCGTCTGCTAAATGGCATTATTATTATTATTATTATTATTAGAACGTCTCACAGCTGTAATCACTGCCAAGGTTAATCAGTGGTGTAAATACTTACAGTACTAGTCAACATTTTGGACACACCAATTTATTAGAATAACAGTGAAGATATCAAAACTATGAAATAACATTTTTATTTTCTTTTAATTTCACCTTTATTTAACCAGCTAGGCCAGTTGAGAACAAGTTCTCATTTACAACTGCGACCTGGCCAAGATAAAGCAAAGCAGTACAACACAAAAAACAACACAGAGTTACACATGGAGTAAACAACAATACAGAGTTACACATGGAGTAAACAACAATACAGAGTTACACATGGAGTAAACAACAATACAGAGTTACACATGGAATAAACAACAATACAGAGTTACACATGGAATAAAAAACAACACAGAGTTACACATGGAATAAACAACAATACAGAGTTACACATGGAGTAAACAACAATACAGAGTTACACATGGAATAAACAACAATACAGAGTTACACATGGAGTAAACAACAATACAGAGTTACACATGGAATAAACAACAATACAGAGTTACACATGGAGTAAACAACAATACAGAGTTACACATGGAGTAAACAACAATACAGAGTTACACATGGAATAAACAACAATACAGAGTTACACATGGAGTAAACAACAATACAGAGTTACACATGGAATAAACAACAATACAGAGTTACACATGGAATAAACAACAATACAGAGTTACACATGGAATAAACAACAACACAGAGTTACACATGGAATAAACAACAACACAGAGTTACACATGGAGTAAACAACAATACAGAGTTACACATGGAGTAAACAACAATACAGAGTTACACATGGAATAAACAACAACACAGAGTTACACATGGAATAAACAAAGGAACAGTCACTTACACAACAGAAAAGTCTATATACAATGTGTGTGTGTGCAAATGAGGTAAAATAAGCATCTGTTTCATTGGACCACTTTGGTATTGAGTGCGTCACTGTCACTTCCTGTTTGAGTTTTTGCTTGTAAGCAGGAATCAGAAGGATAGAGTTATGGTCAGTTTTGCCAAATACAAGGGAGAGCTTTGTATATGTTTCTGTGTGTGGAGGAAAGGTGATCTACAGTTGTTGTTTTTTTGCCTCTAGTTGCACAGGTGACATGTTGCTCGAAATGGGGTAAAACTAATTTCAGTTTCCCTGCATTAAAGTCCCCGGCCACTAGGAGCGTCGCCTCTGGATGAGCCTTTCCTTGTTTGCATTATGGCCTTATACAGCTTGTTGAGTGCGAGTGACAGCATTGTGATGTTGTGGTAAATAGACAGCTACGAAAAATATTGATGAAAACTCCCTTGGTAAAAAGTATGGTCTCCAGTTTATCATGAGGTATTCTAACTCAGACGAGCAGAATCTTGAGATTTCCTTAATATTGTATAATGTTAATAACAAAGAGACACCCCTCCCCCCTTGAGATTTCCTTAATATTGTATAATGTTAATAACAAAGAGACACCCCTCTCCCCTTGAGATTTCCTTAATATTGTATAATGTTAATAACAAAGAGACACCCCTCTCCCCTTGAGATTTCCTTAATATTGTATAATGTTAATAACAAAGAGACACCCCTCTCCCCTTGAGATTTCCTTAATATTGTATAATGTTAATAACAAAGAGACACCCTCTCCCCTTGAGATTTCCTTAATATTGTATAATGTTAATAACAAAGAGACACCCCTCTCCCCTTGAGAGTTCCTTAATATTGTATAATGTTAATAACAAAGAGACACCCCTCTCCCCTTGAGATTTCCTTAATATTGTATAATGTTAATAACAAAGAGACACCCCTCTCCCCTTGAGATTTCCTTAATATTGTATAATGTTAATAACAAAGAGACACCCCTCTCCCCTTGAGATTTCCTTAATATTGTATAATGTTAATAACAAAGAGACACCCCTCTCCCTTGAGATGTTTTCCTTAATATTGTATAATGTTTAATAACTTAATATTGTATAATGTTAATAACAAAGAGACACCCTCTCCCCTTGAGATTTCCTTAATATTGTATAATGTTAATAACAAAGAGACACCCCTCTCCCCTTGAGATTTCCTTAATATTGTATAATGTTAATAACAAAGAGACACCCCTCTCCCTTGAGATTTCCTTAATATTGTATAATGTTAATAACAAAGAGACCCCTCTCCCCTTGAGATTTCCTTAATATTGTATAATGTTAATAACAAAGAGACACCCCTCCCCTTGAGATTTCCTTAATATTGTATAATGTTAATAACAAAGAGACACCCCTCTCCCCTTGAGATTTCCTTAATATTGTATAATGTTAATAACAAAGAGACACCCCTCTCCCCTTGAGATTTCCTTAATATTGTATAATGTTAATAACAAAGAGACACCCCTCTCCCCTTGAGATTTCCTTAATATTGTATAATGTTAATAACAAAGAGACACCCTCTCCCCTTGAGATTTCCTTAATATTGTATAATGTTAATAACAAAGAGACACCCCTCTCCCCTTGAGATTTCCTTAATATTGTATAATGTTAATAACAAAGAGACACCCCTCTCCCCTTGAGATTTCCTTAATATTGTATAATGTTAATAACAAAGAGACACCCCTCTCCCCTTGAGATTTCCTTAATATTGTATAATGTTAATAACAAAGAACACCCTCTCCCCTTGAGATTTCCTTAATATTGTATAATGTTAATAACCCCTCTCCCCTTGAGATTTCCTTAATATTGTATAATGTTAATATTGTATAATGTTAATAACAAAGAGACACCCCTCCCCTTGAGATTTCCTTAATATTGTATAATGTTAATAACAAAGAGACACCCCTCTCCCTTGAGATTTCCTTAATATTGTATAATGTTAATAACAAAGAGACACCCCTCTCCCCTTGAGATTTCCTTAATATTGTATAATGTTAATAACAAAGAGACACCCTCTCCCCTTGAGATTTCCTTAATATTGTATAATGTTAATAACAAAGAGACACCCCTCTCCCCTTGAGATTTCCTTAATATTGTATAATGTTAATAACAAAGAGACACCCCTCTCCCCTTGAGATTTCCTTAATATTGTATAATGTTAATAACAAAGAGACACCCCTCTCCCCTTGAGATTTCCTTAATATTGTATAATGTTAATAACAAAGAGACACCCCTCTCCCCTTGAGATTTCCTTAATATTGTATAATGTTAATAACAAAGAGACACCCCTCTCCCCTTGAGATTTCCTTAATATTGTATAATGTTAATAACAAAGAGACACCCCTCTCCCCTTGAGATTTCCTTAATATTGTATAATGTTAATAACAAAGAGACACCCCTCTCCCTTGAGATTTCCTTAATATTGTATAATGTTAATAACAAAGAGACACCCTCTCCCCTTGAGATTTCCTTAATATTGTATAATGTTAATAACAAAGAGACACCCCTCTCCCTTGAGATTTCCTTAATATTGTATAATGTTAATAACAAAGAGACACCCCTCTCCCCTTGAGATTTCCTTAATATTGTATAATGTTAATAACAAAGAGACACCCCTCTCCCCTTGAGATTTCCTTAATATTGTATAATGTTAATAACAAAGAGACACCCCTCCCCTTGAGATTTCCTTAATATTGTATAATGTTAATAACAAAGAGACCCTTTGAGATTTCCTTAATATTGTATAATGTTAATAACAAAGAGACACCCCTCTCCCCTTGAGATTTCCTTAATATTGTATAATGTTAATAACAAAGAGACACCCCTCTCCCTTGAGATTTCCTTAATATTGTATAATGTTAATAACAAAGAGACACCCCTCTCCCCTTGAGATTTCCTTAATATTGTATAATGTTAATAACAAAGAGACACCCTCTCCCCTTGAGATTTCCTTAATATTGTATAATGTTAATAACAAAGAGACACCCCTCTCCCCTTGAGATTTCCTTAATATTGTATAATGTTAATAACAAAGAGACACCCTCTCCCCTTGAGATTTCCTTAATATTGTATAATGTTAATAACAAAGAGACACCCTCTCCCCTTGAGATTTCCTTAATATTGTATAATGTTAATAACAAAGAGACACCCCTCTCCCCTTGAGATTTCCTTAATATTGTATAATGTTAATAACAAAGAGACACCCCTCTCCCCTTGAGATTTCTTAATATTGTATAATGTTAATAACAAAGAGACACCCTCTCCCCTTGAGATTTCCTTAATATTGTATAATGTTAATAACAAAGAGACACCCCTCTCCCCTTGAGATTTCCTTAATATTGTATAATGTTAATAACAAAGAGACACCCTCTCCCCTTGAGATTTCCTTAATATTGTATAATGTTAATAACAAAGAGACACCCTCTCCCCTTGAGATTTCCTTAATATTGTATAATGTTAATAACAAAGAGACACCCCCTCCCCCTTAATATTGTATAATGTTAATAACAAAGAGACACCCCTCCCCTTGAGATTTCCTTAATATTGTATAATGTTAATAACAAAGAGACACCCCTCTCCCCTTGAGATTTCCTTAATATTGTATAATGTTAATAACAAAGAGACACCCCTCCCCTTGAGATTTCCTTAATATTGTATAATGTTAATAACAAAGAGACACCCTCTCCCCTTGAGATTTCCTTAATATTGTATAATGTTAATAACAAAGAGACACCCCTCCCCTTGAGATTTCCTTAATATTGTATAATGTTAATAACAAAGAGACACCCCTCCCCTTGAGATTTCCTTAATATTGTATAATGTTAATAACAAAGAGACACCCCTCCCCCTTGAGATTTCCTTAATATTGTATAATGTTAATAACAAAGAGACACCCCTCCCCTTGAGATTTCCTTAATATTGTATAATGTTAATAACAAAGCGACACCCCTCTCCCCTTGAGATTTCCTTAATATTGTATAATGTTAATAACAAAGAGACACCCCTCTCCCCTTGAGATTTCCTTAATATTGTATAATGTTAATAACAAAGAGACACCCCTCCCCCTTGAGATTTCCTTAATATTGTATAATGTTAATAACAAAGCGACACCCCTCTCCCCTTGAGATTTCCTTAATATTGTATAATGTTAATAACAAAGAGACACCCCCTCCCCTTGAGATTTCCTTAATATTGTATAATGTTAATAACAAAGAGACACCCCTCCCCTTGAGATTTCCTTAATATTGTATAATGTTAATAACAAAGCGACTAACAAAGAGACAGATTTCCTTAATATTGTATAATGGACCCCTTAATATTGTATAATGTTCTCTCCCTTGAGATTTCCTTAATATTGTATAATGAGACACCCCTCTCCCCTTGAGATTTCCTTAATATTGTATAATGTTAATAACAAAGAGACACCCCTCTCCCCTTGAGCTTCCCTTAATATTGTATAATGTTAATAACAAAGAGACACCCCTCTCCCCTTGAGCTTTTCCGACTCTTCCGTTCTGTCCTGCTGATGCATAGAAAAAACAGCTAGATGTATATTATCCATGTCCCAGCCACGACTCTGAGAAACATAGGATATAACAGTTTTTCAGGTTCGTTCAATAGGAAAGTCTCGAATGGAGCTCGTCCTGTTTGTTCTCCAGAGATTGTACGTTCGCCAATAGATTAGAGAGTCGAGGCGGTTTATCTACTCACCGATTTAGTTTAGTCAGGGTGCTCGCACATCGGCCTCTCTTACACCGCCTTTTTATTTTCTGAGTCTCAGGGATTAGGGCCTGGTCCGGGGGGAGAAGTATGTCCTGCTTCTCAGGGATTAGGGCCTGGTCCGGGGGGAGAAGTATGTCCTGCTTCTCAGGGATTAGGGCCTGGTCCGGGGGGAGAAGTATGTCCAGGTTCTCAGGGATTAGGGCCTGGTCCTGGTGGAGAAGTATGTCCTGCTTCTCAGGGATTAGGGCCTGGTCCGGGGGGAGCAGTATGTCCTGCTTCTCAGGGATTAAGGACTGGTCCGGGGGAGCAGTATGTCCTGCTTCTCAGGGATTAAGGACTGGTCTGGGGGAGCAGTATGTCCTGCTTCTCAGGGATTAGGGCCTGGTCTGGGGGGAGCAGTGTGTCCTGCGTCTCAGGGATTAAGGACTGGTCTGGGGGAGCAGTATGTCCTGCTTCTCAGGGATTAGGGCCTGGTCTGGGGAGCAGTATGTCCTGCTTCTCAGGGATTAGGGCCTGGTCTGGGGGGAGCAGTATGTCCTGCTTCTCAGGGATTAGGGCCTGGTCTGGGGGGAGCAGTATGTCCTGCTTCTCAGGGATTAGGGCCTGGTCCGGGGGGAGCAGTGTGTCCTGCTTCTCAGGGATTAAGGACTGGTCCGGGGGGAGCAGTATGTCCTGCTTCTCAGGGATTAGGGCCTGGTCTGGGGGGAGCAGTATGTCCTGCTTCTCAGGGATTAGGGCCTGATCTGGGGGGAGCAGTATGTCCTGCTTCTCAGGGATTAGGGCCTGGTCTGGAGGGAGCAGTATGTCCTGCTTCTCAGGGATTAGGGCCTGGTCTGGGGGGAGCAGTATGTCCTGCTTCTCAGGGATTAGGGCCTGGTCTGGGGGAGCAGTATGTCCTGCTTCTCAGGGATTAGGGCCTGGTCTGGGGGGAGCAGTATGTCCTGCTTCTCAGGGATTAGGGCCTGGTCTGGGGGGAGCAGTATGTCCTGCTTCTCAGGGATTAGGGCCTGGTCCGGGGGGAGCAGTGTGTCCTGCTTCTCAGGGATTAAGGACTGGTCCGGAGGGAACAGTATGTCCTGCTTCTCAGGGATTAGGGCCTGGTCTGGGGGGAGCAGTGTGTCCTGCGTCTCAGGGATTAGGGCCTGGCCCACGGGGAGCAGTATGTCCTACGTCTCAGGGATTAGGGCCTGGTCCGGGGGGAGCAGTATGTCCTAAATCTCAGGGATTAGGGCCTGGTCCGGGGGGAGCAGTATGTCCTACGTCTCAGGGATTAGGGCCTGGTCCGGTGGGAGCAGTATGTCCTATGTCTCAGGGATTAGGGCCTGGCCCAGGGGGAGCAGTGTGTCCTACGTCTCAGGGATTAGGGCCTGGTCCGGGGGGAGCAGTATGTCCAACCCTAACCCTAACCCTACATATAGGGTGATCCAAACATACAGTTGAAGTCGGAAGTTTACATACACTTAGGTTGGAGTCATTAAAACTCGTTTTCAACCTCTCCACAAATTTCTTGTTGACAAACTATAGTTTTGACATCTACTTTGTGCATGACACAAGTAATATTCCCAACAATTGTTTACAGACAGATTATTTCACTTATAATTCACTATATCACAATTCCAGTGGTTCAGACTGTGCCTTTAAACAGCTTGGGAAATGATGTCATGGATATAGAAGCTTCTGATAGGCTAATTGACATCATTTGAGTCAATTGGAGGTGTACCTGTGGATGTATTTCATACAATCATACACTGGATTTAATTTATTTTCAATAAATTATGAATGATGTGAACTTGCCTAAAACATGTGCAAGTCTGTGTGCAATTTTTGGAAGGGTAAAACAGAAGGACACTGACCCTCTGCTTATCCGAGCGCAAAGGAAACAGCTGTCAGAGAAGGAGAGGAAGTCATGTGACCAGGCCATTTGATTTGAGTTTATTAAAGACCTGACACATGAGAGTGAGAAAGTGACAAAACCCGATCATGGAGACTCGGTGCATTTCAGGCTGGTTTCTCCTCTGTCTACTTTCAGGTTAGTGATGCTCGATATATCTATTTTAGCCTGGTTAATAAGTAAATTAATAGGATTTAAAATAAAATTCAGTTCTCACTACTTCTCTCTCATTTTCAGTCAGTGAATGCAGTCAAATCCTTGGTATTGAGGGTCAGAATATCACTCTGCCATTTAAATATGATGCCAAATCTCATGGTCTACAACACATTTGCTGGGGGAAAGGAATCATCCCGAGCTCTGGTGGTTGTGACAATGAAATCATCTCAACTGATGGGTTTGAAGTGACACGTAGATCGTCGGTTAGGTATCAGTTATTGGGTGAGCTGAAGACGGGGGACGTCACTCTAACCATCTCCAATATCACAGAGAAAGACTCTGGAACGTATGGATGTCGAGTGCAGTACGTTGGATGGTTCAACGATGAGAAATATCATGTCAGCTTGACCATTGAGAAAGGTAAAGAACGCACGACAGGCCAGGACATAACTTGATGCTTATCGGATGAGAATTGTGAGCCTCTACTATGGAATAGTATGATTTCACAGCATGTATACTTGTTCAAGCTGAGCAGTTAGTATGTTTTTACTGTCTGAGTTCAGCACGTGTCCCGACAACATCCCAGACATCTGCCAATGTAACCATAACCCCACAGACCATGGACAACCACGACCACGGTACGGAACACAGCCTACCGAATAACGTCATGTCAGTCCATAGAAGTCTTATTTTATATCGTTTTAAAAATTTATTGCAGTATTATTCTTACATGTGAAAACATACTTTTACTTCCTTATTGTGTAGGTCCTGTGACCACAACATCCACTGAGTATTCATCCTCACTATATTACAGCGAATCAAAATCAGTAAGCTTGACAACATACTGCAATTCCTGCAACAACAAAAAACAAACGAAACACTGCTGTGAGATGCCGTTTTTAACTGATATGAATCTGTGATGTCTACAGGAGACGAGAGGCCACAACCTGGCTGTGATCCTGGGGTCCATTCTGCTTGTTCTGACAGGGGTGGGGATTGTGTCTGTACTCGTCATGAGTAAGTACACAGTATCTATACCATTGCCTGTATAATAAGAATGAATTCTCTCAGTGAACATCTTACCGATGTAATTGCAGGAAAGCGATGGGGAAGAGTTGCCATGGGACTCCAAATGTAAGTAGACTGTTATCATGACTAATATAACTCTTCCAACTGAGACAGTACGTTGAATCATCACGATATGACAAGAGAATGACTGAATCACTGTGCAATATCTATCGATGGGACATGTAGGCCTAATTAGCAAAACCATTAGGTCTATGGTAAATGTCTGTGAGGTAATACTGTAATTATGACTAATGAGACCCAAGACCACAACAGATTGAGGAAGTGACCCAAGACCACAACTGACTGAGGAAGTGAAACAATAAGGAGGCTTTAGTGGCTGGAATAGTGGAGAACAATTGGAAGTTTACTCAGTAGCAGTGCAAATAACATGGTACAGCTACATGGACACTCAATCATTATGGTACTTTTTAATGGTAAGTTTACAAACATATATAATGATAAATAGAATTGAAATGTGTATCTCATTATGGCAAATGGTGAAATAAGTATGGCCAGTTATAAGTGTAATGGCTTAGCAGATAATAAGACAAGATGATCCGTGATCAATCACCCTCATGCACGTAAGGAAATCACCAATATCATAGATATATTGGAACTAGCAGATAAATGGAGGCGTACACATTATGATCTAATGAGATATACTGTACCAGTCAAAAGTTTGGACACACCTACTCATTCCAAGGTTTTTCTTTATTTCTACTATTTTCTACATTGTATAATAATAGTGAAGACATTAAAGCTATGAAATAACACATATGGAATCATGTAGTAACCAAAAAAGTGTTATATATTTTATATTTGAGATTCTACAAAGTAGCCACCCTTTGCCTTGATGACAGCTTTGCACACTCTTGGCATTCTCTCAACCAGCTTCATGGGGTAGTCACCTGGAATGCATTTCAATTTAATTTATTTTTCCTTTATTTAACTAGGCATGTCAGTTAAGAACAAATTATTATTTTAAATTATGGCTTAGGGACAGTGGGTTAACTGCCTTGTTCAGGGGCAAATCGACAGATTTGTACCTTGTCAGCTCAGGCACTCAATCTTGCAACCTTTCATTTACTCGTCCAATGTTCTAACCACTAGGCTACCAGCCAAGTAACAGATGTGCCTTGTTAAAAGTTAATTTGTGGAATTTCTTTCCTTAATGCGTTTGAGCCAATCAGTTGTGTTATACAGGGTGGTATACAGAAGACAGCCCCATTTGATAAAATACCTAATATTATGGCAAGAACCGCTTAAATAAGCTCAGAGAAACGACAGGCAACCATTATTTTAAGACATGAAGGTCAGTCAATGCGGAAAATTTAAAAAACCTTGAAAGTTTCTTCAAGTGCAGTCGCAAAAACCATCAAGCTCTATGATGAAACTGGCTCTCATGAGGACCGTTACAGGAATGGAAGACCCAGAGTTACCTCTGCTGCAGAGGATAAGTTCATTCGATTTACCAACCTCAGAAATCTGCAATTAACTGCACCTCAAATTGCACCTCCCAGATTTCAAGTAACAGACACATCTCAACATCAACTGTTCAGAGGAGACTGCGTGAATCAGGCCTTCATGGTCGAATTACTGCAAAGAAACCACTACTAAAGGACACCAATAATAAGAAGAGACTTGCTTGGGCCAAGAAACATGAGCCATGGACATTAGACCGGTGGAAATCTGTTCTTTGGTCTGATGAGATTTTGGTTTCCAACCGCCGTGTCTTTGTGAGACGGCGTGTAGGTGAACGGATGATCTTTGCATGTGTGGTTACCCCCGTGAAGCATGGAGAAGGAGGTGTGGTGTGTGGGGGTGCTTTGCTGGTGACACTCTCTGTGATATAATTTATAATTCAAGGCACACTTTACCGGCATGGCCACCTCAGCATTCTGCAGCGATACACCATCCCATCTGGTTTGCGCTTAGTGAGACTATCATTTGTTTTTCAAAAGGACAATGACCCAACACACTTCCAGGCTGTGTAAGGGCTATTCTACCAAGCAACAGAGTGATGGAATGTTGCATCAGATGACCTGACCTCCACAATCACCTGACCTCAACCCAATTGAGATGGCTTGGGATGAGTTGGACTGCAGAGTGGAGGAAAAGCAGCCAACAATTGCTCAGCATATGTGGGAACACCTTCAAGACAGTTGGAAAAGCATTCCAGGTGAAGCTGATTGAGAGAATGCCAAGAGTGTGAAAAGCTGTCATCAAGGCAAAGGGTGGCTAGTTTGAAGAATCTCGTTTAACACTTTTTTTGGTTACTACATGACTCCATATGTGTTATTTCATAGTTTTGGATGTCTTCACTATTAATTTACAATGTACAAAAAAGTTTTTTTTAAATAAAGAAAAACCCTTGAATGAGTAGGTGTGGCCAAATTTTGGACTGGTACTGTATAGATTTTCTCGCTGTGTTGATAGATGACAGAATGCGGTCAGACCATCAAATAATTGGCATATACAGTGGTTTCTGTAGCTCAGTAGTTTGGACATACAGTGCATTCAGAAAGTATTCAGACCCCTTGACTTTTCCACATTGTGTTATGTTACAGCCTTATTGTAAAATGGATTAGATAAATCTACACACAGTACCCCAATATTTTTGCTAATGTATTAAAAACAACAAAAAACAGAAATACCTTATTTACACAAGTATTCAGACCTTTTGATATGAGACGTGAAATTGAGCTCAGGTGAATCCTGTTTCCATTGATCATCCTTGAGATGTTTCTACAACTTTATTTGAGTCCAGCTGTGGAAAATGTAATTGATTGGACATGATTTGGACAGGCACACACCTGTCTATATAAGTTCCCACAGTTGACATTGCATATCAGACCAATAACCAAGCCATGACATCAAAGGAATTGTCCGTAGAGTGCCGAGACGTCATTGTGTTCGAGGCACAGATCCGGGGAAGGGTACCTGCAGCATTGAAGGTCTCCAAGAACACAGCGACCTCCATCGTTCTTAAATGGAAGAAGTTTGGAACCACCAGGACTCTTCCTAGAGCTGACCGCCAGAGCAATCGGGGGAGAAGGGCCTTGGTCAGGGATGTGACCAAGAACCCGATGGTCACTTCGCCAGAGCCAAGCTTGTAGTGTCATGCCCAAGAAGATTTGAGGCCGTAATCGCTGCCAAAGGTGCTTCAACAAAGTACTGAGCCAATGGTCTGAGTACTTATGTAAATGTGATATTTCAATGGTCTGAGTACTTATGGAAATGTGATATTTCAATGGTCTGAGTACATTTACATTTACATTTAAGTCATTTAGCAGACGCTCTTATCCAGAGCGACTTACAAATTGGTGCATTCACCTTATGACATCCAGTAGAACAGTCACTTTACAATAGTGCATCTAAATCTTAAAGGGGGGGGGGGTGAGAAGTACTTATGTAAATGTGATATTTCAATGGTCTGAGTACTTATGGAAATGTGATATTTCCATATTATTTTATTCTATTTGTAAAAATGTCTAAACCTGTTTTTGCTTTGTCATTATGTGGTATTGTATGTAGATTGATGAGGGGGAAAAAACGATTTAATCAATGTTAGAATAAGGCTGTAACGTAACAAAATGATGAAAAAGTAAAGGGGTCTGAATACTTTCCAAATGCACTGTACATTATTCTTACATCATTTCCACGTGGGCGAGGAATTTCGAAATTTAATCAAATCCTATTGGGTGACAAGTTGTTTTTAACCAGGACAGAATTAATTTATAAGGGACTTTTTCTGTCATAACATACGTACAGCAGATCGCTTATTGTAACTAAAATAAATGGAGGAACTTATTCAAGAAAGATCAAGTGGAATATATGATAAAATAAAGCAAACTGGATATTGGGAAAATGCACCAAATTGTTTTTTAATCTTCAGCATAGAAATGCTACCAAAAATAATTGACTGAAACGAATTTACTGAAACTAATTTACTGAAACTAATTTACTGAAACTAATTTACTGAAACTTACAAATAACGGAGTCACCCATAACTCACCAAACGATCATTTGAAAGAGGAAGCAAAGTACTTTAGCACATGTTTTCGTTTCAGTCTCCTCCATCTCCACTAACCAAAGTTAATTGCAAGGATTTATTCTCTATTAATAATGTAAAATGAACAGCTGTACAGAAAGACTCATGTGAAAGACAAATTACAGAGGATGAACTTGATGCAATTAAAGTCTGGGAAAACTCCAGGGCTGGATGGTATTCCAGTTGAAGTACACCAGTTGAAGTACACCCGTTGAAGTATACCAGTTGAAGTACACCAGTTGAAGTATACCAGTTGAAGTACACCAGTTGAAGTACACCAGTTGAAGTATACCAGTTGAAGTACACCAGTTGAAGTACACCCGTTGAAGTATACCAGTTGAAGTACACCAGTTGAAGTATACCAAACTTTTATTGATGTACTCAGATGACCATTATTATGTTTGATGATGTTTTAACCACTCCTGTACAAATGGTAGATTATCAGATACTCAACCAGAAGGTTTCATTATTCCTGAAACGGGACCCAAGTGGTGAATGCAAAGGTCCAGTCCACATCACTATTTTAAAACAAGCCACTGAAAGTTGGTTGCAATTTCATTTTAATCCACTTGAAAAGACAGAACAAAATGTTACAACAAATATTATAGTTAAACTCAAATATACTAACTGATTTTAAAAAAACATTATTTTTTTAAAAACTGCATAATCTTTGTAAATTATATCATAAATAGGAATGGTGGAGTCACACGTGTAACTAACAAAAATATATGGAAATGTCTGCTCTACCCATCATTACCACATAAATGGAAGAGGCAAGTGGAAGGGGGAGAGTATACCAGTTTCCTTTTAGGGGCCAAACATTTGACAGCTGTACCATATAGAGTGAAAAATAGACGGGAAGAGATTTTCGATATACTGATTCCATGGCACATGGTTTATGAACTGATACCCAAAATGACGCCGGATTCTAGTTTTTGATCACAGGTTCAGGAATGTCTGGAGAACTGGGAGTAAACTCTGCGAATAGCACTGCTGGGTGATGTGAAAAGTCTTGGTCAATGGATCAATAGTATAATAATACTCTTACCTAAAAATGTGTTTCTTTGCAATCTGTAAAACTATAAGAATAGAAAGGTTCAGAACTTTTTGTGAAACATCACAGCTGAAAAATATATGTGATTCTCAATACAGTACAAAACAAGTAACCCTGTCCTAAATCAATACAATCAATACAAACTCTATTTGCTATGTCAGATTTTACACCAACACTCCAAAACTTTTCTCAGCATAAATTCAACTGGATCAGAAACTAAGCAGTATAATGTAGAAGGACAATACAGTATGTCAAGCTACAGCGTCTCGCTTAGCTCTGCATTTATTGGTCTTTCCTTTGTCAGACCACAGCTCTCTGGCGGCTCAGTCCTGTACAGAAACTCAGTGTCCAGCTTGGGCTTGCACACTCGAGAGATGGCTGTAGAGAACGTCTATCAGATAGAGGACAACGAGAGAGACGACTATGAGGATATCCACTGACGGAGCACGGACACTTCGCCACCACGCTCACGCTGTTAACACCTTGCATAGTGCAGTATAGTGCAGTAGTGCTGTAGCTCTGGGTTACATGGCTGAGGTTGACTTACAGGCTAATGATTCAGCCGGACAAGACAAAAGTCACTACAGAATCAGTAGTGTTTGCTGATAAGTGAACCAAACAGTTGATTTGTGTTATTGAAAGGTTTATTTGAAAAAAAAGGGCCTTACTAATATGGCTTCCTTTGTGTATTCAGCACTAACACTAGAAGCACAAGCATTTCACTACACTCACAATAACATCTGCTAACCATGTGCATGTGACCAATAACATCTGCTAACCATGTGTATGTGACCAATAACATCTGCTAGCCATGTGCATGTGACCAATAACATCTGCTAACCATGTGTATGTGACCAATAATATCTGCTAGCCATGTGCATGTCACCAATAACATCTGCTAACCATGTGTATGTGACCAATAACATCTGCTAGCCATGTGCATGTCACCAATAACATCTGCAACCATGTGCATGTCACCAATAACATCTGCTAGCCATGTGCATGTCACCAATAACATCTGCTAACCATGTGCATGTCACCAATAACATCTGCTAACCATGTGTATGTGACCAATAACATCTGCAACCATGTGCATGTCACCAATAACATCTGCATGTCACCAATAACATCTGCTAGCCATGTGCATGTCACCAATAACATCTGCAATCATGTGCATGTCACCAATAACATCTGCTAACCATGTGCATGTCACCAATTACATTTCATTGGATTTGTTAACAGTGTATGTTTCAATTGATTATGATGACCAGATAATTTTTTTATGTAATAGCCTAAAAGTGACCAAAATAAAAATGGCATCAAGCTTTAATGCCTGATGAAATGAAAAGCAATGACTTAGCAGGAAGTGTGCTATGGTTTTCTATCCTCTCCATGTCCTCTAACCAGGACATTTAGCTACACCCATCTGCAACATCACCCAGGCATACAAAGGCAATAAAAAGTCACACATAATCGCAACATTCTTCGGAAAATGGTCTTCTTTACCCAATTTTGGGGTATATTGTCTTGCTCAAACCCAATCTGTTGCATGATAATAAAAATTCTAACTTGAAATTCTAATGTGTCTAATTATTCATTGGCTACACAATTGTTTTTCCACTAATACATTGTTAAAAACTACTAAAAGCCTTACAACATTAATTTAAGGATTTTGGGAACTGGCTAGTCATAACCTTTGGCTACGGGTTAGCTTTTAAAAACACATTGTGTACCCTGGGAGATGAGCCTCCTAAATCATCAGTTTGTTTACTCTGGTATATGCAGATGAAATTTCCATCAACAATGGGCCTTTTCTTCGATCCCAGCCCTGCCATAGGAGGAGGTTAGCAGAGGGGTCACAGTGGCTGTGGCTGTCCTGCCTGGAGATGTCACCAGCAGTGGCCCCCACGAGAACACAGCTGCCCATTCAGATGCCCTGTCTCTGAGCCACCCTGCCCATTCCCAGCACACACCCTCCACTCCTACACACTGGATACACAAGATGGCTGCTAGTTCTGGACCGTTTTTCCCCCGTCGTTGGATCCTCGTCCTCCTAACATTTTCAGGCAAGGAAACGTTATCTAAAACAAGTACAAATAATTGGAGTTTAGGCTGTTGAATGATTGGTTACATGGGTGTAGTTCGAGTTGGATGCCCCGCCCCCACAATCTGACTAACACCACAGAAACAGCCTCACTCTTTGTGTGTCCTTTGTTTACTACTAGAGTGACACGGGTCTCCAACGGCTTTGTTCTAGACAGGTTGGCAGCTTTGGCCTTGGCTGGAGGTGTACTGTCCGCAGCTACATTGAGTAGGTCTAACTGTTCACAGCTACATTGAGTAGGTCTAACTGTTCACAGCTACATTGAGTAGGTCTAACTGTTCAACGTTCACAGCTACATTGAGTAGGTCTAACTGTTCAACGTTCGCAGCTACATTGAGTAGGTCTAACTGTTCAACGTTCGCAGCTACATTGAGTAGGTCTAACTGTTCAACGTCCCCAGCTACCTAGGATAGGATAAAGTAATCCTTCTCACCCCCCCCCTTAAAAGATTTAGATGCACTATTGTAAAGTGGCTGTTCCACTGGATGTCATAAGGTGAATGCACCAATTTGTAAGTCGCTCTCGATAAAAGCGTCTGCTAAATGACTTAAAGGTAATGTAAATGTAGGTCTAACTGTTCAACGTTCACAGCTACATTGAGTAGGTCTAACTGTTCACAGCTACATTGAGTAGGTCTAACTGTTCAACGTTCACAGCTACATTGAGTAGGTCTAACTGTTCAACGTTCACAGCTACATTGAGTAGGTCTAACTGTTCAACGTTCGCAGCTACATTGAGTAGGTCTAACTGTTCAACGTTCACAGCTACATTGAGTAGGTCTAACTGTTCAACGTTCGCAGCTACATTGAGTAGGTCTAACTGTTCAACGTTCACAGCTACATTGAGTAGGTCTAACTGTTCACAGCTACATTGAGTAGGTCTAACTGTTCAACGTTCACAGCTACATTGAGTAGGTCTAACTGTTCACAGCTACATTGAGTAGGTCTAACTGTTCAACGTTCGATTTTAAAGCTACATTAGTCTAGGTCTAACTGCTACATTGAGTAGGTCTAACTGTTCACAGCTACATTGAGTAGGTCTAACTGTTCTAACTGTTCACAGCTACATTGAGTAGGTCTAACTGTTCACAGCTACATTGAGTAGGTCTAACTGTTCAACGTTCACAGCTACATTGAGTAGGTCTAACTGTTCAGCGTTCGCAGCTACATTGAGTAGGTCTAACTGTTCAACGTTCACAGCTACATTGAGTAGGTCTAACTGTTCAACGTTCACAGCTACATTGAGTAGGTCTAACTGTTCAACGTCCGCAGCTACATTGAGTAGGTCTAACTGTTCAACGTTCGCAGCTACATTGAGTAGGTCTAACTGTTCAACGTTCGCAGCTACATTGAGTAGGTCTAACTGTTCAACGTTCACAGCTACATTGAGTAGGTCTAACTGTTCAACATTCACAGCTACATTGAGTAGGTCTAACTGTTCAACGTCCGCAGCTACATTGAGTAGGTCTAACTGTTCAACGTTCGCAGCTACATTGAGTAGGTCTAACTGTTCAACGTTCACAGCTACATTGAGTAGGTCTAACTGTTCAACGTTCGCAGCTACATTGAGTAGGTCTAACTGTTCAACGTTCACAGCTACATTGAGTAGGTCTAACTGTTCACAGCTACATTGAGTAGGTCTAACTGTTCAACATTCACAGCTATATTGAGTAGGTCTAACTGTTCAACGTCCGCAGCTACATTGAGTAGGTCTAACTGTTCACAGCTACATTGAGTAGGTCTAACTGTTCAACGTTCACAGCTACATTGAGTAGGTCTAACTGTTCAACGTTCGCAGCTACATTGAGTAGGTCTAACTGTTCACAGCTACACTGAGTAGGTCTAACTGTTCACAGCTACATTGAGTAGGTCTAACTGTTCGCAGCTACATTGAGTAGGTCTAACTGTTCACAGCTACATTGAGTAGGTCTAACTGTTCACAGCTACATTGAGTAGGTCTAACTGTTCACAGCTACATTGAGTAGGTCTAACTGTTCAACGTTCGCAGCTACATTGAGTAGGTCTAACTGTTCACAGCTACATTGAGTAGGTCTAACTGTCCCCAACTACATTGAGTAGGTCTAACTGTCCGCAGCTACATTGATTAGGTCTAACTGTTCACAGCTACATTGAGTAGGTCTAACTGTTCACAGCTACATTGAGTAGGTCTAACTGTTCACAGCTACATTGAGTAGGTCTAACTGTTCAACGTTCGCAGCTACATTGAGTAGGTCTAACTGTTCACAGCTACATTGAGTAGGTCTAACTGTCCCCAGCTACATTGAGTAGGTCTAACTGTCCGCAGCTACATTGAGTAGGTCTAACTGTTCACAGCTACATTGAGTAGGTCTAACTGTTCACAGCTACATTGAGTAGGTCTAACTGTTCACAGCTACATTGAGTAGGTCTAACTGTTCACAGCTTCATTGAGTAGGTCTAACTGTCCCCAGCTACATTGAGTAGGTCTAACTGTCCGCAGCTACATTGATTAGGTCTAACTGTTCACAGCTACATTGAGTAGGTCTAACTGTTCAACGTTCACAGCTACATTGAGTAGGTCTAACTGTCCACAGCTACATTGATTAGGTCTAACTGTTCACAGCTACATTGAGTAGGTCTAACTGTTCAACGTTCACAGCTACATTGAGTAGGTCTAACTGTTCACAGCTACATTGGGTAGGTCTAACTGTTCACAGCTACATTGAGTAGGTCTAACTGTTCACAGCTACATTGAGTAGGTCTAACTGTTCACAGCTACATTGAGTAGGTCTAACTGTTCACAGCTACATTGAGTAGGTCTAACTGTTCACAGCTACATTGAGTAGGTCTAACTGTTCACAGCTACATTGAGTAGGTCTAACTGTTCAACGTCCGCAGCTACATTGAGTAGGTCTAACTGTTCAACATTCACAGCTACATTGAGTAGGTCTAACTGTTCAACGTTCACAGCTACATTGAGTAGGTCTAACTGTTCAACTTCGCATCTACATTGAGTAGGTCTAGCTGTTCAACATCCGCAGCTACATTGAGTAGGTCTAACTGTTCACAGCTACATTGAGTAGGTCTAACTGTTCAACGTTCACAGCTACATTGAGTAGGTCTAACTGTTCACAGCTACATTGAGTAGGTCTAACTGTTCACAGCTACATTGAGTAGGTCTAACTGTTCACAGCTACATTGAGTAGGTCTAACTGTTCACAGCTACATTTACATCATTTACATTTAAGTCATTTAGCAGACGCTCTTATCCAGAGCGACTTACAGCTACATTGAGTAGGTCTAACTGTTCAACGTTCACAGCTACATTGAGTAGGTCTAACTGTTCAACGTTCGCAGCTACATTGAGTAGGTCTAACTGTTCACAGCTACATTGAGTAGGTCTAACTGTTCACAGCTACATTGAGTAGGTCTAACTGTTCGCAGCTACATTGAGTAGGTCTAACTGTTCGCAGCTACATTGAGTAGGTCTAACTGTTCACAGCTACATTGAGTAGGTCTAACTGTTCACAGCTACATTGAGTAGGTCTAACTGTTCACAGCTACATTGAGTAGGTCTAACTGTTCACAGCTACATTGAGTAGGTCTAACTGTTCGCAGCTACATTGAGTAGGTCTAACTGTTCACAGCTACATTGAGTAGGTCTAACTGTTCACAGCTACATTGAGTAGGTCTAACTGTTCACAGCTACATTGAGTAGGTCTAACTGTTCACAGCTACATTGAGTAGGTCTAACTGTTCAACAGCAGCTACATTGAGTAGGTCTAACTGTTCACAGCTACATTGAGTAGGTCTAACTGTTCACAGCTACATTGAGTAGGTCTAACTGTTCACAGCTACATTGAGTAGGTCTAACTGTTCAACGTTGCAGCTACATTGAGTAGGTCTAACTGTTCACAGCTACATTGAGTAGGTCTAACTGTTCACAGCTACATTGAGTAGGTCTAACTGTTCACAGCTACATTGAGTAGGTCTAACTGTTCACAGCTACATTGAGTAGGTCTAACTGTTCGCAGCTACATTGAGTAGGTCTAACTGTTCACAGCTACATTGAGTAGGTCTAACTGTTCACAGCTACATTGAGTAGGTCTAACTGTTCAACGTTCGCAGCTACATTGAGTAGGTCTAACTGTTCATAGCTACATTGAGTAGGTCTAACTGTTCACAGCTACATTGAGTAGGTCTAACTGTTCACAGCTACATTGAGTAGGTCTAACTGTTCAACGTTCGCAGCTACATTGAGTAGGTCTAACTGTTCACAGCTACATTGAGTAGGTCTAACTGTCCCCAACTACATTGAGTAGGTCTAACTGTTCACAGCTACATTGAGTAGGTCTAACTGTTCACAGCTACATTGAGTAGGTCTAACTGTTCAACGTTCGCAGCTACATTGAGTAGGTCTAACTGTTCACAGCTACATTGAGTAGGTCTAACTGTTCACAGCTACATTGAGTAGGTCTAACTGTTCAACGTTCGCAGCTACATTGAGTAGGTCTAACTGTTCACAGCTACATTGAGTAGGTCTAACTGTCCCCAACTACATTGAGTAGGTCTAACTGTCCGCAGCTACATTGATTAGGTCTAACTGTTCACAGCTACATTGAGTAGGTCTAACTGTTCACAGCTACATTGAGTAGGTCTAACTGTTCACAGCTACATTGAGTAGGTCTAACTGTTCACAGCTACATTGAGTAGGTCTAACTGTTCACAGCTACATTGAGTAGGTCTAACTGTTCACAGCTACATTGAGTAGGTCTAACTGTTCGCAGCTACATTGAGTAGGTCTAACTGTTCACAGCTACATTGAGTAGGTCTAACTGTTCTAACAGCTACATTGAGTAGGTCTAACTGTTCACAGCTACATTGAGTAGGTCTAACTGTTCAACGTTCGCAGCTACATTGAGTAGGTCTAACTGTTCACAGCTACATTGAGTAGGTCTAACTGTTCACAGCTACATTGAGTAGGTCTAACTGTTCACAGCTACATTGAGTAGGTCTAACTGTTCACAGCTACATTGAGTAGGTCTAACTGTTCGCAGCTACATTGAGTAGGTCTAACTGTTCGCAGCTACATTGAGTAGGTCTAACTGTTCACAGCTACATTGAGTAGGTCTAACTGTTCACAGCTACATTGAGTAGGTCTAACTGTTCAACGTTCGCAGCTACATTGAGTAGGTCTAACTGTTCACAGCTACATTGAGTAGGTCTAACTGTTCACAGCTACATTGAGTAGGTCTAACTGTTCACAGCTACATTGAGTAGGTCTAACTGTTCAACGTTCGCAGCTACATTGAGTAGGTCTAACTGTTCACAGCTACATTGAGTAGGTCTAACTGTCCCCAACTACATTGAGTAGGTCTAACTGTTCACAGCTACATTGAGTAGGTCTAACTGTTCACAGCTACATTGAGTAGGTCTAACTGTTCACAGCTACATTGAGTAGGTCTAACTGTTCACAGCTACATTGAGTAGGTCTAACTGTTCACATTGAGTAGGTCTAACAGCTACATTGAGTAGGTCTAACTGTTCACAGCTACATTGAGTAGGTCTAACTGTTCAACGTTCGCAGCTACATTGAGTAGGTCTAACTGTTCACAGCTACATTGAGAAGGTCTAACTGTCCCCAACTACATTGAGTAGGTCTAACTGTCCGCAGCTACATTAATTAGGTCTAACTGTTCACAGCTACATTGAGTAGGTCTAACTGTTCAACGTTCACAGCTACATTGAGTAGGTCTAACTGTTCACAGCTACATTGAGTAGGTCTAACTGTTCACAGCTACATTGAGTAGGTCTAACTGTTCAACGTTCACAACTACATTGAGTAGGTCTAACTGTTCACAGCTACATTTACATCATTTACATTTAAGTCATTTAGCAGACGCTCTTATCCAGAGCGACTTACAGCTACATTGAGTAGGTCTAACTGTTCAACGTTCACAGCTACATTGAGTAGGTCTAACTGTTCACAGCTACATTGAGTAGGTCTAACTGTTCACAGCTACATTGAGTAGGTCTAACTGTTCGCAGCTACATTGAGTAGGTCTAACTGTTCGCAGCTACATTGAGTAGGTCTAACTGTTCACAGCTACATTGAGTAGGTCTAACTGTTCACAGCTACATTGAGTAGGTCTAACTGTTCACAGCTACATTGAGTAGGTCTAACTGTTCAACGTTCGCAGCTACATTGAGTAGGTCTAACTGTTCACAGCTACATTGAGTAGGTCTAACTGTCCCCAACTACATTGAGTAGGTCTAACTGTTCACAGCTACATTGAGTAGGTCTAACTGTTCACAGCTACATTGAGTAGGTCTAACTGTTCAACGTTCGCAGCTACATTGAGTAGGTCTAACTGTTCACAGCTACATTGAGTAGGTCTAACTGTTCACAGCTACATTGAGTAGGTCTAACTGTTCACAGCTACATTGAGTAGGTCTAACTGTTCAACGTTCGCAGCTACATTGAGTAGGTCTAACTGTTCACAGCTACATTGAGTAGGTCTAACTGTCCCCAACTACATTGAGTAGGTCTAACTGTTCACAGCTACATTGAGTAGGTCTAACTGTTCTAACTGTTCACAGCTACATTGAGTAGGTCTAACTGTTCAACGTTCGCAGCTACATTGAGTAGGTCTAACTGTTCACAGCTACATTGAGTAGGTCTAACTGTTCACAGCTACATTGAGTAGGTCTAACTGTTCAACGTTCGCAGCTACATTGAGTAGGTCTAACTGTTCACAGCTACATTGAGTAGGTCTAACTGTTCGCAGCTACATTGAGTAGGTCTAACTGTTCACAGCTACATTGAGTAGGTCTAACTGTTCACAGCTACATTGAGTAGGTCTAACTGTTCAACGTTCGCAGCTACATTGAGTAGGTCTAACTGTTCACAGCTACATTGAGTAGGTCTAACTGTTCACAGCTACATTGAGTAGGTCTAACTGTTCACAGCTACATTGAGTAGGTCTAACTGTTCACAGCTACATTGAGTAGGTCTAACTGTTCGCAGCTACATTGAGTAGGTCTAACTGTTCGCAGCTACATTGAGTAGGTCTAACTGTTCACAGCTACATTGAGTAGGTCTAACTGTTCACAGCTACATTGAGTAGGTCTAACTGTTCAACGTTCGCAGCTACATTGAGTAGGTCTAACTGTTCACAGCTACATTGAGTAGGTCTAACTGTTCACAGCTACATTGAGTAGGTCTAACTGTTCACAGCTACATTGAGTAGGTCTAACTGTTCAACGTTCGCAGCTACATTGAGTAGGTCTAACTGTTCACAGCTACATTGAGTAGGTCTAACTGTCCCCAACTACATTGAGTAGGTCTAACTGTTCACAGCTACATTGAGTAGGTCTAACTGTTCACAGCTACATTGAGTAGGTCTAACTGTTCAACGTTCGCAGCTACATTGAGTAGGTCTAACTGTTCACAGATACATTGAGTAGGTCTAACTGTTCACAGCTACATTGAGTAGGTCTAACTGTTCACAGCTACATTGAGTAGGTCTAACTGTTCAACGTTCGCAGCTACATTGAGTAGGTCTAACTGTTCACAGCTACATTGAGAAGGTCTAACTGTCCCCAACTACATTGAGTAGGTCTAACTGTCCGCAGCTACATTGATTAGGTCTAACTGTTCACAGCTACATTGAGTAGGTCTAACTGTTCAACGTTCACAGCTACATTGAGTAGGTCTAACTGTTCACAGCTACATTGAGTAGGTCTAACTGTTCACAGCTACATTGAGTAGGTCTAACTGTTCAACGTTCACAACTACATTGAGTAGGTCTAACTGTTCACAGCTACATTGAGTAGGTCTAACTGTTCACAGCTACATTTACATCATTTACATTTAAGTCATTTAGCAGACGCTCTTATCCAGAGCGACTTACAGCTACATTGAGTAGGTCTAACTGTTCAACGTTCACAGCTACATTGAGTAGGTCTAACTGTTCACAGCTACATTGAGTAGGTCTAACTGTTCACAGCTACATTGAGTAGGTCTAACTGTTCGCAGCTACATTGAGTAGGTCTAACTGTTCGCAGCTACATTGAGTAGGTCTAACTGTTCACAGCTACATTGAGTAGGTCTAACTGTTCACAGCTACATTGAGTAGGTCTAACTGTTCACAGCTACATTGAGTAGGTCTAACTGTTCACAGCTACATTGAGTAGGTCTAACTGTTCGCAGCTACATTGAGTAGGTCTAACTGTTCGCAGCTACATTGAGTAGGTCTAACTGTTCACAGCTACATTGAGTAGGTCTAACTGTTCACAGCTACATTGAGTAGGTCTAACTGTTCACAGCTACATTGAGTAGGTCTAACTGTTCAACGTTCGCAGCTACATTGAGTAGGTCTAACTGTTCACAGCTACATTGAGTAGGTCTAACTGTTCACAGCTACATTGAGTAGGTCTAACTGTTCACAGCTACATTGAGTAGGTCTAACTGTTCACAGCTACATTGAGTAGGTCTAACTGTTCGCAGCTACATTGAGTAGGTCTAACTGTTCACAGCTACATTGAGTAGGTCTAACTGTTCACAGCTACATTGAGTAGGTCTAACTGTTCACAGCTACATTGAGTAGGTCTAACTGTTCAACGTTCGCAGCTACATTGAGTAGGTCTAACTGTTCACAGCTACATTGAGTAGGTCTAACTGTTCACAGCTACATTGAGTAGGTCTAACTGTTCACAGCTACATTGAGTAGGTCTAACTGTTCAACGTTCGCAGCTACATTGAGTAGGTCTAACTGTTCGCAGCTACATTGAGTAGGTCTAACTGTTCACAGCTACATTGAGTAGGTCTAACTGTTCACAGCTACATTGAGTAGGTCTAACTGTTCACAGCTACATTGAGTAGGTCTAACTGTTCACAGCTACATTGAGTAGGTCTAACTGTTCACAGCTACATTGAGTAGGTCTAACTGTTCACAGCTACATTGAGTAGGTCTAACTGTTGTTCACAGCTACATTGAGTAGGTCTAACTGTTCACAGCTACATTGAGTAGGTCTAACTGTTCAACGTTCGCAGCTACATTGAGTAGGTCTAACTGTTCACAGCTACATTGAGTAGGTCTAACTGTCCCCAACTACATTGAGTAGGTCTAACTGTTCACAGCTACATTGAGTAGGTCTAACTGTTCACAGCTACATTGAGTAGGTCTAACTGTTCACAGCTACATTGAGTAGGTCTAACTGTTCACAGCTACATTGAGTAGGTCTAACTGTTCAACGTTCGCAGCTACATTGAGTAGGTCTAACTGTTCACAGCTACATTGAGTAGGTCTAACTGTCCCCAACTACATTGAGTAGGTCTAACTGTCCGCAGCTACATTGATTAGGTCTAACTGTTCACAGCTACATTGAGTAGGTCTAACTGTTCACAGCTACATTGAGTAGGTCTAACTGTTCACAGCTACATTGAGTAGGTCTAACTGTTCAACGTTCGCAGCTACATTGAGTAGGTCTAACTGTTCACAGCTACATTGAGTAGGTCTAACTGTTCACAGCTACATTGAGTAGGTCTAACTGTTCACAGCTACATTGAGTAGGTCTAACTGTTCACAGCTACATTGAGTAGGTCTAACTGTTCGCAGCTACATTGAGTAGGTCTAACTGTTCGCAGCTACATTGAGTAGGTCTAACTGTTCACAGCTACATTGAGTAGGTCTAACTGTTCACAGCTACATTGAGTAGGTCTAACTGTTCAACGTTCGCAGCTACATTGAGTAGGTCTAACTGTTCACAGCTACATTGAGTAGGTCTAACTGTTCACAGCTACATTGAGTAGGTCTAACTGTTCACAGCTACATTGAGTAGGTCTAACTGTTCAACGTTCGCAGCTACATTGAGTAGGTCTAACTGTTCACAGCTACATTGAGTAGGTCTAACTGTCCCCAACTACATTGAGTAGGTCTAACTGTTCACAGCTACATTGAGTAGGTCTAACTGTTCACAGCTACATTGAGTAGGTCTAACTGTTCAACGTTCGCAGCTACATTGAGTAGGTCTAACTGTTCACAGCTACATTGAGTAGGTCTAACTGTTCACAGCTACATTGAGTAGGTCTAACTGTTCACAGCTACATTGAGTAGGTCTAACTGTTCAACGTTCGCAGCTACATTGAGTAGGTCTAACTGTTCACAGCTCCATTGAGAAGGTCTAACTGTCCCCAACTACATTGAGTAGGTCTAACTGTCCGCAGCTACATTGATTAGGTCTAACTGTTCACAGCTACATTGAGTAGGTCTAACTGTTCAACGTTCACAGCTACATTGAGTAGGTCTAACTGTTCACAGCTACATTGAGTAGGTCTAACTGTTCACAGCTACATTGAGTAGGTCTAACTGTTCAACGTTCGCAGCTACATTGAGTAGGTCTAACTGTTCACAGCTACATTGAGTAGGTCTAACTGTTCAACGTTCGCAGCTACATTGAGTAGGTCTAACTGTTCACAGCTACATTGAGTAGGTCTAACTGTTCAACGTTCACAGCTACATTGAGTAGGTCTAACTGTTCACAGCTACATTGAGTAGGTCTAACTGTTCAACGTTCACAGCTACATTGAGTAGGTCTAACTGTTCACAGCTACATTGAGTAGGTCTAACTGTTCACAGCTACATTGAGTAGGTCTAACTGTCCGCAGCTACATTGAGTAGGTCTAACTGTTCAACGTTCGCAGCTACATTGAGTAGGTCTAACTGTTCAACGTTCGCAGCTACATTGAGTAGGTCTAACTGTTCAACGTTATACATGGCAGTTTTCATCCAATAATGTGTTTGTGTTACTTTGAGTTATTCGACATGGCTGTGTATTAGTTTTCCCATACCTACATGGGCTACTGTTTCGAAGACTACCATACTTTTACTATAATTATAGCAACCGAATTGAGATGCGTAGCAAGCTACAAAATATAGCCCTTTGATCAAAACTTGAGGCAAAATTGAGAAAGTTTCGTGGTTGACCTTGGGATGTTGTTAAGATGTGTACGGAACCTTTGGAAGGAGGAAATAGCCTTGTCATACCTGTGTTTATTTCCCCCTGCTCAACAGCCAGGTGTTCAGTGTCAGCATTCAAGGTGATGGAAGGTGCTACTGCGACATTGTCCTGTCAATATTCAGTGAGCCGTTTGGGTTTGAGCCGCGTGTGCTGGGGACGAGAATGTGGCACGTTCTGGTGCAACAACATCCTCGCGCAGACAGACAAACATGGCGTCATCTCCAAGGTGTCGGACAGGTACAGACTGGCAGGTGATGTCCTCGCGGGAGAAATGGACCTGGGAATTCTCGACGTCAAGCGGACAGACAGTGGGCCATACTGTTGCAGAGTGGACATAGATGGCATTTTCAACGACAAAAAAATTATTCAAAACTTAAGGGTCATGAAAGGTAATTTGTGGCGAGATATAATTTATTTTCACTACTCTACACGCTTGGGCAACAATGGGAATCAATTAACTTAGTCTTTCTAGCTTTCTCGTCCACAAAACAAACACGGTCCTATTTGTTGTATGGCACGTAATTAAATCAAAACTGGCCCATAATGCAATTCACTCTCCCAAAATGTATGTTTTGAATTTGTGAATTGTTTTCTTAGCTCCAGTGACCGTTTTGCCAACAAGCACCACTGTACATGTTACAGAAGCTCCTCCCACCACAGGTGAGTCAGTGTATAATAGAGAAAGGGGTGAACTCATGGGATCCTGATGCATGTGAGATGCGTATTTCCTATCAAAGATATACAATAAATAGATCAAAGGCATACAATAAATAGATCGTATTAATCTCATGCGAACTCTAGAGGAACCTAGGCCTGACCTCTTAACCTCTTGGGTTGTGTTGACGGTCGTAATGATGATTCATGTGTGGTTAAACATTGAGAAATCCTAACTAGATGGGAATGAAAACGGATGATCACCCTTTATTCACACTCCCAGTGTTATGACATCAATGATCAAACTCAATGGATCTTGCCTCGCAAAGTTGCTCAATGTGCTTACAAATCAAATGGAGAAAAAAATGATGTTAACAGTTCCTTACATGCCTTACAAACTTTCATTTTCAAAATGAGGACACTTCCCTCTCAGAGAATAGTTTCTGACCAAGATTCTAACTCGTTTTCTATGGCTGTTTAATCACAAAGAGCCTCAAACATTTTAAACACATGTTTTATACTATGCAGTATTATCTTGAATCACATTGCGCTGCTCAGTGCAATGCAGTCCTCCGTGTATTTCACAGTCCTCCGTGTATTTCATCGGAAACCACAAACAAAGGGATGGGGGGGGGGCAAGTGATGAAATGACACTTTTCATTTCGAGAGAATCAAGTAGCAGTGGTTGATGATGTCTCAGGGGTGATTGAATGTCAGAATGTCCTGCCAAGTGAGAGATTTTACCATCCTTCCACATCTTCATTGTGAGGTGTCTCCTTTTCTAGAACACTGGAGAGCTGTTGAATCATCACATCTAGCCATTCCAAGACAGAACACCAGTCTTTTCCCTTCGCAAACACTTGTGAGTATTTTATACACTACTATATAGTAACGCCACTGGCATATAACCGAACATTACTCACCATATGAAAGCCTAACAAATCCCTCCAAGAGTTTAACCCTTCTTCTTCTCTCTGTGCTCTGTAACCAGATGGAGGAGCCTCTTCCCAGCTTCTCTCTCCAGATCAACATCCCAGTGCTCTCTCTCTCCCTCAGTCTGCTCCTACTTATAATGGGGGCTTTGGTGATATTGGGGTTTAAACGTATGTACCTGCAAACTCACATCCTCTGTCGAGAAAAAGCCCAGTGTGGTAATGCTCACGTATTCAGACATCTTGCTGTGATGTGAAATGTTTGCCCATTTAGCAGTGTATTACCACTAACTAATTGAGAGTAAGTATTTCATTGTGTTGTTTACAATGTGCTGAATATGCTGTATCCTCCTATGCATATTGACGAATAAACTTAGATTTGAGTTGATTTCAACTATTTATTTTCTTCTCTAGGAGGGATTCACAGAAGAGCTTTAAAGACAGGCTGGTAAGCAAACACATGATAACGCACGACTGACGTGTAAACAAATGATTGAACACAAAACATTTTAAATTACAAAGACAAATTTGACATATAAATGAACGAAGAATGTATAGGCTTCAATTAGTCCAATTACTTATCATTGATTAGGAATGATCCATGCGTGATGATGTTGTGTCCCTCTAGTTTGTCAGCCAAAGAGCCGCCTCACATCATCTATGAGATCCGCATGAGGAGACCTGTGGAGGAGAACATCTATACTCTGGACTAGGGTGGAAGAGCCAGAGCACTGATCTGTCCAATAGATGGCTGTTAACATGATAGTGAGGACAGCCAGACTGATGTCTGTTTTGTCACAGTGGGTGCGTCCCATAAGGCACCCTGTTCCCTATATATTGCATGACCAGGTAGCTGGGAATAGGGAACAGGGTGCCTTATGGGACACACCCACACTGTGACACACAGACATCAGTCTGGCTGTCCTCACTATCTTTTTAACAGCCATCTATTGGACGGATCACTGTTGCCTGACAGCTGCTGTCAGAATGATCATCTCTCTCAGAGGCTCTACTTTCACTTATGGTATCTATGGGAGTTCCCCCTATGTAAAATGGATTCACCTTTTTTATATATTGTTATTATGTAGTGGTGTGATGTTTTTTAGATGCACAGTATTGGTTGTTATCACAAGCGGTCTAAGTTATGCCTCTTTCTAATTAAACAAAACGACCTAAAAGTAAAAAAGTAATTTTGTTCATGATTCAACATTTTAGGCACTACTGAATGCATTTAACCGAAATGTGTCTTCCGTATTTAACCCAACCCCTCTGAATCAAAGAGGTGGTGGAGGTGGGGGGGGATTCCTTAATCGATGTCATCGGTGCCCGGGGAACAGTTGTTGTTGGGAGTTTACTAGCTTGCTCAAGGGCAGAACGTAAGATTTTTCCACCTTGGCAGATTTCTCTCAGGGATTTTAAACCAGCAGCCCTTCGGTTACTGGCCCAACGCTCTTAATCACTAGGTTACCTGCCACCCCTATTGGTGTTTCCAGAGACTACTCACCTGTGAAAACAGAGAACAAAGATCCTTCAGTCGTCTCTTTTTATAACAAAGGCAGAAGCATAATGAGAGAGGGAAATGTGATGTATGCTAAATTCTCCTGATAAATTCTGATTCATAGCCACTTATTTTAAAGATAAATCAATGGTCTCCTTTATGAGTTTTATACATGTTTTATGATGACAGTGGTAGTAAATTCTTGATCTGCATGATTTAGTGTCAGGAGTCAGGACATGACGACATGCAATGCAATATTATTTCTGCCCACATGATGGCAGCACTGTCTTAACTGAGCGTTTGGTAGGCTATCAATGTTTGTGCAAGTTTGTCTCCCTGTCAAATTTATGTCAAAACTGAAGGATTTGTGTCACCCTGGGGATATTTTTCTTAGCTGTGTGTTTCTTTACATTCCCCTATGCTTCCTTTTGCCATAAACATGAAATCTCCTGAAGGCACTTATGTTAGACAGTTTTTTATTTAACTAGGAAAGTCAGTTAAGAACAAATTCTTATTTTCAATGACTGCCTCAGAACAGTGGGTTAACTGCCTTGTTCTGGGGCAGAACGACAGATTTTTACCTTGTCAGCTCAGGGATTTGAACTTTCAACCTTTCGGTTACTAGTCCAATGCTCTAACCACTAGGCTACCCTGCAGCCCCTATCAGTTGAGGATACTCACCCAATTGTTTAGGATTCATTGTTGGATCTATAATGTTTGCCAGATCTGGCTACTATCATCCAGCTCATTTCCACTGCACACACACTGGTTGAATCAACGTTGTCCCGCACTTATTTTCAATGAAATTACATTGAACCAACGTGGAATAGACATTGAATTGACGTCCGTGCCCAGTGGGTTGTGATTGTGACCAATTTAACTCCTGCCTGGATGTGTCAGATCAGAGTGAGCTCAAAAGCCTCAGTGGCAAACTATATGAATTATGTGAATCAAAAACATTGCTCCTCAGATTCATCCTCAGAAACACAGTCATGTACTGGAAGGAGATCAGGCAGCCAGGTGGGCATCAGGCTGCCAGGTGGGCAGCAGCAGCAGCCGCCACTGAGAGATGGGAGATAAATCAACGCTCAACCATGGAACCACATGAAAGGAAGTGGAGAATCAACCATGGAATCACATGAAGAGAAGTGGGGAATCAACCATGGAATCACATGAAGAGAAGTGGGGAATCAACCATGGAATCACATGAAGAGAAGTGGGGAATCAACCATGGAATCACATGAAGAGAAGTGGGGAATCAACCATGGAATCACATGAAGGGAAGTGGGGAATCAACCATGGAATCACATGAAGGGAAGTGGGGAATCAACCATGGAATCACATGAAGAGAAGTGGGGTGATTCCCCACCACCATGGAATCACATGAAGGGAAGTGGAGAATCACATGAAGAGAAGTGGGGAATCAACCATGGAATCACATGAAGAGAAGTGGGGAATCAACCATGGAATCACATGAAGGGAAGTGGGGAATCAACCATGGAATCACATGAAGGGAAGTGGGGAATCAACCATGGAATCACATGAAGAGAAGTGGAGAATCACATGAAGAGAAGTGGGGAATCACATGAAGAGAAGTGGGGAATCACATGAAGAGAAGTGGGGAATCAACCATGGAATCACATGAAGGGAAGTGGGGAATCACATGAAGAGAAGTGGGGAATCACATGAAGAGAAGTGGAGAATCACATGAAGAGAAGTGGGGAATCACATGAAGAGAAGTGGGGAATCAACCATGGAATCACATGAAGGGAAGTGGAGAATCAACCATGGAATCACATGAAGGGAAGTGGGGAATCAACCATGGAATCACATGAAGGGAAGTGGGGAATCACATGAAGAGAAGTGGGGAATCACATGAAGAGAAGTGGAGAATCACATGAAGAGAAGTGGGGAATCACATGAAGAGAAGTGGGGAATCAACCATGGAATCACATGAAGGGAAGTGGAGAATCAACCATGGAATCACATGAAGAGAAGTGGGGTGATTCCCCACCACCATGGAATCACATGAAGGGAAGTGGAGAATCACATGAAGAGAAGTGGGGAATCAACCATGGAATCACATGAAGGGAAGTGGGGAATCACATGAAGAGAAGTGGGGAATCACATGAAGAGAAGTGGAGAATCACATGAAGAGAAGTGGGGAATCACATGAAGAGAAGTGGGGAATCAACCATGGAATCACATGAAGAGAAGTGGAGAATCACATGAAGAGAAGATGATGGGAAGTGGGGAATCAACCATGGAATCACATGATGGGAAGTGGGGAATCAACCATGGAATCACATGATGGGAAGTGGGGAATCAACCATGGAATCACATGATGGGAAGTGGAGAATCAACCATGGAATTAGATGATGGGAAGTGGGGAATCAACCATGGAATCACATGAAGAGAAGTGGGGTGATTCCCCACCACCATGGAATCACATGATGGGAAGTGGGGAATCAACCATGGAATCACATGAAGAGAAGTGGGGTGATTCCCCACCACCATGGAATCACATGATGGGAAGTGGGGAATCAACCATGGAATCACATGATATGAAGTGGGGAATCAACCATGGAATCACATGATGGGAAGTGGAGAATCAACCATGGAATTAGATGATGGGAAGTGGGGAATCAACCATGGAATCACATGAAGAGAAGTGGGGTGATTCCCCACCACCATGGAATCACATGATGGGAAGTGGGGAATCAACCATGGAATTAGATGATGTGAAGTGGGGAACAGGGACAGGATGTGCCACACAACTAGTCTGGGCCCCATTGGAGAAAGGGAGGACTTGACAGACAGACAAACAGACACACATGCACATACACACACACACACATGCACAGCAGCAGACACGCAAACACACACACACACACACACCCTGCCCAGCGAGGCCCAGACGAGAAGCCAGATGTGACTTGGTAGCCCAGATGGGAGAGGCCTGGAGTCATTGGAGGCCAGGGAACAGATTGAAATTACAATTAAAATTGGGAGGGGACGATTAAAGAGACCATAAAAAAAAGTAATTGACTCTCAAGTAACCGAAATGCCAGACCTGACATACTGAATACATTGACTACGTTACATACTGTACACAAGGAAGCAATGAAATTCTCAAATAGTCACATGAAACGAATCATAAACATCAGCAGACAGCTGCATGGGGTTTCATTTCCTCTCCACGTGGATTTCACTTCCTCTTTAGAAATGAATGTCATAAGGATTTGTCAGTTATTTCAGTGTGATCAATTTGTCAATACCCTTCTGCTTTAATAAATCAGAACAAAGGATTAAATCTCTTTCATCTGCCGTCAAAGCAAAATGTCAGCATAAAGCAGCGGTGCTCTGTTCCTCTGAAGTGGTGGCTTTAAATGAGAGAGATTCAGCCGGGCAGTTTGTTGACTCATCAGAAACAAACACACCAGGAACAGACACAAACACAAAGGTCATCAGGAAGTAACATTGTGATTTAACAAGAGGAACGCAATGTTGTACAACACATAATAACTAACAAGTAGAGCTTTTGAGGCAGTCACAAATGCTCCCACTGTGTCCCTCGGGAAGACAAACTTACAACAAGACGACATTATCTCGCCAACGCTTTAGGAAATTAGATGTCTCATGTTCTCTTTAACCTTTTGGGGGCTAAGTCAAGGTCACACCGTGTTTCTTGGTAGTCTTAAACAAATCTACTTTTAAATAAAAGTATAGACCTCACACACATGGTTATGGTCTTTTAATAAAAGGATGTCATAAGGTGAATGCACCAATTTGTAAGTCGCTTTGGATAAGAGCGTCTGCTAAATGACTTAAATGTAAATGTAAAAGAAGACACCTGTACCATGTCAGATATAGAGTTGAAATGTATTCAGTTTGCATCCCAACATGACACTTTATATACGTCACAGAAGACTGAAATATAACAAAACCGTTTGACATAGAAACACAGGATTTGATGTGTTTAAAAAATAGTGTGATAGCGATAGCATATTAACTGACTGTCCCTATGAGGTGTTTGAGGGTGAGTTGTCCTCTCAAGACACACCAGGATATATATCCGGATAGAGCACTTCCCTGAGATAACCTGTCATGTTTGTCATTTATTATCATGTCTTGTCCCTGTGCTCCCCATTCTATTCGTTTCCCTCTGCTGGTCTTATTAGGTTCTTTCCCTCTTTCTATCCCTCTCTCTCCCCCTCCCTCTCTCACTCTCTCGCTCTCTCTTCTCTCTATCGTTCCGTTCCTGCTCCCAGCTGTTCCTATTCCCCTAATCATCATTTAGTCTTCCCACACCTGTTCCCGATCCTTTCCCCTGATTGGAGTCCCTATTTATTCCTTTGTGTTCCGTTCCTGTCCTGTCGGTTCCTTGTTTAGAATTCACCGTGCTGTGATTGTGTATCGCCCTGTCCTGTCGTGTTTTTTGCCTTCATCAGATGCTGCGTGTGAGCAGGTGTCTCTGTCAACTACGGCCTGCGCCTACCCGAAGCGACCTGCAGTCTGTGGCCGCTTCTCCTGTTATTCCCTCTACAGACTAGAGGATTTCTGTTATTCCCTGTTTGGACTTGAATAAACTCTGTTTCTGTTAAGTCGCTTTTGGGTCCTCTTTCACCTGCATGACAGAAGGAACCGACCAAGGAATGGACCCAGCGACTTCAGACGCTCGTTACACTGCCGTCGAGATCCAAGGAGCCATGCTCGGCAGACACGAGCAGGAATTGTCTGCTGCTCGCCATGCCGTGGAGAACCTGGCCGCTCAGGTTTCCGACCTCTCTGGACAGTTCCAGAGTCTACGTCTCGTGCCACCTGTTACTTCCTGGCCTGCCGAGCCTCCAGAACCTAGGGTTAATAACCCACCTTGCTACTCCGGGCAGCCCACTGAGTGCCGCTCCTTTCTCACGCAGTGTGAGATTGTGTTCTCTCTCCAACCCAACACATACTCTAGAGAGAGAGCTCGGGTTGCTTACGTCATTTCACTCCTTACTGGCCGGGCTCGAGAATGGGGCACAGCTATCTGGGAGGCAAGGGCTGATTGCTCTAACAAGTTCCAGAACTTTAAAGAGGAGATGATTCGGGTTTTTGACCGTTCAGTTTTTGGTGGGGAGGCTTCTAGGGCCCTGGCTTCCTTATGCCAAGGTGAACGGTCCATAACGGATTATTCTATTGAGTTTCGCACTCTTGCTGCCTCTAGTGAGTGGAACGAGCCGGCGCTGCTCGCTCGTTTTCTGGAGGGACTCCACGCAGTGGTTAAGGATGAGATTCTCTCCCGGGAGGTTCCTTCAGATGTGGACTCTTTGATTGCTCTCGCCATCCGCATAGAACGACGGGTAGATCTTCGTCACCGGGTTCGTGGAAGAGAGCTCGCATCAACGGTGTTTCCCTGCTCCGCATCGCAACCATCTCCCTCCTCTGGCTTTGAGACTGAGCCCATGCAGCTGGGAGGGATTCGCATCTCGACTAAGGAGAGGGAACGGAGGATCACCAACCGCCTGTGCCTCTATTGCGGAGTTGCTGGACATTTTGTTAATTCATGTCCAGTAAGAGGCCAGAGCCCATCAGTAAGCGGAGGGCTACTGGTGAGCGCTACTACTCAGGTCTCTTCATCTAGATCTTGTACTACTATGTCGGTCCATCTACGCTGGACCGGTTCGGGTGCTACATGCAGTGCCTTGATTGACTCTGGGGCTGAGGGTTGTTTCATGGACGAAGCATGGGTTCGGAAACATAACATTCCTTTCAGACCGTTAGACAAGCCTACGCCCATGTTTGCCTTAGATGGTAGTCATCTTCCCAGTATCAAATTTGAGACACTACCTTTAACTCTCACAGTATCTGGTAACCACAGTGAGACTATTTCTTTTTTGATTTTCCGTTCACCGTTTACACCTGTTGTTTTGGGTCATCCCTGGCTAGTATGTCATAATCCTTCTATTAATTGGTCTAGTAATTCTATCCTATCCTGGAACGTTTCTTGTCATGTGAAGTGTTTAATGTCTGCCATCCCTCCCGTTTCTTCTGTCCCTACTTCTCAGGAGGAACCTGGCGATTTGACAGGAGTGCCGGAGGAATATCATGATCTGCGCACGGTCTTCAGTCGGTCCCGAGCCAACTCCCTTCCTCCTCACCGGTCGTATGATTGTAGTATTGATCTCCTTCCGGGGACCACTCCTCCTCGAGGTAGACTATACTCTCTGTCGGCTCCCGAACGTAAGGCTCTCGAGGATTATTTGTCTGTGTCTCTTGACGCCGGTACCATAGTGCCTTCTTCCTCTCCGGCCGGGGCGGGGTTCTTTTTGTTAAGAAGAAGGACGGTACTCTGCGCCCCTGCGTGGATTATCGAGGGCTGAATGACATAACGGTTAAGAATCGTTATCCGCTTCCCCTTATGTCATCAGCCTTCGAGATTCTGCAGGGAGCCAGGTGCTTTACTAAGTTGGACCTTCGTAACGCTTACCATCTCGTGCGCATCAGAGAGGGGGACGAGTGGAAAACGGCGTTTAACACTCCGTTAGGGCATTTTGAGTACCGGGTTCTGCCGTTCGGTCTCGCCAATGCGCCAGCTGTTTTTCAGGCATTAGTTAATGATGTTCTGAGAGACATGCTGAACATCTTTGTTTTTGTCTATCTTGACGATATCCTGATTTTTTCTCCGTCACTCGAGATTCATGTTCAGCACGTTCGACGTGTTCTACAGCGCCTTTTAGAGAATTGTCTCTACGTAAAGGCTGAGAAGTGCTCTTTTCATGTCTCCTCCGTTACTTTTCTCGGTTCCGTTATTTCCGCTGAAGGCATTCAGATGGATTCCGCTAAGGTCCAAGCTGTCAGTGATTGGCCCGTTCCAAGGTCACGTGTCGAGTTGCAGCGCTTTTTAGGTTTCGCTAATTTCTATCGGCGTTTCATTCGTAATTTCGGTCAAGTTGCTGCCCCTCTCACAGCTCTTACTTCTGTCAAGACGTGTTTTAAGTGGTCCGGTTCCGCCCAGGAGCTTTTGATCTTCTAAAAGAACGTTTTACGTCCGCTCCTATCCTCGTTACTCCTGACGTCACTAGACAATTCATTGTCGAGGTTGACGCTTCAGAGGTAGGCGTGGGAGCCATTCTATCCCAGCGCTTCCAGTCTGACGATAAGGTTCATCCTTGCGCTTATTTTTCTCATCGCCTGTCGCCATCTGAGCGCAACTATGATGTGGGTAACCGTGAACTGCTCGCCATCCGCTTAGCCCTAGGCGAATGGCGACAGTGGTTGGAGGGGGCGACCGTTCCTTTTGTCGTTTGGACAGACCATAAGAACCTTGAGTACATCCGTTCTGCCAAACGACTTAATGCCCGTCAAGCTCGTTGGGCGTTGTTTTTCGCTCGTTTCGAGTTTGTGATTTCTTACCGTCCGGGTAGCAAGAACACCAAGCCTGATGCCTTATCCCGTCTGTTTAGTTCTTCTGTGGCTTCTACTGATCCCGAGGGATTCTTCCTTATGGGCGTGTTGTCGGGTTAACAGTCTGGGGAATTGAAAGACAGGTTAAGCAAGCACTCACGCACACTGCGTCGCCGCGCGCTTGTCCTAGTAACCTCCTTTTCGTTCCTGTTTCCCACTCGTCTGGCTGTTCTTCAGTGGGCTCACTCTGCCAAGTTAGCTGGTCATCCCGGTGTTCGAGGCACTCTTGCGTCTATTCGCCAGCGCTTTTGGTGGCCGACTCAGGAGCGTGACACGCGCCGTTTCGTGGCTGCTTGTTCGGACTGCGCGCAGACTAAGTCGGGTAACTCTCCTCCTGCCGGTCGTCTCAGACCGCTCCCCATTCCTTCTCGACCATGGTCTCACATCGCCTTAGACTTCATTACCGGTCTGCCTTTGTCTGCGGGGAAGACTGTGAGAGCCGCCAATAAACGCAGGATTAAGAGTCCAAGGTATTGTTGCGGCCAGAGAGTGTGGCTTTCCACTCGCAACCTTCCTCTTACGACAGCTTCTCGTAAGTTGACTCCGCGGTTCATTGGTCCGTTCCGTGTCTCCCAGGTCGTCAATCCTGTCGCTGTGCGACTGCTTCTTCCGCGACATCTTCGTCGCGTCCATCCTGTCTTCCATGTCTCCTGTGTTAAGCCCTTTCTTCGCACCCCCGTTCGTCTTCCCTCCCCCCTCCCGTCCTTGTCGAGAGCGCACCTATTTACAAGGTACATAAGATCATGGACATGCGTTCTCGGGGACGGGGTCACCAATACTTAGTGGATTGGGAGGGTTACGGTCCTGAGGAGAGGAGTTGGGTTCCGTCTCGGGACGTGCTGGACCGTTCACTCATCGATGATTTCCTCCGTTGCCGCCAGGATTCCTCCTCGAGTGCGCCAGGAGGCGCTCGGTGAGTGGGGGTACTGTCATGTTTGTCATTTATTATCATGTCTTGTCCCTGTGCTCCCCATTCTATTCGTTTCCCTCTGCTGGTCTTATTAGGTTCCCTCCCTCTTTCTATCCCTCTCTCTCCCCCTCCCTCTCTCACTCTCTCGCTCTCTCTTCTCTCTATCGTTCCGTTCCTGCTCCCAGCTGTTCCTATTCCCCTAATCATCATTTAGTCTTCCCACACCTGTTCCCGATCCTTTCCCCTGATTGGAGTCCCTATTTATTCCTTTGTGTTCCGTTCCTGTCCTGTCGGTTCCTTGTTTAGAATTCACCGTGCTGTGATTGTGTATCGCCCTGTCCTGTCGTGTTTTTTGCCTTCATCAGATGCTGCGTGTGAGCAGGTGTCTCTGTCAACTACGGCCTGCGCCTACCCGAAGCGACCTGCAGTCTGTGGCCGCTTCTCCTGTTATTCCCCTCTACAGACTAGAGGATTTCTGTTATTCCCTGTTTGGACTTGAATAAACTCTGTTTCTGTTAAGTCGCTTTTGGGTCCTCTTTCACCTGCATGACATAACCGACACCTGCCGGAGTGGAGCTAGGCCACAGCCACCACACCGGTCTGTTCTGTTGCCCCACCACATTGAGCTTTGTAACGTGTAGGTCACTGACCCAACTCTTCAGCATGGAAAAAGGTCTTTCCCTCTCTTCTCTTCCAAAAGCATACACTTGTTGACATACTTTTTAATGCAGAATTACAGTATTACACTTCATACTCTTATAACGTGTACACATCATTGAGCGATCAGATTGATCAAATAAATTAAGAGTTTCATTCCAAAATGCTACACATATCTATTTTCAGAAATGTTTGTAAATGAGCATTTTACTGTTTAAGAACATATGAAAGAGTTAATTAATTGTAGGCAGATCAGTGGAAATGTGGTTATCTGTTGTCTTACTCGGAGGTAATGTTTGATT
>NC_060174.1:102158825-102391325 GCF_021184085.1 Oncorhynchus gorbuscha | reverse complement strand
GCCTTGTCTCTCAGATCGTTCACACCTTTGTGGAAGTTACCTGTGGCGCTGATGTTTAGGCCAAGGTATGTATAGTTTTTTGTGTGCTCTAGGGCAACAGTGTCTAGATGGAATTTGTATTTGTGGTCCTGGTGACTGGACCTTTTTTGGAACACCATTATTTTGGTCTTACTGAGATTTACTGTCAGGGCCCAGGTCTGACAGAATCTGTGCATAAGATCTAGGTGCTGCTGTAGGCCCTCCTTGGTTGGTGACAGAAGCACCAGATCATCAGCAAACAGCAGACATTTGACTTCGGATTCTAGCAGGGGGAGGCCGGGTGCTGCAGACTTTTCTAGTGCCTGCGCCAATTCGTTGATATATATGTTGAAGAGGGTGGGGCTTAAGCTGCACCCCCTGTCTAACCCCACAACCCTGTGTGAAGAAATGTGTGTGTTTTTTGCCAATTTTAACTGCACACTTGTTGTTTGTGTACTTGGATTTTATAATGTCATATGTTTTACCCCCAACACCACCACCACCACCACTTTCCATCAGTTTGTATAGCAGACCCTCATGCCAACCCTCATCTCTCTCTGTCTCTCTCTGTGTCTCTCTCTGTGTCTCTCTCTCTCTCTCCGTCTCTGTCTCTCTCTTTCTCTCTCTGTCTCTCTCTCTCTCTTTCTCTCTGCCTCTCTCTCTCTCTCTCGCTCACTCTCAGTTTCCATGGAAACAGAATAGGACTTTTATTGGTGCTGTTTGTCAAATATTTGACAGCTTGCTCTGACAATCTGATACTCTTCTAAATGGACTGGAAGTTGAGGTTTGTCACAAGTCCTCCTGCTGCTGTGGTCATGTCTATTTCCTGAAAAAGAGCCGCACACTCTAGGAGCTCAGATGCAATCGTTTAATAACCTAACATCCAACGTTTCGACAGACAATCTGTCTTCATCAGGGGTATAATAACATGCACTGTGGGGTGACTAGTTTATATAGTGTCAATCATTTTGAACTTGGAAACCACCATTTTTGTTTCAAGATGTATTCCATTTGAAATAGAACACTATCACAATTCTAAAGATTATTCCTCTTTAACCCACTACCTCTTTAAAGACTTTGAGGGCAAGGTGTTTTGATAACAGAGCATTGACGGGGCGAAAGGGTGCCAATGGCTTTAAAGGGAGAGACTTTGAGAGCGACGCCATCCGGTGTTAATCGATGAGCTGTAAGAGGAGAACAGTGTAATCTCATTAACGGATTAACACCAAAGATGAATGAGCACCGTCTTCCTAGATCTGATCTCTCTCTCTCTCCCTGTCTCTCTGTCTCTCTCTCCACCCTCCTACTCTCTCTCTCCTCCCCCCTCTCTCTCTCCCTGTCTCTCTGTCTCTCTCTCCGCCCCCTACTCCCCCTCTCTCTCTCTACCCTCCTAAAAGGAGAACAGTGTAATCTCATTAACGGATTAACACCAAAGATGAATGAGCACCGTCTTCCTAGATCTGATCTCTCTCTCTCTCCCTGTCTCTCTGTCTCTCTCTCCACCCTCCTACTCTCTCTCCCCCCCTCTCTCTCTCTCTACCCTCCCCACCCTCTCTCTCTACCCTCCTAAAAGGAGAACAGTGTAATCTCATTAACGGATTAACGAGCACCGTCTTCCTAGATCTGATCTCTCTCTCTCCACCCTCCTACTCTCTCTCTCCCCCCCTCTCTCGCTCTACCCTCCCCACCCTCTCTCTCTACCCTCCCCACCCTCTCTCTCTACCCTCCCCACCCTCTCTCTCTACCCTCCTACTCTCTCTCTCTCCCCACCCTCCTACTCTCTCCCCCTCTCTCTCTCTCTACCCTCCTACTCTCTCTCTCCTACTCCCCCCCTCTCTCTCTCTCTCTCTCTCTACCCTCCTACTCTCTCTCTCTCTCTCTACCCTCCCCACCCTCTCTCTCTACCCTCCCCACCCTCTCTCTCTACCCTCCTACTCTCTCTCTCTCCCCACCCTCCTACTCTCTCCCCCTCTCTCTCTCTCTACCCTCCTACTCTCTCTCTCCTACTCCCCCCCCCCTCTCTCTCTCTCTCTCTCTACCCTCCTACTCTCTCTCTCTCTCTCTCTACCCTCCTACTCTCTCTCTCTCCTACTCCCCCCTCTCTCTCTCTCTCTCTCTCTCTCTCTCTCTCTCTCTCTCTCTCTACCCTCCTACTCTCTCCCCCATCTCTCTCTCTCTACCCTCCTACTCTCTCTCTCCTACCCCCCCCCTCTCTCTCTCTCTACCCTCCTACTCTCTCTCTCTACCCTCCTACTCTCTCTCTCCTACTCCCCCTCTCTCTCTCTCTCTGTCTCTCTCTCTACCCTCCTACTCTCTCTCTCTCTCTACCCTCTCTCTCTCTCTCTCTCTCTCTCTCTCTCTCTCTCTCTCTCTCTCTCTCTCTCTCTCTTACATCTCACAGATGCAATGATGTATCACATCTGCCTCCATGGCAGTTGCACTTAGAGGATTTGCCCCACAGCCATGAACGATTACATGGCTCTTTAATACTCCCTCCATGTGACACTGCAGCTGTATGTCAATCTCTGTGACTTCTTTCCTTGATGGTGAAGGGATTATTTTCACACCAAGTAATCACTTTGTCCCAAATGTTGAGTTGCAGGTCAGTAGTTTAATTTACCGTTAATTCAATTTTGATGAAGAAATACAGATAATTTTATTTAACTGGGCAAGTCAGTTAAGAACAAATTCTTATTTTCAATGACGGCCTAGGAACAGTGTGTTAACTGCCTGTTCAGGTGCAGAACAACAGATTTGTACCTTGTCAGCTCGGGGATTTGAACTGGCAGCCTTTCGGTTACTAGTCCAACGTTACTAGTCTAACCACTAGGCTACCCTGTATGTAACTTCAGTAGAGTTAATAGCACAACGTGAGATATCACAATGTATATATTCCTTTTTCTACCTCTCTGTTCCTCAACATTTATCATAGTATCATAGTTGAACCTTTAATGCTTCCTGCTGAGCTGAGGGAAATAATGCTATTGGTGCTCTGCCAAGAAGAAATCAGGATTATCCTCTCCCAAAGCAAATGAAATAGGACAGGTTTATACAAGATGGATCAAGACATTCATCATAGACGCATCCCTCCCACACAGTTTGACACAGACACACTACTGCTGCTGCTTTCTTCAGAGAGAGAGAAAGAGAGAGCGAGAGAGAGAGGGGGGGGGGGCACAGCCCGGCTTCCCAGTACATAAGAAAACCTTTCATATATGTTTTGAAAATTAATCATCAAAGTCATCCTATGGTTAAAACTAACTAACCATAGGATGTGCAGTATTGATTTCGCCTCAGCCCCCTGTGACCTTTGACCTAACTGACCTGTAACTATACTGCAGAGAGGAGATGAGGGAAGTGGGGATATAAAAGGAGAGGAGAGGAGAGAAGAGAGGAAGGGGCTATGGAACAGCAAACACAGGGGGTGTCAGACTGGACCTGTTCAGGTCCTGACACTCTCGCGGGACCCTGAGCCCCTCTGCTCGCCCTCACCTAAACCCAAAACCCCCTGATCTGCCAGCCCTGCTCACGACTCCTCTGCAAATATTGACCTGTATTAACCAGAGAGGTAGAAACATAAATCATAACGTGTTTGAGTTGAGCAAATACACTGTTGAGAGAAACTGTGGCAAGCGTGTGATAGTCGAGTCGACTCCAGCAACTTGTCTTTACATGGGCAAAGGGTGATGTGTCAATAACTGCCCCTCCGCCATTTCTGACAGTCTTGTGCTGAGTGCGTCATTGACAAATATTGACAAATGATGATACATTTGGTCTTTTTAGATTTTAGGACTGAATGAGAATCACATTCACATGTTCTGTTCCCATTCAGTATAATATCTGCTGTGGCGTATCTCTCTCTTTCTGTCTCTCAGGCTCTGCGTTCCATTAGTATTCCAGTTGACTGTCTGTCCCAGTAATATTTCTTGTATGAGACACAGGCATTGAGATATTAAGGGTTCTGTTCAATCTGAAAAGTGTTACAGATTCCGTGATAGACATGTAAAGGTCATTTCCGATTGAGCGTTTACCGTGCATGCAGTCTTTTCCGTTACAGTTAAATCACGCTGGAAAGCTGAACTTCCGCGATGTGGATTGAAAAGAGCCAGGATTCAAACTGATAGCAGAAAATGCAGCTCCTCTCACTTTCCCAGTGAACACTGCATGTGTCGGGTCATTCTTTGAAAGCCACTTTGTCTGCAACCTGCGATCGGATTGAATCTTGGCCAATATGTCTTCCAAGATGTCCTCCTCCTTCTGTCGGGTCATTTCCATCTACAAGCAGAATAGACAAGATACACTGATTTATGTGTTACTTTTGTACCCTGATGAGGTGCTTGGGGTTTGTTGTGAGCCGATGTTCAAAACAACACACACACAAACACACACAAACACATGCACAGACTACGAACGTCCTTCTGGCCCCATGTGATTCCGTTAAGTCCAGTATCCTCTTCTGCCTCTTGACATCTGGGAAAAGATCTGTAATCAGCCACGACTGTGGGAAAGAGGGAGAAACATAGTTCAATCATGTGCTATACCAGAATGGAAGAAAAGCATTGCAACACATGGCTTCTCTCAAGCACACTCCGGATGATCACTTTTCACACAGACCAGCTGGTGACCAAAATAATGTATTTCTGAATGTTCCTCAGCCTAATTGTGATTGACCAAGCGTGACGGAATCACACCGAAAGGCTACTATTTTTAGACCTACGTAGCCACAGAAATGACCAATGGATTACCCAAGTTACTCAGAGCCACCATAGCCTTGGTGCCTCGCCATGCTGTTAAAGCTGTCTGGATTAGGCTAATGAACATGGTCACATCCTTTGGTATGTCAGGCTCAGCCCCTGTCTGTCTAAGATGGTTTTCAGCTCATGCTTGTCAATATAATATATTGTGAAGTCCTAGTGGTTTTGTCTCACAACAGTAAAGGGAAACATCTTTAATAAGTTTCAGAGTCAGATATTTGGCCTTGACAAGCTTAAATGACAAACAGCTGCTGGAATGGTTATGGAATCCCAGAGGCTGTGATGGGTTGCATAGATACTTCATCTTGAATGTTTACAATGAGTTAATCTCCTCAGCGTGTGAATAATCCAGTTAAGTACATTAAGTACTATTGGACAACATGGAAGTTGTATATGGATTCAAAATGTTTCTTCAGCTCAATAATTCCCATTCAAATCATTGTTGCAAAATGCAGATGTAGAATAGTTTTGTGAAGTTAATTCAAAGACCTTTACAAATACTGTTGTGTTTATCCATGTGTATGGCTAACTGTTACATGTGAGCCAATGAGTGTGTGGGCTGAAGACTGAACAGGGTAGTAGCAGTGATGAGACAGCACATAATCCCCCAGCAGCCCCAAGTCTGCCGTCTCTGCCCTGCCTGGCCTGCTGTAAAACCACACCACAGACTCCTGTGTGTGCAACGCAGAGCAATTTTTCCCAGGCAGAAATCCCCCGGCCCACTCCAAGCCTCAGCCCCTGAGGAATACCAGAGGTGTGACTCAGTTAGCGGAGTGTAACCCTCAGACAAAACCATTGAGCGTGAGCCAACCCTGGAAAGCCCCCATGTCTCCCCAAAATGACCCCTATCCCTCCCTCTCGCTCCCCGTCTCCGTCAGTGTTTGGGGAGTCAAAACAAACACCCACCCCAGTACGGAGTTGTGCGTCACATTGGTTTTGGCTAGCCAGAGCTAATTCAAAAACACCCAGAATAACAGTTTGGTTAGAAAAATCACATATGGAAGGCATGTGTAAATTTAATCGAGAACATAGCACTGAGCAAAACCAATCACCATGTCAAACTGTTTTATAAATGCCTTGTTTTTGCAGTAACTACAGCTTTTTTTGTACAATACTCTATTTGATTCATGTTTGAAGTGTTTTACGGTGTTTTTATTTTTGGGGGCTGCCAGTCTTGGCTATGGAGGCATGAGGTCAAGTCTTGGACTAAACATACACTGAGTTTGTTTGACATCACACAATGTAACCCTAAAAGCATGTCTATTACAACACTATTGTGTCATAGATTAGAACACTATTGTGTAAAAGATTATAACACAATTGTGTCATAGATTAGAACACTTTTGTGTCAAAGATTATAACACTATGGTGTCGTAGATTAGAACACTATGGTGTCGTAGATTAGAACACTATGGTGTCGTAGATTAGAACACTATAGTGTCGTAGATTAGAACACTATAGTGTCGTAGATTAGAACACTACAGTGTCGTAGATTAGAACACTACGGTGTCGTAGATTAGAACACTATGGTGTCGTAGATTAGAACACTATAGTGTCATAGATTAGAACACTATAGTGTCGTAGATTAGAACACTATAGTGTCGTAGATTAGAACACTATAGTGTCGTAGATTAGAACACTATAGTGTCGTAGATTAGAACACTATGGTGTCGTAGATTAGAACACTATGGTGTCGTAGATTAGAACACTAAAGTGTCGTAGATTAGAACACTATGGTGTCGTAGATTAGAACACTATGGTGTCGTAGATTAGAACACTATGGTGTCGTAGATTAGAACACTATGGTGTCGTAGATTAGAACACTATGGTGTCGTAGATTAGAACACTATGGTGTCGTAGATTAGAACACTTTTGTGTCATAGATTAGAACACTATTGTGTAAAAGATTATAACACAATTGTGTCATAGATTAGAACACTTTTGTGTCATAGATTAGAACACTTTTGTGTCAAAGATTATAACACTATTGTGTCGTAGATTAGAACACTATGGTGTCGTAGATTAGAACACTATAGTGTCATAGATTAGAACACTATGGTGTCGTAGATTAGAACACTATGGTGTCGTAGATTAGAACACTATGGTGTCGTAGATTAGAACACTATAGTGTCGTAGATTAGAACACTATAGTGTCGTAGATTAGAACAATACAGTGTCGTAGATTAGAACACTATGGTGTCGTAGATTAGAACACAATGGTGTCGTAGATTAGAACACTATAGTGTCATAGATTAGAACACTATAGTGTCATAGATTAGAACACTATAGTGTCGTAGATTAGAACACTATAGTGTCGTAGATTAGAACACTATAGTGTCGTAGATTAGAACACTATGGTGTCGTAGATTAGAACACTATGGTGTCGTAGATTAGAACACTATAGTGTCGTAGATTAGAACACTATAGTGTCGTAGATTAGAACACTATGGTGTCGTAGATTAGAACACTATGGTGTCGTAGATTAGAACACTATGGTGTCGTAGATTAGAACACTATGGTGTCGTAGATTAGAACACTATAGTGTCGTAGATTAGAACACTATAGTGTCGTAGATTAGAACACTATGGTGTCGTAGATTAGAACACTATGGTGTCGTAGATTAGAACACTATGGTGTCGTAGATTAGAACACCATGGTGTCGTAGATTAGAACACTATAGTGTCGTAGATTAGAACACTATAGTGTCGTTAGTGTCGTAGATTAGAACACTATGGTGTCGTAGATTAGAACACTATGGTGTCGTAGATTAGAACACTATAGTGTCGTAGATTAGAACACTATAGTGTCGTAGATTAGAACACTATGGTGTCGTAGATTAGAACACTATAGTGTTGTAGATTAGAACACTGTAGTGTCGTAGATTAGAACACTATGGTGTCGTAGATTAGAACACTATGGTGTCGTAGATTAGAACACTATAGTGTCATAGATTAGAACACTATAGTGTCGTAGATTAGAATACTATGGTGTCGTAGATTAGAACACTATAGTGTCGTAGATTAGAACACTATAGTGTCGTAGATTAGAACACTATAGTGTCGTAGATTAGAACACTATGGTGTCGTAGATTAGATTAGAACACTATGGTGTCGTAGATTAGAACACTATAGTGTCGTAGATTAGAACACTATGGTGTTGTAGATTAGAATACTACGGTGTCGTAGATTAGAACACTATGGTGTCGTAGATTAGAACACTACGGTGTCGTAGATTAGAACACTATAGTGTCGTAGATTAGAACACTATGGTGTCGTAGATTAGAACACTATAGTGTCATAGATTATAACACTATAGTGTCGTAGATTAGAACACTATTGTGTCGTAGATTATAACACTATAGTGTCGTTGATTAGAACACTATTGTGTCGTAGATTAGAACACTATTGTGTCGTAGATTAGAACACTATAGTGTCGTAGATTAGAACACTATAGTGTCGTAGATTAGAACACTATGGTGTCGTAGATTAGAACACTATAGTGTCGTAGATTAGAACACTATGGTGTCGTAGATTAGAACACTATGGTGTCGTAGATTAGAACACTATGGTGTCGTAGATTAGAACACTATAGTGTCGTAGATTAGAACACTGTAGTGTAACATAGATTAGAACACTATGGTGTCGTAGATTAGAACACTATAGTGTCGTAGATTAGAACACTATGGTGTCGTAGATTAGAACACTATGGTGTCGTAGATTAGAACACTATGGTGTCGTAGATTAGAACACTGTAGTGTCGTAGATTAGAACACTATGGTGTCGTAGATTAGAACACTATGGTGTCGTAGATTAGAACACTATAGTGTCGTAGATTAGAACCCTATAGTGTCGTAAATTAGAATACTATGGTGTCGTAGATTAGAACACTATGGTGTCGTAGATTAGAACACTATGGTGTCGTTGATTAGAACACTATAGTGTCGTAGATTAGAACACTATGGTGTTGTAGATTAGAACACTATGGTGTTGTAGATTAGAACACTATAGTGTCGTAGATTAGAACACTATGGTGTCGTAGATTAGATTAGAACACTATGGTGTCGTAGATTAGAACACTGTAGTGTCATAGATTAGAACACTATGGTGTCGTAGATTAGAACACTATAGTGTCGTAGATTAGAACACTATGGTGTCGTAGATTAGAACACTATGGTGTCGTAGATTAGAACACTATAGTGTCGTAGATTATAACACTATAGTGTCGTAGATTAGAACACTATAGTGTCGTAGATTAGAACACTGTAGTGTCGTAGATTAGAACACTATGGTGTCGTAGATTAGAACACTATAGTGTCGTAGATTAGAACACTATGGTGTTGTAGATTAGAACACTATGGTGTCGTAGATTAGAACACTATTGTGTCAGATTAGAACACTATAGTGTCGTAAATTAGAATACTATGGTGTCGTAGATTAGAACACTATGGTGTCGTTGATTAGAACACTATGGTGTCGTAGATTAGAACACTATGGTGTCGTAGATTAGAACACTATTTTGTCAGATTAGAACACTATGATGTCGTTGATTAGAACACTATGGTGTCGTAGATGAGAACACTATGGTGTCGTAGATTAGAACACTATTGTGTCAGATTAGAACAATCAATAAATCAATCACGTATTTATAAAGTCCTTTTACAAAGTAAAGTCACAAAACTGTACAGAAACCCAGCCTAAAACCCCAAAACACAATGCAGATGTAGAAGTCGAAAGGCAGGAACCTAGGATGATAGAGAGGAACCAGGCTCTGAACACTAACAGTGTCAAGATGTTAGATTAGAACACTATTGTGTCATAGATTAGAACACTATGGTGTAGATTAGAACACTATGGTGTCGTAGATTAGAACACTATTGTGTCATAGATTAGAACACTATGGTGTCGTAGATTAGAACACTATAGTGTCGTAGATTATAACACTACAGTGTTGTAGATTAGAACACTATTGTGTCGTAGATTATAACACTATAGTGTCGTAGATTAGAACACTATTGTGTCGTAGATTAGATTAGATTAGAACACTATAGTGTCGTAGATTAGAACACTATAGTGTCGTAGATTAGAACACTATAGTGTCGTAGATTAGAACACTATGGTGTCGTAGATTAGAACACTATGCTGTCGTAGATTAGAACACTATCGTAGATTAGAACACTATAGTGTCGAGATTAGAACACTATGGTGTCGTAGATTAGAACACTATGGTGTCGTAGATTAGAACACTATGGTGTCGTAGATTAGAACACTATAGTGTCGTAGATTAGAACACTATAGTGTCGTAAATTAGAACACTATGGTGTCGTAGATTAGAACACTATAGTGTCGTAGATTAGAACACTGTAGTGTCGTAGATTAGAACACTATGGTGTCGTAGATTAGAACACTATGGTGTCGTAGATTAGAACACTATAGTGTCGTAGATTAGAACACTATAGTGTCGTAAATTAGAATACTATGGTGTCGTAGATTAGAACACTATGGTGTCGTAGATTAGAACACTATGGTGTCGTTGATTAGAACACTATAGTGTCGTAGATTAGAACACTATGGTGTCGTAGATTAGAACACTATGGTGTTGTAGATTAGAACACTATAGTGTCGTAGATTAGAACACTATAGTGTTGTAGATTAGAACACTATGGTGTCGTAGATTAGAACACTATAGTGTCGTAGATTAGAACACCATAGTGTCATAGATTAGAACACTATAGTGTCGTAGATTAGAACACTATGGTGTCGTAGATTAGATTAGAACACTATGGTGTCGTAGATTAGAACACTATGGTGTCGTAGATTAGAACACTATAGTGTCGTAGATTAGAACACTATGGTGTCGTAGATTAGAATACTATGGTGTCGTAGATTAGAACACTATGGTGTCGTAGATTAGAAACACTACGGTGTCGTAGATTAGAACACTATAGTGTCGTAGATTAGAACACTATGGTGTCGTAAGATTAGAACACTATAGTGTCGTAGATTATAACACTATAGTGTCGTAGATTAGAACACTATTGTGTCGTAGATTATAACACTATAGTGTCGTAGATTAGAACACTATTGCGTCGTAGATTAGAACACTATTGTGTGGTAGATTAGAACACTATAGTGTCGTAGATTAGAACACTATGGTGTCGTAGATTAGAACACTATGGTGTCGTAGATTAGAACACTATAGTGTCGTAGATTAGAACACTATGGTGTCGTAGATTAGAACACTATGGTGTCGTAGATTAGAACACTATAGTGTCGTAGATTAGAACACTATAGTGTCGTAGATTAGAACACTATGGTGTCGTAGATTAGAAACACTATAGTGTCGTAGATTAGAACACTATGGTGTTGTAGATTAGAACACTATGGTGTCGTAGATTAGAACACTATAGTGTCGTAGATTATAACACTATAGTGTCGTAGATTAGAACACTATAGTGTCGTAGATTAGAACACTGTAGTGTCGTAGATTAGAACACTATGGTGTCGTAGATTAGAACACTATAGTGTCGTAGATTAGAACACGGTGGTGTTGTAGATTAGAACACTATGGTGTCGTAGATTAGAACACTATAGTGTCTTAGATTATAACACTATAGTGTCGTAGATTAGAACACTATAGTGTCATAGATTAGAACACTATAGTGTCATAGATTAGAACACTATGGTGTCGTAGATTAGATTAGAACACTATGGTGTCGTAGATTAGAACACTATGGTGTCGTAGATTAGAACACTATAGTGTCGTAGATTAGAACACTATGGTGTCGTAGATTAGAACACTATGGTGTCGTAGATTAGAACACTATGGTGTCGTAGATTAGAACACTATAGTGTCGTAGATTAGAACACTATAGTGTCGAAATTAGAACACTATGGTGTCGTAGATTAGAACACTATAGTGTCGTAGATTAGAACACTGTAGTGTCGTAGATTAGAACACTATGGTGTCGTAGATTAGAACACTATGGTGTCGTAGATTAGAACACTATAGTGTCGTAGATTAGAACACTATAGTGTCGTAAATTAGAATACTATGGTGTCGTAGATTAGAACACTATGGTGTCGTAGATTAGAACACTATGGTGTCGTTGATTAGAACACTATAGTGTCGTAGATTAGAACACTATGGTGTCGTAGATTAGAACACTATGGTGTTGTAGATTAGAACACTATAGTGTCGTAGATTAGAACACTATAGTGTTGTAGATTAGAACACTATGGTGTCGTAGATTAGAACACTATAGTGTCGTAGATTAGAACACCATAGTGTCATAGATTAGAACACTATAGTGTCGTAGATTAGAACACTATGGTGTCGTAGATTAGATTAGAACACTATGGTGTCGTAGATTAGAACACTATGGTGTCGTAGATTAGAACACTATAGTGTCGTAGATTAGAACACTATGGTGTCGTAGATTAGAATACTATGGTGTCGTAGATTAGAACACTATGGTGTCGTAGATTAGAACACTACGGTGTCGTAGATTAGAACACTATAGTGTCGTAGATTAGAACACTATGGTGTCGTAAGATTAGAACACTATAGTGTCGTAGATTATAACACTATAGTGTCGTAGATTAGAACACTATTGTGTCGTAGATTATAACACTATAGTGTCGTAGATTAGAACACTATTGCGTCGTAGATTAGAACACTATTGTGTCGTAGATTAGAACACTATAGTGTCGTAGATTAGAACACTATGGTGTCGTAGATTAGAACACTATGGTGTCGTAGATTAGAACACTATAGTGTCGTAGATTAGAACACTATGGTGTCGTAGATTAGAACACTATGGTGTCGTAGATTAGAACACTATAGTGTCGTAGATTAGAACACTATAGTGTCGTAGATTAGAACACTATGGTGTCGTAGATTAGAACACTATAGTGTCGTAGATTAGAACACTATGGTGTTGTAGATTAGAACACTATGGTGTCGTAGATTAGAACACTATAGTGTCGTAGATTATAACACTATAGTGTCGTAGATTAGAAACACTATAGTGTCGTAGATTAGAACACTGTAGTGTCGTAGATTAGAACACTATGGTGTCGTAGATTAGAACACTATAGTGTCGTAGATTAGAACACGGTGGTGTTGTAGATTAGAACACTATGGTGTCGTAGATTAGAACACTATAGTGTCTTAGATTATAACACTATAGTGTCGTAGATTAGAACACTATAGTGTCATAGATTAGAACACTATAGTGTCATAGATTAGAACACTATGGTGTCGTAGATTAGATTAGAACACTATGGTGTCGCAGATTAGAACACTATGGTGTCGTAGATTAGAACACTATTGTGTCAGATTAGAACACTATAGTGTCGTAAATTAGAATACTATGGTGTCGTAGATTAGAACACTATGGTGTCGTTGATTAGAACACTATGGTGTCGTAGATTAGAACACTATGGTGTCGTAGATTAGAACACTATTGTGTCAGATTAGAACACTATGATGTCGTTGATTAGAACACTATAGTGTCGTAGATTATAACACTATAGTGTCGTAGATTAGAACACTATTGTGTCATAGATTTGAACACTATAGTGTCGTAGATTAGAACACAATATAGTGTCGTAGATTAGAACACTATGGTGTCGTAGATTAGAACACTATAGTGTCGTAGATTAGAACACTATGGTGTCGTAGATTAGAACACTATGGTGTCATAGATTAGAACACTATGGTGTCGTAGATTAGAACACTGTAGTGTCGTAGATTAGAACACTATGGTGTCGTAGATTAGAACACTATGGTGTCGTAGATTAGAACACTATGGTGTCGTAGATTAGAACACTATGGTGTTGTAGATTAGAACACTATGGTGTCGTAGATTAGAACACTATGGTGTCGTAGATTAGAACACTATAGTGTCGTAGATTAGAACACTATAGTGTCGTAAGTGTCGTAGATTAGAACACTATGGTGTCGTAGATTAGAACACTATAGTGTCGTAGATTATAACACTATAGTGTCGTAGATTAGAACACTATAGTGTCGTAGATTAGAACACTATAGTGTCGTAGATTAGAACACTGTAGTGTCGTAGATTAGAACACTATGGTGCCGTAGATTAGAACACTATAGTGTCGTAGATTAGAACACTATGGTGTCGTAGATTAGAACACTATGGTGTCGTAGATTAGAACACTATGGTGTCATAGATTAGAACACTATAGTGTCATAGATTATAACACTACAGTGTCGTAGATTAGAACACTATTGTGTCGTAGATTATAACACTATAGTGTCGTAGATTAGAACACTATTGTGTCGTAGATTAGAACACTATAGTGTCGTAAATTAGAATACTATGGTGTCGTAGATTAGAACACTATGGTGTCGTAGATTAGAACACTATGGTGTTGTAGATTAGAACACTATAGTGTCGTAGATTAGAACACTATAGTGTCATAGATTAGAACACTATGGTGTCGTAGATTAGAACACTATAGTGTCGTAGATTATAACACTATAGTGTCGTAGATTAGAACACTATAGTGTCATAGATTAGAACACTATAGTGTCGTAGATTAGAACACTATGGTGTCGTAGATTAGATTAGAACACTATGGTGTCGTAGATTAGAACACTATGGTGTCGTAGATTAGAACACTATAGTGTCGTAGATTAGAACACTATGGTGTCGTAGATTAGAATACTATGGTGTCGTAGATTAGAACACTATGGTGTCGTAGATTAGAACACTACGGTGTCGTAGATTAGAACACTATAGTGTCGTAGATTAGAACACTATGGTGTCGTAGATTAGAACACTATAGTGTCGTAGATTATAACACTACAGTGTTGTAGATTAGAACACTATTGTGTCGTAGATTATAACACTATAGTGTCGTAGATTAGAACACTATTGTGTCGTAGATTAGAACACTATTGTGTCGTAGATTAGAACACTATAGTGTCGTAGATTAGAACACTATAGTGTCGTAGATTAGAACACTAGTGTCGTAGATTAGAACACTATGGTGTCGTAGATTAGAACACTATGCTGTCGTAGATTAGAACACTATGGTGTCGTAGATTAGAACACTATAGTGTCGTAGATTAGAACACTATGGTGTCGTAGATTAGAACACTATGGTGTCGTAGATTAGAACACTATAGTGTCGTAGATTAGAACACTATAGTGTCGTAGATTAGAACACTATAGTGTTGTAAATTAGAACACTATGGTGTCGTAGATTAGAACACTATAGTGTCGTAGATTAGAACACTGTAGTAAGTAGATTAGAACACTATGGTGTCGTAGATTAGAACACTATGGTGTCGTAGATTAGAACACTATAGTGTCGTAGATTAGAACACTATAGTGTCGTAAATTAGAATACTATGGTGTCGTAGATTAGAACACTATGGTGTCGTAGATTAGAACACTATGGTGGTGTTAGAACACTATAGTGTAGATTAGAACACTATGGTGTTGTAGATTAGAAACACTATAGTGTCGTAGATTAGAACACTATAGTGTTGTAGATTAGAACACTATGGTGTCGTAGATTAGAACACTATGGTGTTGTAGATTAGAACACTATAGTGTCGTAGATTAGAACACTATAGTGTTGTAGATTAGAACACTATGGTGTCGTAGATTAGAACACTATAGTGTCGTAGATTATAACACTATAGTGTCGTAGATTAGAACACCATAGTGTCATAGATTAGAACACTATAGTGTCGTAGATTAGAACACTATGGTGTCGTAGATTAGATTAGAACACTATGGTGTCGTAGATTAGAACACTATGGTGTCGTAGATTAGAACACTATAGTGTCGTAGATTAGAACACTATGGTGTCGTAGATTAGAATACTATGGTGTCGTAGATTAGAACACTATGGTGTCGTAGATTAGAACACTACGGTGTCGTAGATTAGAACACTATAGTGTCGTAGATTAGAACACTATGGTGTCGTAAGATTAGAACACTATAGTGTCGTAGATTATAACACTATAGTGTCGTAGATTAGAACACTATTGTGTCGTAGATTATAACACTATAGTGTCGTAGATTAGAACACTATTGCGTCGTAGATTAGAACACTATTGTGTCGTAGATTAGAACACTATAGTGTCGTAGATTAGAACACTATGGTGTCGTAGATTAGAACACTATGGTGTCGTAGATTAGAACACTATAGTGTCGTAGATTAGAACACTATGGTGTGTAGATTAGAACACTATGGTGTCGTAGATTAGAACACTATAGTGTCGTAGATTAGAACACTATAGTGTCGTAGATTAGAACACTATGGTGTCGTAGATTAGAACACTATAGTGTCGTAGATTAGAACACTATGGTGTTGTAGATTAGAACACTATGGTGTCGTAGATTAGAACACTATAGTGTCGTAGATTATAACACTATAGTGTCGTAGATTAGAAAACACGATGGTGTTGTAGATTAGAACACTATGGTGTCGTAGATTAGAAACACTATAGTGTCTTAGATTATAACACTATAGTGTCAGATTAGAACACTATAGTGTCATAGATTAGAACACTATAGTGTCATAGATTAGAACACTATGGTGTCGTAGATTAGATTAGAACACTATGGTGTCGCAGATTAGAACACTATGGTGTCGTAGATTAGAACACTATTGTGTCAGATTAGAACACTATAGTGTAAAGTAAATTAGAATACTATGGTGTCGTAGATTAGAACACTATGGTGTCGTTGATTAGAACACTATGGTGTCGTAGATTAGAACACTATGGTGTCGAGAGATTAGAACACTATTGTGTCAGATTAGAACACTATGATGTCGTTGATTAGAACACTATAGTGTCGTAGATTATAAACACTATAGTGTCGTAGATTAGAACACTATTGTGTCATAGATTTGAACACTATAGTGTCGTAGATTAGAACACAATATAGTGTCGTAGATTGGAACACTATGGTGTCGTAGATTAGAACACTATAGTGTCGTAGATTAGAACACTATGGTGTCGTAGATTAGAACACTATGGTGTCATAGATTAGAACACTATGGTGTCGTAGATTAGAACACTGTAGTGTCGTAGATTAGAACACTATGGTGTCGTAGATTAGAACACTATGGTGTCGTAGATTAGACCACTATAGTGTCGTAAATTAGAATACTATGGTGTCGTAGATTAGAACACTATGGTGTCGTAGATTAGATTAGAACACTATGGTGTCGTAGATTAGAACACTATGGTGTCGTAGATTAGAACACTATAGTGTCGTAGATTAGAACACTATGGTGTCGTAGATTAGAATACTATGGTGTCAGATTAGAACACTATGGTGTCGTAGATTAGAACACTATAGTGTCAGAGATTAGAACACTATAGTGTCGTAGATTAGAACACTATGGTGTCGTAGATTAGAACACTATAGTGTCGTAGATTAGAACACTATGGTGTCGTAGATTAGAACACTATGGTGTCGTAGATTAGAACACTATAGTGTCGTAGATTATAACACTATGGTGTCGTATGGATTAGAACACTATGGTGTCGTAGATTAGAACACTATAGTGTCGTAGATTAGAACACTATAGTGTCGTAGATTAGAACACTATAGTGTCGTAGATTAGAACACTATAGTGTCGTAGATTAGAACACTATGGTGTCGTAGATTAGAACACTATGCTGTCGTAGATTAGAACACTATGGTGTCGTAGATTAGAACACTATAGTGTCGTAGATTAGAACACTATGGTGTCGTAGATTAGAACACTATGGTGTCGTAGATTAGAACACTATGGTGTCGTAGATTAGAACACTATGGTGTCGTAGATTAGAACACTATAGTGTCGTAGATTAGAAAACACTGTAGTGTCGTAGATTAGAACACTATGGTGTCGTAGATTAGAACACTATGGTGTCGTAGATTAGAACACTATAGTGTCGTAGATTAGAACACTATAGTGTCGTAAATTAGAATACTATGGTGTCGTAGATTAGAACACTATGGTGTCGTAGATTAGAACACTATGGTGTCGTTGATTAGAACACTATAGTGTCGTAGATTAGAACACTATGGTGTCGTAGATTAGAACACTATGGTGTTGTAGATTAGAACACTATAGTGTCGTAGATTAGAACACTATAGTGTTGTAGATTAGAACACTATGGTGTCGTAGATTAGAACACTATAGTGTCGTAGATTATAACACTATAGTGTCGTAGATTAGAACACCATAGTGTCATAGATTAGAACACTATAGTGTCGTAGATTAGAACACTATGGTTTCGTAGATTAGATTAGAACACTATGGTGTCGTAGATTAGAACACTATGGTGTCGTAGATTAGAACACTATAGTGTCGTAGATTAGAACACTATGGTGTCGTAGATTAGAATACTATGGTGTCGTAGATTAGAACACTATGGTGTCGTAGATTAGAACACTACGGTGTCGTAGATTAGAACACTATAGTGTCGTAGATTAGAACACTATGGTGTCGTAAGATTAGAACACTATAGTGTCGTAGATTATAACACTATAGTGTCGTAGATTAGAACACTATTGTGTCGTAGATTATAACACTATAGTGTCGTAGATTAGAACACTATTGCGTCGTAGATTAGAACACTATTGTGTCGTAGATTAGAACACTATAGTGTCGTAGATTAGAACACTATGGTGTCGTAGATTAGAACACTATGGTGTCAGTAGATTAGAACACTATAGTGTCGTAGATTTAGAACACTATTGTGTCGTAGATTAGAACACTATGGTGTCGTAGATTAGAACACTATAGTGTCGTAGATTAGAACACTATAGTGTCGTAGATTAGAACACTATGGTGTCGTAGATTAGAACACTATAGTGTCGTAGATTAGAACACTATGGTGTTGTAGATTAGAACACTATGGTGTCGTAGATTAGAACACTATAGTGTCGTAGATTATAACACTATAGTGTCGTAGATTAGAACACTATAGTGTCGTAGATTAGAACACTGTAGTGTCGTAGATTAGAACACTATGGTGTCGTAGATTAGAACACTATAGTGTCGTAGATTAGAACACGATGGTGTTGTAGATTAGAACACTATGGTGTCGAGATTAGAACACTATAGTGTCTTAGATTATAACACTATAGTGTCGTAGATTAGAACACTATAGTGTCATAGATTAGAACACTATAGTGTCATAGATTAGAACACTATGGTGTCGTAGATTAGATTAGAACACTATGGTGTCGCAGATTAGAACACTATGGTGTCGTAGATTAGAACACTATTGTGTCAGATTAGAACACTATAGTGTCGTAAATTAGAATACTATGGTGTCGTAGATTAGAACACTATGGTGTCGTTGATTAGAACACTATGGTGTCGTAGATTAGAACACTATGGTGTCGTAGATTAGAACACTATTGTGTCAGATTAGAACACTATGATGTCGTTGATTAGAACACTATAGTGTCGTAGATTATAACACTATAGTGTCGTAGATTAGAACACTATTGTGTCATAGATTTGAACACTATAGTGTCGTAGATTAGAACACAATATAGTGTCGTAGATTAGAACACTATGGTGTCGTAGATTAGAACACTATAGTGTCGTAGATTAGAACACTATGGTGTCGTAGATTAGAACACTATGGTGTCATAGATTAGAACACTATGGTGTCGTAGATTAGAACACTGTAGTGTTGTAGATTAGAACACTATGGTGTCGTAGATTAGAACACTATGGTGTCGTAGATTAGACCACTATAGTGTCGTAAATTAGAATACTATGGTGTCGTAGATTAGAACACTATGGTGTCGTAGATTAGATTAGAACACTATGGTGTCGTAGATTAGAACACTATGGTGTCGTAGATTAGAACACTATAGTGTCGTAGATTAGAACACTATGGTGTCATAGATTAGAATACTATGGTGTCGTAGATTAGAACACTATGGTGTTGTAGATTAGAACACTATGGTGTCGTAGATTAGAACACTATAGTGTCGTAGATTATAACACTATAGTGTCGTAGATTAGAACACTATAGTGTCGTAGATTAGAACACTGTAGTGTCGTAGATTAGAACACTATGGTGTCGTAGATTAGAACACTATAGTGTCGTAGATTAGAACACGATGGTGTTGTAGATTAGAACACTATGGTGTCGTAGATTAGAACACTATAGTGTCTTAGATTATAACACTATAGTGTCGTAGATTAGAACACTATAGTGTCATAGATTAGAACACTATAGTGTCATAGATTAGAACACTATGGTGTCGTAGATTAGATTAGAACACTATGGTGTCGCAGATTAGAACACTATGGTGTCGTAGATTAGAACACTATTGTGTCAGATTAGAACACTATAGTGTCGTAAATTAGAATACTATGGTGTCGTAGATTAGAACACTATGGTGTCGTTGATTAGAACACTATGGTGTCGTAGATTAGAACACTATGGTGTCGTAGATTAGAACACTATTGTGTCAGATTAGAACACTATGATGTCGTTGATTAGAACACTATAGTGTCGTAGATTATAACACTATAGTGTCGTAGATTAGAACACTATTGTGTCATAGATTTGAACACTATAGTGTCGTAGATTAGAACACAATATAGTGTCGTAGATTAGAACACTATGGTGTCGTAGATTAGAACACTATAGTGTCGTAGATTAGAACACTATGGTGTCGTAGATTAGAACACTATGGTGTCATAGATTAGAACACTATGGTGTCGTAGATTAGAACACTGTAGTGTCGTAGATTAGAACACTATGGTGTCGTAGATTAGAACACTATGGTGTCGTAGATTAGACCACTATAGTGTCGTAAATTAGAATACTATGGTGTCGTAGATTAGAACACTATGGTGTCGTAGATTAGATTAGAACACTATGGTGTCGTAGATTAGAACACTATGGTGTCGTAGATTAGAACACTATAGTGTCGTAGATTAGAACACTATGGTGTCATAGATTAGAATACTATGGTGTCGTAGATTAGAACACTATGGTGTCGTAGATTAGAACACTATAGTGTCGTAGATTAGAACACTATAGTGTCGTAGATTAGAACACTATGGTGTCGTAGATTAGAACACTATAGTGTCGTAGATTAGAACACTATGGTGTTGTAGATTAGAACACTATAGTGTCGTAGATTATAACACTATAGTGTCGTAGATTAGAACACTATAGTGTCGTAGATTAGAACACTGTAGTGTCGTAGATTAGAACACTATGGTGTTGTAGATTAGAACACTATGGTGTCGTAGATTAGAACACTATAGTGTCTTAGATTATAACACTATAGTGTCGTAGATTAGAACACTATAGTGTCATAGATTAGAACACTATAGTGTCGTAGATTAGAACACTATGGTGTCGTAGATTAGAACACTATAGTGTCGTAGATTAGAACACTATAGTGTCGTAGATTAGAACACTATAGTGTCGTAGATTAGAACACTGTAGTGTCGTAGATTAGAACACTATGGTGTCGTAGATTAGAACACTATAGTGTCGTAGATTAGAACACTATGGTGTTGTAGATTAGAACACTATGGTGTCGTAGATTAGAACACTATAGTGTCTTAGATTATAACACTATAGTGTCGTAGATTAGAACACTATAGTGTCATAGATTAGAACACTATAGTGTCATAGATTAGAACACTATGGTGTCGTAGATTAGATTAGAACACTATGGTGTCGCAGATTAGAACACTATGGTGTCGTAGATTAGAACACTATTGTGTCAGATTAGAACACTATAGTGTCGTAAATTAGAATACTATGGTGTCGTAGATTAGAACACTATGGTGTCGTTGATTAGAACACTATGGTGTCGTAGATTAGAACACTATGGTGTCGTAGATTAGAACACTATTGTGTCAGATTAGAACACTATGATGTCGTTGATTAGAACACTATAGTGTCGTAGATTATAACACTATAGTGTCGTAGATTAGAACACTATTGTGTCATAGATTTGAACACTATAGTGTCGTAGATTAGAACACAATATAGTGTCGTAGATTAGAACACTATGGTGTCGTAGATTAGAACACTATAGTGTCGTAGATTAGAACACTATGGTGTCGTAGATTAGAACACTATGGTGTCGTAGATTAGAACACTATGGTGTCGTAGATTAGAACACTATAGTGTCGTAGATTAGAACACTGTAGTGTCGTAGATTAGAACACTATGGTGTCGTAGATTAGAACACTATGGTGTCGTAGATTAGAACACTATAGTGTCGTAGATTAGAACACTATAGTGTCGTAAATTAGAATACTATGGTGTCGTAGATTAGAACACTATGGTGTCGTAGATTAGAACACTATGGTGTCGTTGATTAGAACACTATAGTGTCGTAGATTAGAACACTATGGTGTCGTAGATTAGAACACTATGGTGTTGTAGATTAGAACACTATAGTGTCGTAGATTAGAACACTATAGTGTTGTAGATTAGAACACTATGGTGTCGTAGATTAGAACACTATAGTGTCGTAGATTATAACACTATAGTGTCGTAGATTAGAACATTATAGTGTCATAGATTAGAACACTATAGTGTCGTAGATTAGAACACTATGGTGTCGTAGATTAGATTAGAACACTATGGTGTCGTAGATTAGAACACTATGGTGTCGTAGATTAGAACACTATAGTGTCGTAGATTAGAACACTATGGTGTCGTAGATTAGAATACTATGGTGTCGTAGATTAGAACACTATGGTGTCGTAGATTAGAACACTACGGTGTCGTAGATTAGAACACTATAGTGTTGTAGATTAGAACACTATGGTGTCGTAGATTAGAACACTATTGTTATGCAGGTGAATGAGGACCCAAAAGCGACTTGGCGAAAACAGAGTCTTTAATCCAGTAAAGTAAATATTCAATACTCCTAGACAAATCGGAGCGGTAAATAAAGCATAAAGAACAATTCCACTCGTAATGACGAGAACAGACTGGAGACTCGATCATAAACTGCAGGTTGCCTCGGGAAGGCACTTGACCGTAGCAGACTCAGACACCTGCTCACCACGCAGCATCTGAGGGAAACACGACACGACAGGGCGATACAAAGACACAGCACGGTGAACAATATACAAGGATCCGACAGGACAGAAACGGAAAACAAGGGGAGAAATAGGGACTCTAATCAGGGGAAAAGATAGGGAACAGGTGTGGGAAGACTAAATGATTGATTAGGGGAATAGGAACAGCTGGGAGCAGGAACGGAACGATAGAGAGAAGAGAGAGAGGGAGGGAGAGAGAAAAAAGGGAACGAACCTAAAAAGACCAGCAGGGGGAAAACGAACAGAAGGAAAGCATAATGACAAGACAATATAAGACAAAACATGACAGTACCCCCCCACTCACCGAGCGCCTCCTGGCGCTCTCGAGGAGGAACACTGGCGGCAACGGAGGAAATCATAGATCACAAACGGTCCAGCACGTCCCGAGAAAGAACCCAACTCCTCTCCTCAGGACCGTAACGGAAAACGATAAAAAGGGAAACTAGGTACTACTCTAAAAAAAAAAAAAATGAGACACGGGTAGAGAACTGAAAGCTTTAGAGCAAACAGGACCAAACAGGCCAGGAGAGTAACAACTAGGGACAGACTGAGACACAGCAAGGGCAGGAACAAGACCAGGAGAGATGCGGTGGCAGGGAACAGACTGAGACCCAGCAAGACCAGGAGCAGAAGCAGAAAAAAAATTACCAGACTTATTCTGCGCGCAGTCCGAACACGCAGCCACGAAAAGGCGCGTGTCACGCTCCTGAGTAGGCCACCAAAAGCGCTGGCGAATAGAAGCAAGCGTACCCCGAACGCCGGGATGGCCAGCTAACTTGGCAGAGTGAGCCCACTGAAGAACAGCCAGACGAGTAGAAACAGGAACGAAAAGAAGGTTACTAGGACAAGCGCGGCGACGCAGTGTGCGTGAGTGCTTGCTTAACCTGTCTCTCAATTCCCCAGACAGTCAACCCGACAACACGCCCAACAGGAAGGATCCCCTCGGGATCGGTAGAAGCCACAGAAGAACTAAAGAGACGGGATAAAGCATGAGGCTTGGTGTTCTTAGTACCCGGGCAATAAGAAATAACGAACTCGAAACGAGCGAAAAACAACGCCCAACGAGCATGACGCGCATTCAGTCGTTTGGCAGAACGGATGTACTCAAGGTTCCTTTGGTCAGTCCAAACGACAAAAGGAACGGTCGCCCCTCCAACCACTGTCGCCATTTGCCTAGGGCTAAACGGATGGCGAGCAGTTCGCGGTTAGCCACATCATAGTTACGTTCCGACGGTGACAGGCGATGAGAAAAATACGCACAAGGGTGGACCCCATCGTCAGTATCGGAGCGCTGGGACAGAATGGCTCCCACGCCCACCCCCGACGCGTCAACCTCAACAATAAACTGTTTAGTGACGTCAGGTGCAACAAGGATAGGAGCGGATGCAAACGCTTCTTGAAGAGATCAGAACAACAATCATACGACCGGTGAGGAGGAAGGGAGTTGGTTCTGGACCGACTGAAGACCGTGCGCAGACCATGATATTCCTCCGGCACTCCTGTCAAATCACCAGGTTCCTCCTGAGAAGAGGGGACAGAACAAACAGGAGAAATAGCAGACATTAAACACTTCACATGACAAGAAACGTTCCAGGAAAGGATAGAATTACTAGACCAATCAAAAGAAGGATTATGACACACTAGCCAGGGATGACCCAAAACAACAGGTGTAAAAGGTGAACAAAAAATCAAAAAAGAAATGGTCTCACTATGGTTACCAGATACAGTGAGGGTTAAAGGTAGTGTTTCACATAATATACTGGGGAGAGGACTACCATCCAAGGCGAACATGACCGTGGGCTTCCCTAACTGTCTGAGAGGAATGTCATGTTCCCGAGCCCAGGCTTCGTCCATAAAACAGCCCTCCGCCCCAGAGTCTATTAATGCACTGCAGGAAGCTGCCGATCCTGGACCGGTAAGGTAGTACAGGTACTTGACGGAGAGGACCGTCTAGTAGCGCTTATCAGTCGCCCTCCGCTTACTGATGAGCTCTGGCCTTTAACTGGACATGAAATGACAAAATGACCAGCGGAACCGCAATAGAGACAGAGGCGGTTGGTGATTCTCCGTTCCCTCTCCTTAGTCGAAATGCGAATACCCCCCAGCTGCATGGGCTCAACACCAGAGTCAGTGGGGAAAGATGGTAGTGTCGGAGAGAGGGAGACACAGTTAACGCGAGCTCTCTTCTATGAGCTCGGTGACGAAGGTCTACCCGTCGTTCAATGCGAATAGCGAGTTCAATCAAAGAATCCACGCTGGATGGAACCTCCCGAGAGAGAATCTCATCCTTAACCTTAGCGTGGAGTCCCTCCAGAAAACGAGCGAGCAACGCCTGCTCGTTCCAGTTACTGGAGGCAGCAAGAGTGCGAAACTCTATAGAGTAATCCGTTATGGATCGATTACCTTGACATAGGGAAGACAGGGACCAGGAAGCTTCTTTCCCAAAAACTGAACGATCAAAACCCTTATCATCTCCTCTTTAAAGTTCAGATAATCGTTAGTGCACTCAGCGCTTGCCTCCCAGATAGCTGTGCCCCACTGCCGAGCCCGACCAGTAAGGAGTGATATGACGTAGGCAATCCGAGCTCTCTCTCTTGAGTATGTGTTGGGTTGGAGAGAGAACACTATATCACACTGGGTGAGAAAGGAGCGGCACTCAGTGGGCTGCCCAGAATAACATGGTGGGTTATTAACCCTAGGTTCCGGAGGCTCGGAAGACCCGGAAGTAGCTGGTGGCATGAGACGAAGACTCTGATACTGTCCTGAGAGGTCGGAGACCTGAGCGGCCAGGGTCTCAACGGCATGCCGAGCAGCTGACAATTCCTGCTCGTGTCTGCCGAGCATCGCTCCCTGGAACTCGAGAGTAGAGTAGAGAGAATCCATAGTCGCTGGGTCCATTCTTGGTCGGATCCTTCTGTTATGCAGGTGAATGAGGACCCAAAAGCGACTTGGCGAAAACAGAGTCTTTAATCCAGTAAAGTAAATATTCAATACTCCTAGACAAATCGGAGCGGTAAATAAAGCATAAAGAACAATTCCACTCGTAATGACGAGAACAGACTGGAGACTCGATCATAAACTGCAGGTTGCCTCGGGAAGGCACTTGACCGTAGCAGACTCAGACACCTGCTCACCACGCAGCATCTGAGGGAAACACGACACGACAGGGCGATACAAAGACACAGCACGGTGAACAATATACAAGGATCCGACAGGACAGAAACGGAAAACAAGGGGAGAAATAGGGACTCTAATCAGGGGAAAAGATAGGGAACAGGTGTGGGAAGACTAAATGATTGATTAGGGGAATAGGAACAGCTGGGAGCAGGAACGGAACGATAGAGAGAAGAGAGAGAGGGAGGGAGAGAGAAAAAAGGGAACGAACCTAAAAAGACCAGCAGGGGGAAAACGAACAGAAGGAAAGCATAATGACAAGACAATATAAGACAAAACATGACAACTATAGTGTCGTAGATTATAACACTATAGTGTCGTAGATTAGAACACTATTGTGTCGTAGATTATAACACTATAGTGTCGTAGATTAGAACACTATTGTGTCGTAGATTAGAACACTATTGTGTCGTAGATTAGAACACTATAGTGTCGTAGATTAGAACACTATACTGTCGTAGATTAGAACACTATGGTGTCGTAGATTAGAACACTATAGTGTCGTAGATTAGAACAGTATGGTGTCGTAGATTAGAACACTATGGTGTCGTAGATTAGAACACTATGGTGTCGTAGATTAGAACACTATAGTGTCGTAGATTAGAACACTGTAGTGTCATAGATTAGAACACTATGGTGTCGTAGATTAGAACACTATAGTGTCGTAGATTAGAACACTATGGTGTCGTAGATTAGAACACTATGGTGTCGTAGATTAGAACACTATAGTGTCGTAGATTATAACACTATAGTGTCGTAGATTAGAACACTATAGTGTCGTAGATTAGAACACTGTAGTGTCGTAGATTAGAACACTATAGTGTCGTAGATTAGAACACTATAGTGTCGTAGATTAGAACACTATGGTGTTGTAGATTAGAACACTATGGTGTCGTAGATTAGAACACTATAGTGTCGTAGATTATAACACTATAGTGCCGTAGATTAGAACACTATAGTGTCATAGATTAGAACACTATAGTGTCGTAGATTAGAACACTATGGTGTCGTAGATTAGATTAGAACACTATGGTGTCGTAGATTAGAACACTATAGTGTCATAGATTAGAACACTATGGTGTCGTAGATTAGAACACTATTGTGTCAGATTAGAACACTATAGTGTCGTAAATTAGAATACTATGGTGTCGTAGATTAGAACACTGTGGTGTCGTTGATTAGAACACTATGGTGTCGTAGATTAGAACACTATGGTGTCGTAGATTAGAACACTATTGTGTCAGATTAGAACACTATGATGTCGTTGATTAGAACACTATGGTGTCGTAGATGAGAACACTATGGTGTCGTAGATTAGAACACTATTGTGTCAGATTAGAACAATCAATAAATCAATCAAACGTATTTATAAAGTCCTTTTTACAAAGTCGTAGATTTTTTTAAAGTCACAAAACTGTACAGAAACCCAGCCTAAAACCCCAAATAGCAAGCAATGCAGATGTAGAAGCAAAACTCCCTCGAAAGGCAGGAACCTAGGATGAATCTAGAGAGGAACCAGGCTCTGAGGGGTGGCCAGTCCTCTTCTGGCTGTGCCGAGTGGAGATTATAACAGTACATGGTCAAGATGTTCAAACGTTCATAGATGACCAGCAAGGTCAAATAATATTGTGTCATAGATTAGAACACTATGGTGTCGTAGATTAGAACACTATTGTGTCATAGATTAGAACACTATGGTGTCGTAGATTAGAACACTATTGTGTCATAGATTAGAACACTATGGTGTCGTAGATTAGAACACTATGGTGTCGTAGATTAGAACACTATGGTGTCGTAGATTAGAACACTATTGTGTCATAGATTAGAACACTATGGTGTCGTAGATTAGAACACTATTGTGTCATAGATTAGAACACTATGGTGTCATAGATTAGAACACTATTAAGCGCTGTTTTGTTTCTATATCACGGTTTTCAGAACATGCAATAGATCTCTGGAGTCATGGCATTACACCCATGATCACAATTCATTTTAATTCTGGCCACAGCCATATGATTTCCCATCTCCGCCCTGTGTCGTATTATGTACACACTTATAAAAGCATATGAATCACACTACTCTCTGGGACAGGATGTCGAATGTATGTCTTTGGATCTTCTATCAAATCAAAGTTCATTTGTTACGTGCGCTGAATACAACAGGTCACCTTGCAGTGAAATGCTTACTTACAGGCTTTAATCAATAGTGCAAAAAAATGTATTAGGTGAACAATAGGTAAGTAAAGAAATAAAAACAACAGTAAAAAGACAGTGAAAAACAGTAGTGAGGCTATATACAGTAGAGAGGCTATATACAGTAGAGTAGTGAGGCTATATACAGTAGTGAGGCTATATACAGTAGAGAGGCTATATACAGTAGAGTAGTGAGGCTATATACAGTAGTGAGGCTATATACAGTAGAGAGGCTATATACAGTAGAGAGGCAGTAGAGAGAACTATATACAGCAGAGAGGCTATGTACAGTAGTGAGGCTATATACAGTAGAGAGGCTATATACAGTAGTGAGGCTATATACAGTAGTGAGGCTATATACAGTAGTGAGGCTATATACAGTAGTGAGGCTATATACAGTAGAGAGGCTATATACAGTAGTGAGGCTATATACAGTAGAGAGGCTATATACAGTAGTGAGGCTATATACAGTAGAGAGGCTATATACAGTAGTGAGGCTATATACAGTAGCGAGGCTATATACAGTAGCGAGGCTATATACAGTAGCGAGGCTATAAAAGTAGTGAGGCTATATACAGTAGTGAAGCTATATACAGTAACGAGGCTATAAAAGTAGTGAGGCTATATACAGTAGCGAGGCTATATACAGTAGAGAGGCTATATACAGTAGAGAGGCTACAGCCAGACACCGGTTAGTCAGGATGATTGAGGCTATATAAAGTAGCGAGGCTATATACAGTAGCGAAGCTATATACAGTAGCAAAGCTATATACAGTAGCGAGGCTATAAAAGTAGCGAGGCTATATACAGTAGCGAGGCTACAGCCAGACACCGGTTAGTCAGGATGATTGAGGCTATATAAAGTAGCGAGGCTATATACAGTAGCGAGGCTATATACAGTAGCGAGGCTATAAAAGTAGCGAGGCTATATACAGTAGCGAAGCTATATACAGTAGCGAGGCTATAAAAGTAGCGAGGCTATATACAGTAGCTAGGCTATAAAAGTAGCGAGGCTATATACAGTAGTGAGGCTACAGCCAGACACCGGTTAGTCAGGATGATTGAGGCTATATAAAGTAGCGAGCCTATATACAGTAGCAAAGCTATATACAGTAGCGAGGCTATAAAAGTAGCGAGGCTATATACAGTAGCGAGGCTATAAAAGTAGCGAGGCTATATACAGTAGCGAAGCTATATACAGTAGCGAGGCTATAAAAGTAGCGAGGCTATATACAGTAGCGAGGCTATATACAGTAGCGAGGCTACAGCCAGACACCGGTTAGTCAGGATGATTGAGGCTATATAAAGTAGCGAGGCTATATACAGTAGCGAAGCTATATACAGTAGAGAGGCTATAAAAGTAGCGAGGCTATATACAGTAGCGAGGCTATAAAAGTAGGGAGGCTATATACAGTAGCGAAGCTATATACAGTAGCGAGGCTATAAAAGTAGCGAGGCTATATACAGTAGCTAGGCTATAAAAGTAACGAGGCTATATACAGTAGCGAGGCTATATACAGTAGTGAGGCTACAGCCAGACACCGGTTAGTCAGGATGATTGAGGCTATATAAAGTAGCGAGGCTATATACAGTAGCTAGGCTATATACAGTAGCGAGGCTATATACAGTAGCGAGGCTACAGCCAGACACCGGTTAGTCAGGCTGATTGAGGCTATATAAAGTAGCGAGGCTTTATACAGGAGCGAGGCTATATAAAGTAGCGAGGCTATATACAGTAGCGAGGCTATATACAGTAGCGAGGCTATATACAGTAGCGAGGCTACAGCCAGACACCGGTTAGTCAGGCTGATTGAGGCTATATAAAGTAGCGAGGCTTTATACAGGAGCGAGGCTATATAAAGTAGCGAGGCTATATACAGTAGCGAGGCTATATACAGTAGCGAGGCTATATACAGTAGCGAGGCTTTATACAGTAGCGAGGCTATATACAGTAGCGAGGCTATATACAGTAGCGAGGCTTTATACAGTAGCGAGGCTTTATACAGGAGCGAGGCTATATAAAGTAGCGAGGCTATATACAGTAGCGAGGCTATATACAGTAGCGAGGCTTTATACAGTAGCGAGGCTATATACAGTAGCGAGGCTTTATACAGTAGCGAGGCTATATACAGTAGCGAGGCTATATACAGTAGCGAGGCTATATACAGTAGCGAGGCTTTATACAGGAGCGAGGCTATATAAAGTAGCGAGGCTATATCCCACTGTTTATTTGCCAGGTTCAACAGCTCCTCAGCTCCAAGTGCTAACCTGAAATGTGTTGTTTCTCACAATGCTGATACCAGGGGCAGACTGAGCATTGCGCCAGTCCCAGGCCTGGGCGCTAGAGTACCGAGGTGCCAGCCACAGACAGCAGGCAGCACAGAATATATGTCTCCACAAAGAAAATAACAGAATCTATGTGTAAGTCTGAAATTATTGTATAATTCAATAGAGTGCTTCTCAAACTACATTGTTTCTTTAAAAATATTTCACAAACCGACCATCTGTTCATACAGTAGAAATAGCCATTGTAGAGTATGTCACACACGTAACGAGGTAAGATCAATGATCTAAACTAAGGCAACTTCCATAATCATCTGTAATCCGGGGAATGCAATAATTATTGTAGGGAACGCTGCAATGCTCTGATGATCCAGTTGGCCTAAATGTAAACTGTGAGCAGTTACTAACAAAGACCTGCGTCATCTTGATGAAACACGCTCAGCAAGCACCCACTCACTCAAATGAGGGCACTCCCAACCTGGCACCCATTTAAGGTCATGATTGTTTTGAAAAGTGTATCAACCCCTGATGACATTGCTCACCGTTATTTCATTGTATACAAGCTGCGATGAAGACACACAAACCCTCCTGAACACAAACACTTATGTCTCCAGTGTGTTGTGGATGGCTGAGCATGTGACTCCTGCAATTTACTCGCAGCGGTACACACAGACCACAGTTTCATATTCCTTCTAGAAATAATATACCAAGACTGGGTTTTGTGTTGAGCGAAATGTCTGAGACCCCAAAAGCTGGAACTCAAGCTAGTGGCCAGTAAATCACTGGGAGAGGAGAGGCCTGGTGTCTCATACAGACAGACAAACACATGAACACTGTCTGACCTACACAACACTGTCTGACCTACACAACACTGTCTGACCTACACAACACTGTCTGACCTACACAACACTGTCTGACCTACACAACACTGACCTACACAACACTGTCTGACCTACACAACACTGACCTACACAACACTGACCTACACAACACAACACACTGACCTACACAACACTGTCTGACCTACACAACACTGTCTGACCTACACAACACTGTCTGACCTACACAACACTGACCTACACAACACTGTCTGACCTACACAACACTGACCTACACAACACTGACCTACACAACACTGTCTGACCTACACAACACTGCCTGACCTGCACAACACTGTCTGACCTACACAACACTGTCTGACACAACACTGTCTGACCTACACAACACTGTCTGACCTACACAACACTGTCTGACCTACACAACACTGACCTGCACAACACTGACCTACACAACACTGTCTGACCTACACAACACTGACCTACACAACACTGACCTACACAACACTGACCTACACAACACTGTCCTACACAACACTGTCTGACCTACACAACACTGTCTGACCTACACAACACTGACCTACACAACACTGTCTGACCTACACAACACTGTCTGACCTACACAACACTGTCTGACCTACACAACACTTACCTACACAACACTGACCTACACAACACTGACCTACACAACACTGTCTGACCTGACCTACACAACACTGACACAACACTGACACTACCTACAACACTGTCTGACCTACACAACACTGTCTGACCTACACAACACTGACCTACACAACACTGACCTACACAACACTGACCTACACAACACTGACCTACACAACACTGTCTGACCTACACAACACTGACCTACACAACACTGACCTACACAACACTGACCTACACAACACTGACCTACACAACACTGTCTAACCTACACAACACTGTCTGACCTACACAACCTGACACAACACTGACCTACACAACACTGTCTGACCTACACAACACTGACCTACACAACACTGACCTACACAACACTGTCTGACCTACACAACACTGACCTACACAACACTGACCTACACAACACTGACCTACACAACACTGACCTACACAACACTGACCTACACAACACTGACCTACACAACACTGTCTGACCTACACAACACTGACCTACACAACACTGTCTGACCTACACAACACTGACCTACACAACACTGTCTGACCTACACAACACTGACCTACACAACACTGTCTGACCTACACAACACTGACCTACACAACACTGTCTGACCTACACAACACTGTCTGACCTACACAACACTGACCTACACAACACTGTCTGACCTACACAACACTGTCTGACCTACACAACACTGTCTGACCTACACAACACTGACCTACACAACACTGTCTGACCTACACAACACCTACACAACACTGTCTGACCTACACAACACTTACCTACACAACACTGACCTACACAACACTGACCTACACAACACTGTCTGACCTACACAACACTGACCTACACAACACTGACCTACACAACACTGTCTGACCTGCACAACACTGACCTACACAACACTGACCTACACAACACTGACCTACACAACACTGACCTACACAACACTGACCTACACAACACTGTCTGACCTACACAACACTGACCTACACAACACAACACTGACCTACACAACACTGTCTGACCTACACAACACTGACCTACACAACACTGACCTACACAACACTGACCTACACAACACTGTCTGACCTACACAACACTGACCTACACAACACTGACAACACTGTCTGACCTACACAACACTGACCTACACAACACTGACCTACACAACACTGACCTACACAACACTGACCTACACAACACTGTCTGACCGACACAACACTGACCTACACAACACTGTCTGACCTACACAACACTGACCTACACAACACTGACCTACACAACACTGACCTACACAACACTGACCTACACAACACTGTCTAACCTACACAACACTGTCTAACCTACACAACACTGTCTGACCTACACAACACTGACCTACACAACACTGACCTACACAACACTGACCTACACAACACTGACCTACACAACACTGTCTGACCTACACAACACTGTCTGACCTACACAACACTGTCTGACCTACACAACACTGTCTAACCTACACAACACTGTCTAACCTACACAACACTGTCTGACCTACACAACACTGACCTACACAACACTGACCTACACAACACTGTCTGACCTACACAACACTGACCTACACAACACTGTCTGACCTACACAACACTGTCTGACCTACACAACACTGACCTACACAACACTGACCTACACAACACTGACCTACACAACACTGTCTGACCTACACAACACTGTCTGACCTACACAACACTGACCTACACAACACTGTCTGACCTACACAACACTGTCTGACCTACACAACACTGACCTACACAACACTGTCTGACCTACACAACACTGTCTGACCTACACAACACTGACCTACACAACACTGTCTGACCTACACAACACTGTCTGACCTACACAACACTGACCTACACAACACTGTCTGACCTACACAACACTGTCTGACCTACACAACACTGACCTACACAACACTGACCTACACAACACTGACCTACACAACACTGTCTGACCTACACAACACTGTCTGACCTACACAACACTGACCTACACAACACTGTCTGACCTACACAACACTGTCTGACCTACACAACACTGTCTAACCTACACAGCACTGTCTGATCTTCACACAGACACGTGGGCCAAATGACCACAACATGTCTACTGCGGTCCACCGAAAAAACAACTGAAATTTAAAAAATAAAGAATAGTATGCATTATACCTACCTTCAAACTCAGTGCTCTTTGCTTGACATCATGGGAAAATCAAAAGAAATCCGCCAAGACCTCAGAAATAAAACTGTAGACCTCCACAAGTCTGGTTCATCCTTGGGAGCAATTTCCAAATGGCTGGAGGTACCACGTTCATCTTTACAAAGAATAGTACGCAAGTATAAACACAGTGTCTCAGGATGGTAAGTTGGTGGTTGAAGATATCCCTATAGTGGTGTGGGGGCTGTGCTTTGGCAAAGTGGGTGGGGTTATATCCTTCCTGTTTGGCCCTGTCCAGGGGTGTCATCGGATGGGGCCACAGTGTCTCCTGACCCCTCCTGTCTCAGCCTCCAGTATTTATGCTGCAGTAGTTTATGTGTCGGGGGCTAGGGTCAGTTTGTTATATCTGGAGTACCTCTCCTGTCCTATCCGGTGTCCTGTGTGAATTTAACTATGCTTTCTCTAATTCTCTCTTTCTCTCTTTTTTCTCTCTCTCTCGGAGGACCTGAGCCCTAGGACCATGCCTCAGGACTACCTGACATGATGACTCCTTGCTGTCCCCAGTCCACCTGGCCGTGCTGCTGCTCCAGTTTCAACTGTTCTGCCTGTGATTATTATTATTTGACCATGCTGGTCATTTATGAACATTTGAACATCTTGGCCATGTTCTGTTATAATCTCCACCCGGCACAACCAGAAGAGGACTGGCCACCCCACATAGCCTGGTTCCTCTCTAGGTTTCTTCCTAGGTTTTGGCCTTTCTCGGGAGTTTTTCCTAGCCACCGTGCTTCTACACCTGCATTGCTTGCTGTTTGGGGTTTTAGGCTGGGTTTCTGTACAGCACTTTGAGATATCAGCTGATGTACGAAGGGCTATATAAATACATTTTATTTTATTTTATTTGATGGGCTCACGCAGCCGTCATAGCCCTCAGGAAGGAAACGTGCTGTCTCCTAGAGAAAAACGTACTTTGGTGTGAAAGTCCAAATCAATCCCAGAACAACAGTGAAGGACCTTGTGAAGATGCTGGAGGAAACAGGTACCAAAGTATCTATATACACAGTTAAACGAGTCCTATATCAACATAACCTGAAAGGACTCTCAGCAAGGAAGAAGCCACTGCTCCAAAACCGCCATAAAAAAGCCAGACTATTGTTTGCAACTGCACATGAGGACAAAGATCGTATTTTTGGGAGAAATGTCCTCTGGTCTGATGAAACAAAAATAGAACTGTTTGGCTGTAATGACCATCGTTATGTTTGGAGGAAAAAGGGGGAGGCTTGCAAGCCGAAGAACACCATCCCAACCGTGAAGCACGGGGGTGGCAGCATCATGTTGTGGGGGTGCATTGCTGCAGGAGGGACTGGTGCACTTCACAAAATAGATGGCGTCATGAGGCAGGAAAATTATGTGGATATGTTGAAGCAACATCTCAAGACATCAGTCAGGAAGTTCAAGCTTGGTCACAAATGGGTCTTCCAAATGGACAATGACCCCAAGCACACTTCCAAAGTTGTGGCAAAATGGCTGAAGGACAACAAAGTCAAGGTATTGGAGTGGCCATCACAAAGCCCTAACCTCAATCCCATAGAGAATTTGTGGGCAGAACTGAAAAAGCGTGTGCGAGCAAGGAGGCCTACAAACGGGACTCAGTTACATCAGCTCTGACAGGAGGAATGGGCCAAAATGCACCCAATTTATTGTGGTAGGCTACCCGAAACATTTGACCCAAGTTAAACAATTTAAAGGCAATGCTACCAAATACTATTTGAATGTATGTAAACTTCTGACCCACTGGGGATGTGATGAAATAAATAAAAGCTGAAATAAATCATTCTCTACTATTATTCTGACATTTTACATTCTTAAAATAAAGTGGTGATCCTAACTGACCTAAAACAGGGATTTTTATTAGGATTAAATATCAGGAATTGTGAAAAAATGAGTTTAAATGTATTTGACTAAGGTGTTTGTAAACTTCAGACTTCAACTGTATGTATTATGTACCTATTCTGCATTAGCCCTCATTTGAGAGTGGTTTCTGCCACGTGAAGAAAAGTAATGGGTTCTTATCGAGGTATGCTGAACTACTGTAGCCTTCATGTGAATTCCCAGTCAGAACGCAGTGTAATCTAGTAGTGGACACTGTGAAAAGCAGAGTGACCTCTAGGGGTCAGCAGAGTGACCTCTAGGGGTCAGCAGAGTGACCTCTAGGGGTCAGCAGAGTGACCTTTAGGGGTCAGCAGAATGACCTCTAGGGGTCAGCAGAGTGGTGCTGTGCCCAGAATTAGGAATTAGAAATGTAGGCCTAGATACAATCAGATCAATTAACATTATCCAGCGATAGCAGACACCCGCATAACAGATGTTTTGGAGGTGTCAGAGGTGAAACTACATTGGACCCGTTAAATTGGTGAGAAGCTGTTCTTGCAATCATTGTCATGAAGCCACACCTGCCCCACTCACATTAGAAGTTGAAAATGAGACAGTTTAGGCTGTACACATATAATTATACTCAAATTGAAAAATCATTAACCCAAATAATTTGTATTTCTATCACCCTAATGGAGGTGTGGAATACATCTCAAATTCCACTGTTTGAACTTGTAAACAAGGCTGCATTCTGTTAATGCAAGTCGGTACAGCCAATGGCAATGTCCGCTTTAGGTATAATGCCGGCCTCTTCCTGTCCTCCTGTAAGCATAGTGATAGGGCAAAGACCCAGGAGCCAGACTGAGACTGACGAGCTCATGGCTCTGTTGAATTGACTAATTACCACAGTGGATGCTGTTCAAATCCCTGTGAAGTGGATGTGAATGGCCTGGATGAAAGACTGCAATTAGTGTGTATAATGTAATTTGCTGGTGGACAGAAAACTTAAACAGGCTGCTACTGTGCCTGTGTGTGTGTGTGTGTGTGTGTGTGTGTGTGTGTGTGTGTGTGTGTGTGTGTGTGTGTGTGTGTGTGTGTGTGTGTGTGTGTGTGTGTGTGTGTGTGTGTGTGTGTGTGTGTGTGTGTGTGTGTGTGTGTGTGTGTGTGTGTGTGTGTGTGTGTGTGTGTGTGTGTGTGTGTGTGTGTGCTTATGAAACAGTATCCTTGTCTCAATATAATAATAACAATAATACAAAACATTTTAATTAAAATTCTAATTATTATAACAATTATAATTAAATGTATTACATTTGTAAAGCATTTTTTTCCATTATACCGAATAATCTCAAAGTCCATAAAATGTTAAATGTAAACCAAATTGATTTTTTTTTACAGAATATGATGTGTACCCTTTAGCTAACACATAATTCCCATGATGCTTTTCACAACAACAATACAAAGTCACAGACACACAAAGAGCACACTGTTGGGTAGCTACTCTAGTTCTGCTCTCCCTATACCCTCAGAGGACAGACTGTGATAAAACCAAGAACACTGTGAAAGTGTCGCAAAAGTTGTGAAATAGAAGTGCAGGCTGCTTTAAAAACGTCTCATGCAGCTAGTCAGAGGACGGTGTTATAATATCACACTGTAGTGGGAACCTGCTGCCCTTGCACAGTGTACGGTTTAGAAAAATCTGTTTCTGGATAATAAGCTTGTAAAGTGCATGTGTCATTAATGATATTGTAACCTAATGGTAAGAGGCGTAGAAAGACATTTGAGCGGAATTCCCATTTCCGTTATTCAGGGGAAATGGAAGGTTGATAATACTGTATTCCTGAAAACCGGATGTTAGCGCTTTCTGGAGACTCCTCATAGGCTAATGATGCTCAGGGGGCTCCCGAGTGTCGCAGCGGTCTAAGGCACTGCGTCTCAGTGCTAGAGGTGTCACTACAGATCCTGGTTAGATTCCAGGCTGTATCAAAACCGGCCGTGATTCGGAGTCCCATAGGGCGGCACACAATTGGCCTAGTGTCATCCAGGTTAGGGTTTGTCCAGGGTAGGCCGACACAGGAAATAAGACTTTGTTCTTAACTGACTAGTTAAATAAAGGTTACATTTAAAACTGTAATGGACACACAGATACGGGTATTCACAGGACATTTTAAGAAGGGCATTCATTTAGGATAAATTTTGTGACTGTCACACTGTAAAGACAGGACTAAACCTTGAGACTGTTACACTGTAAAGACAGGACTAAACCTTGAGACTGTCACACTGTAAAGACAGGACTAAACCTTGAGACTGTTACACTGTAAAGACAGGACTAAACCTTGAGACTGTTACACTGTAAGGACTAAACCTTGAGACTGTCACACTGTAAAGACAGGACTAAACCTTGAGACTGTTACACTGTAAGGACAGAACTAAACCTCGAGACTGTCACACTGTAAAGACAGGACTAAACCTTGAGACTGTCACACTGTAAGGACTAAACCTTGAGACTGTCACACTGTAAAGACAGGACTAAACCTTGAGACTGTTACTCTGTAAGGACGGGACTAAACTTTGAGACTGTCACACTGTAAAGACAGGACTAAACATTGAGATAGTCACACTGTAAAGACAGGACTAAACCTTGAGACTGTTACACTGTAAAGACAGGACTAAACCTTGAGACTGTCACACTGTAAAGACAGGACTAAGCCTTGAGACTGTCACACTGTAAAGACAGGACTAAACCTTGAGACAGTTACACTGTAAGGACTAAACCTTGAGACTGTCACACTGTAAAGACAAGACTAAACCTTGAGACTGTCACACTGTAAGGACTAAACCTTGAGACTGTCACACTGTAAAGACAGGACTATGCCTTGAGACTGTCACACTGTAAAGACAGGACTAAGCCTTGAGACTGTCACACTGTAAAGACAGGACTAAGCCTTGAGACTGTCACACTGTAAAGACAGGACTAAACCTTGAGACTGTCACACTGTAAAGACAGGACTAAACATTGAGACTGTCACACTGTAAAGACAGGACTAAACATTGAGACTGTTACACTGTAAAGACAGGACTAAGCATTGAGACTGTCACACTGTAAGGACAGGACTAAACATTGAGAGTGGCACACTGTAAAGACAGGACTAAACATTGAGACTGTCACACTGTAAAGACAGGACTAAACCTTGAGACTGTTACACTGTAAAGACAGGACTAAGCATTGAGACTGTCACACTGTAAGGACAGGACTAAACATTGAGAGTGGCACACTGTAAGGACAGGACTAAACCTTGAGACTGTTACACTGTAAAGACAGGACTAAGCCTTGAGACTGTTACACTGTAAAGACAGGACTAAACCTTGAGACTGTCACACTGTAAAGACAGGACTAAGCCTTGAGACTGTCACACTGTAAAGACAGGACTAAGCCTTGAGACTGGCACACTGTAAAGACAGGACTAAGCCTTGAGACTGGCACACTGTAAAGACAGGACTAAGCCTTGAGAGTGCATTCGAATCTCAGAAGATATGCACATTCATTCCAGTGATCACATGACAGACTGTGCCCGGATGCATAATGATGTTACATAAAGCCTGTGTTGTATTGATCTGTAGCAACATGGGACTGGTTTCCACATGTACATACATACATACATACATACATACATACATACATACATACATACACACATACACACATACACACATACACACACGCACACACGCACGCACGCACACGCACGCACACACACACACACACACACACACACACACACACACACACACACACACACATACATACATACATACATACATACATACAGGGGTGGCAGGGTAGCCTAGTGGTTAGTGCATTGGACTAGTAACTGGAAGGTTGCAAGTTCAAATCACTGAGGTGACAAGGTACAAATCTGTCATTCTGCTCCTGAACAGGCAGTTAACCCATTGTTCCTAGGCTGTCATTGAAAATAAGAATGTGTTCTTAATTAACCTACTTGCCTAGTTAAATAAAGTTTTATTTGATTTTTTATACATACACACAGTAACTCTCTATCTCTCTCCATATCCTGGGATAGCCTATGAGACAAACCCTAGTCTTTGTTCTACATCCTGGCATTCACAAATCATGTTACAAGATCCCCTCTCACTCTTTACACACAAACTCCTCCCCCCATAGGCTAAAACCTGAAAACCCTGTCATCCCAGTTCCTACGACATAGCCAACTCCCATTCCCCTATTTGTTGAGTTGGATAATAATTACCAACAGTCATTCCCTTACACGGCAGCTATCATCTATCTACAATACAATGTTGTTTTTCTCTCCAGTCACAAAAAGAGAAGGGGATAAGGCCTGCACCCGTTTGCCAGGGCAGGCAGCCAAAGGAGCTCAGGAAGCACCATACATAGCCATCAGGATGTCCGACACTGGGACAGGAAGAGCCTTGTATGGGCAGAAAGGTTTCCTGGCTGGCTGGAACAGCCGGTGACATTACCTATGCCTATTGGCTCCTGAGGACTGCTGGGAGGCGGGCTGCAGTGGCAGGCAGGCAGGGACTGACCTGATCCAAAGCCACTCCCCCTTCCACAGGCCTGGAGACAGGGAGGCCACAGCCAGGCCACAGACAGGGCTGGGGAGACAGAGAGGGCACAGCCAGGCCTGGAGACAGGGAGGGCACAGCCAGGCCACAGACAGGGCTGGGGAGACAGAGAGCCAGGGGGTGGGGCAAGTGGCAGAGGGAGCATACACTTAATATATTTGGAAGGAGAAGAGGTTTAGCAAGTTCGTGCCTCATGTGCACAGTAGACTTGATAATGTAAAGGTCAAGAGAAACAATCAGGTTAAAGTCTAATGAGGGAAGAGAGTGTACAGGCCTGTGTTCCACTGGGGTTTATTAGACTTTGACTTTGTAGGTTTAAACAGCACCCGTACACCATATCGTCCTTTGAATGGATTTTCTCAAATAACTTGTTAATAACTAATTCTATTTACAGACTTTCTGTATTACTGCTTGTAAAGAAAAAGTCAAAATGATTTGCCAAGATGAATCTAACAGGGGTTACTATCACTTTCCATATTGTGAAATGAGCCTTCCAGTAAAACAGAGAAAAGTTGAGGATTCGGATTCCCAGCAACACAAATAAAAGTGTGAATCATTTATGTGTGGAATTAGCCAATATTGCCATGAGTCAATCCTAGTGGTTTCTGATCGATAGATGTTGTTTGCCAGTTTAAAAAACAACAACACAGTATACATTTTTTTTAACATGACAGGGATATTTACAACAACAAAAATGTCACAGACTTATTTACATTGTGATCCATAAAAACAATTGTTGCAATTGAAAAGTCTGATGGAAATGGGAGATTGCAAAAAGCTCTCTAGTAGTCAGTTCCGGATGACAACTTGAGTAGAGGGGTCATTCTAAGAACTATCTGGCATACCAATACTGTGTGTCTTGGAGAAGACTTTTAGAGCATGCCTAAAGCAGGGCAGATTTTGGTACTCCTCTCACTGATCTATGAGAAACTGGGGAAGTCCATATTTGATTTATGGCATAATGGTGTGTGGAGTGGAGAGAGAGTTAGAGTGGTGGTGCCGAACATGGTCAGAATGTCAGGGATTATATATCACCCAGCTGCTGTTTAACAGAGTAACAGAGACAGGAGAGAGACACATACTGAACCATTGAAATACATTTACAAGCACTCTCTCACTAACCTACAGAGAAGAGACTAGCAACTCAGGGACAGGGGATATACAATTTGCAACACCTTTGATTGTGGGCCTCTACATACATTATTATGTACATAAAATGAAAGACAAAAATAATAATGAATTAGAATAATGTTTGATATAAGCAGGGACTATACTGTGACAATGGGGGAAGAAACAGTGATATCATCTGAACTTTCATGCTAAATCTGGTTTCTACAAAAAATAACAGCAATGGTGATGATTGGGTGATAATGTATAATGGAGAATTATAAGGGTCCAAGGTGGGCAGAAATCGACTGTGTAAATGACACTTAATGTGGACCTGGTGAGCACAGAGCACACATGTAATGCAGGTGGCCTCGCAGTTAAGAGCGTTGAGACAGTAACTGATAGGTTGCTGGTTGAAATCCCCGAGCCGGTAAGGTGAGGAAAAATCTGCTGTTCTGCCTTTGAGCATGGCAGTTAACAACAACTGCCCACCTGGTGTTGATGTCATGGATGTCGATTACGGCAGCACCCTGCACCTCTCTAATCCAATAGGGTTCTACCTGGGACAGCTGAAGAACTCTTTTTAGGTTCTAGATAGTCACTTTTTTTTTACTAAGAGTGTTGATTATGGGTATACCACTCGTCTGTTCTTCAGTGTAACTATCAGAGGCTTCAGTAATATTACAGGAAGGAAAGTGGCCAGTGGGAGGGAAGGAGGGGTAACACGTTTGACACACAGTGGTTAGGCCTCCACACTCCAGAGTCTCATCAAAAGATTTAATGAAGAGACTAAAAGAGTTCTTCATGGACATCATGAATATCAAAATTATACAAAGCTTTCCAGGGACCAGAGAGAACCTGCACACCCCCACACTTCTGTTCCATAGGAGCTTAGGTTGGTTGACATGGAAACGCAGCTTTCAGAGAGAAATATGGTCGTCAGGGGGGGACAGCCCTATAAAAGCTTTAAAGAGAAGACAATGCTTTTACCCTCATCTTCGCTACAGACGGTGTCAACATTCTATGCTCCTATTACACAACCTCATTGTGGGAAAAATTAGGGGTTCTTCATCGGGGGATCAGCCTTGGGGGACAAAACAAGTGCCACTGTGCAGAAAATACCATGAACTATGAAGAGTTATGGGAATCATCTCAGATGCCAGGCAGCATACTGTATACCCAGTCCCTCACCCAATATCTGTTGTAGGGACAGCTGAGATGGGTGATTTTTTATATTCTTGAGAGAGGACGTTCCCATCTGTCCAATGATTCTGTAACCGTTTCTTTGTGACATCACTATGCGCGAAACCAACTTTGCAGACTTTGTCATTTTTGGGTCTAAAATTAGCCTGGTTAAATTTCACCAAGATGGGGACAGCTGTAGGTGAGATGGATAGCGGGAGAAGGCCAGACATTTGCACTTGTTCGGTACATTGCAGCCCACCCACTCCTCGTTCCCACAACATAGCTTTAATTGCTGTCAACGCATTTTTATAACTTTTTGTTATAACTGCCAATATTCGGTGTGAAAATCTGTGTGACATATTTCGAAAGATTCATAAAGAGAGCCATACTCACTCACACTGATTTTTAGCTTTCGAATTGGTGATGCACGATGTCATAATTGGCAGAGTCTTATACAAAAATATGAACAGGCCTTCTTTTCAAAGCAGCAGGATCCACACTCTTCAGAGCACAGTGCTTACATTGGCTCACGGTGTAATATGCAATTATTCTCAAATAATTATATTACAAATCACAGTTAGGCACAGTTCTATAACTGAAGCATTACTGTGATTCAGACCATCATATACTGTAGTTACTGAGGTTCATATTTGTAACAGGGATACATTTGAGATAATAAAGAAAGAGACAGTAGGCATGTAAGTGTTGTGCCTGATAAAGTATCCTAGAGTGCCAGTTCTATGAGAATGCTACTGTTAATCAGACATTACCTATGTGTTGCTTACTAAACTTTATTAAACTTGCCGGAACTCATTACTCCAAATAATGAATGATATTCAACTCCCAGGGTATACATTCCCAGAGAAGAGAAGCATAAGAGAAAATAAAGGTACATTAATAGCTGTGTCTATTAAAGGTTATATGTCATACTACAGTATAACACAGCAGAAACGTATGAAAGAGAGTTTACAGTATACTACTCTATGTATTCCATATTTCTGACCCAAGAGAATAGCCTCCCATCTTTTAAAGATGAGGGACAATATGTAACATACTGTAAGACTCACAGTGATGGTGTTTGAAAGTTCACCACCGCTTGCAACGCTGCCAAACCGTACAATACAATATTTAGTAGAGTGTGAAAAGCGATCTTAGCAAACAAGCTCTTTGATAGTTGTTGGGAGCCAGACAAAGGGGATGCTCTACCAACCCTAATTTATAGAAGACCCCATATTCTGCTCTACAACATCAAGGAGCACCATTGAGTCCAGTCCAAAAATGTTTTCCCAATTGTTTTTATTTTCTGTGTGTCTGACACCAACATTGATATCATCCCTATAGACCTGCTTTTGGGCCTGTTGCCGCATGCACCAGAGACATGGACAGGGATTGGAGGGATACCTGTTGTTCAGGGATACCTGTTGTTCAGGGATACCTGTTGCTCAGGGATACCTGTTGTTCAGGGATACCTGTTGCTCAGGGATACCTGTTGTTCAGGGTTACCTGTTGTTCAGGGATACCTGATGCTCAGGGATACCTGTTGCTCAGGGATACCTGTTGCACAGCGTTCCCTGTTGTTCAGGGATACCTGTTGCTCAGGGTTCCCTGTTGTTCAGGGATACCTGTTGTTCAGGGATACCTGTTGTTCAGGGATACCTGATGCTCAGGGATAACCTGTTGCTCAGGGATACCTGTTGCTCAGGGATACCTGTTGTTCATGGATACCTGTTGCTCAGGGATCCCTGTTGCTCAGGGATACCTGTTGTTCAGGGATACCTGTTGTTCAGGGATACCTGTTGCTCAGGGATACCTGTTGTTCAGGGATACCTGTTGTTCAGGGATACCTGTTGCTCAGGGATCCCTGTTGTTCAGGGATACCTGTTGTTCATAGGGAGAGAGACTACCCCATTCTAAGACAGATTTCTGTTTCGTCTTTTTCCGACTTTTACTTCCTCTAGATAGTCAAGTTTGATCGTCTTCTCGGCGCTCCGCCAGGGCCGTGACCAACCTCAGCGGGGCCGATCCGAGGACCTCACTAAACCATCCATGTAAAAGGAGTACTCTGCATCTGGATAACTACAGCCACTGCTACAAACAGAGGGGTTATAGGTTTGATATTTAGGAGCACAACATTTAGTGTTAAACACGCACATCAATATGACTCTGGCACCGGAGGGGATGGCTGCCATTTTACGGGCTCCTAACCAATATGACTCCGGCGCCGGAGGGGATGGCTGCCATTTTACGGGCTCCTAACCAACTGTGCTATTTTTTTTTCCGCATTTGTTTGTAACTTGTTTTGTACATAAAGTTTCTGCTAACTGTCTCTTATGACCAAAAAGATCTTCTGGACATCAGAACAGAGATTACTCACCTCGAACTGGATGAAGATTTTTTCTATAATGAGTCCGACGCGAAGGATATACTGCTTCCCCGAGACCAGGCCCAAATCCCTGTCATTTACGTGAAGAAAATACAGAGACACGAGGGGCGGAGGTCGGAGTGCCTTGTGAGGATTCGTAGGTGAGTGAGTAAATCGCCACTACCATCCGTTCTATTGGCCAACGCGCAATGATTGGAGAATAAACTGGATTATCTACAACCAAGACTATCCTACAAACGGGACATTACAAACTGTATTATCTAATCTTTCACCGAGTCATGGCTGAACGTCAAAATAGATAATATAGAGCTGGCTGGGTTTTCTGTGCATCAGGAGGACAGAGCAACTACACTACCATTCAAAGGTTTGGGGACACTTCGATACTGGCACTAAGACCGCACTCAACAAGCTGTATAAAACCATAAGCAAACAAGAATGCTCATCCAGAATGCTCATCCAGAAGCGGCGCTCCTAGTGGACGGGGACTTTAATGCAGGTGAACTTAAATCCATTTTACCTCATTTCTACCAGCATGTCACATGTGCAACTTTACATGTGCAACTTTACATGTGCAACTTTACCCCTGTACAAATGACCTCGACTAACCTGTACCCCCACACATTGACTCGGTACCGGTACCTACTGTATATAGCCTCATTACTAACCTGTACCCCCGCACATTGACTCGGTACCGGTACCTACTGTATATAGCCTCATTACTAACCTGTACCCCCGCACATTGACTCGGTACCCCCTGTATATAGCCTCATTATTGTTAGGTAAACCTATTTCTTTAACTCTATTTCTTCAACTGCATTGTTGGTTAAAGGCTTGTAAGTAAGCATTTCACGGTAAGATCTACACCTGTTGTATTCGGCGTACGTGACAAATACGATTTGATTTGATTTGAAAGTAGAATCTTGTACAACTGAGTTTCTAATAGGTTGTGCAATTCCCAGCATGAAAAAGCCTTTGCCATGCCTTGAGTTAGGATACACACTGCATACTCCCCGTGTCTGGTTGTGAGTTGAATGGGGCTGCAGGTCAGTGTCGGACCAGAGAGCCTGTGGTTGAGAGGCCCTTGAGGCCCACTTGTTGCTCTGCCAAAAGGTGGGTGGAAAGACCTCCATGGCTCCTCACCCTCTTAATCATTTATGTAATGGCTCCAGAATCCAGACAAATACTGCAGATGGGAAATATGGCAAAAGCCTAGTGAGGTTTGAGGTGTGAAACAGTTTGAGTATCCCTTCTTCTCTTTAATACAAACACTTTTTTTTCTCCGACATGAACTAATACTGATTCCTGAAAAAGTCCAAGCTAATAGAATAAAATATAAAATTGTGAATTTGCAAGTGGGTGTGTGGTGGTGACGAAATTCACAAATCTGCCAAGAGAGATCTTTATATCAGACCTATTTACACAAACTGTGTCATAAACAAAATCTTGTCCAAACCAATTTGTCATGGATGTTAGTCATTCGATCAAGTCTCCACGGCTATGGGAAGATGTGACAAGCCTTGTGATTTATCGTTGCAGATATTTCCCACCATGCGATGTCACGTCCTATTACAACAGAGGGCTATGGTCCCATGTCCACAATGACCCTCTGTGTTCTAGCTCCTGGGACCTAAATCTACTACAACCATTCATTCAATAAGCAAGTGAAAAGTATGAAATCATCAATTACTGTAAAACCCTCCGTCTTTTCCAGTTGTAAATTCCAAGCAGATTATTTCATGGATTGGAAACGTATCGAGAACATTGTGATATCCATTACCTAGTCCATTACCTAGTCCATTACCTAGTCCATTACCTAGTCCATTACCTAGTCCATTACCTAGTCCATTACCTAGTCCATTACCTAGTCCATTACCTAGTCCATTACCTAGTCCATTACCTAGTCCATTACCTAGTCCATTACCTAGTCTACCTAGGATGGTTTCCTAGTCCATTACCTAGTCTACCTAGGATGGTTTCCTAGTCCATTACCTAGTCTACCTAGGATGGTTTCCTAGTCCATTACCTAGTCTACATAGGATGGTTTCCTAGTCCATTACCTAGTCTACCTAGGATGGTTTCCTAGTCCATTACCTAGTCTACCTAGGATGGTTTCCTAGTCCATTACCTAGTCTACCTAGGATGGTTTCCTAGTCCATTACCTAGTCTACATAGGATGGTTTCCTAGTCCATTACCTAGTCTACCTAGGATGGTTTCCTAGTCCATTACCTAGTCCATTACCTAGTCCATTACCTAGTCTACCTAGGATGGTTTCCTAGTCCATTACCTAGTCTACCTAGGATGGTTTCCTAGTCCATTACCTAGTCTACCTAGGATGGTTTCCTAGTCCATTACCTAGTCTACCTAGGATGGTTTCCTAGTCCATTACCTAGTCTACCTAGGATGGTTTCCTAGTCCATTACCTAGTCTACCTAGGATGGTTTCCTAGTCCATTACCTAGTCTACCTAGGATGGTTTTTCCTAGTCCATTACCTAGTCTACCTAGGATGGTTTCCTAGTCCATTACCTAGTCTACCTAGGATGGTTTCCTAGTCCATTACCTAGTCCATTACCTAGTCCATTACCTAGTCCATTACCTAGTCCATTACCTAGTCCATTACCTAGTCTACCTAGGATGGTTTCCTAGTCCATTACCTAGTCTACCTAGGATGGTTTCCTAGGATGGTTTCCAGTCCATTACCTAGTCTACCTAGGATGGTTTCCTAGTCCATTACCTAGTCTACCTAGGATGGTTTCCTAGTCCATTACCTAGTCTACCTAGGATGGTTTCCTAGTCCATTACCTAGTCTACCTAGGATGGTTTCCTAGTCCATTACCTAGTCTACCTAGGATGGTTTCCTAGTCCATTACCTAGTCTACCTAGGATGGTTTCCTAGTCCATTACCTAGTCCATTACCTAGGATGGTTTCCTAGTCCATTACCTAGTCTACCTAGGATGGTTTCCTAGTCCATTACCTAGTCTACCTAGGATGGTTTCCTAGTCCATTACCTAGTCCATTACCTAGGATGGTTTCCTAGTCCATTACCTAGTCTACCTAGGATGGTTTCCTAGTCCATTACCTAGTCTACCTAGGATGGTTTCCTAGTCCATTACCTAGTCTACCTAGGATGGTTTCCTAGTCCATTACCTAGTCTACCTAGGATGGTTTCCTAGTCCATTACCTAGTCTACCTAGGATGGTTTCCTAGTCCATTACCTAGTCTACCTAGGATGGTTTCCTAGTCCATTACCTAGTCTACCTAGGATGGTTTCCTAGTCCATTACCTAGTCTACCTAGGATGGTTTCCTAGTCCATTACCTAGTCTACCTAGGATGGTTTCCTAGTCCATTACCTAGTCTACCTAGGATGGTTTCCTAGTCCATTACCTAGTCTACCTAGGATGGTTTCCTAGTCCATTACCTAGTCTACCTAGGATGGTTTCCTAGTCCATTACCTAGTCTACCTAGGATGGTTTCCTAGTCCATTACCTAGTCTACCTAGGATGGTTTCCTAGTCCATTACCTAGTCTACCTAGGATGGTTTCCTAGTCCATTACCTAGTCTACCTAGGATGGTTTCCTAGTCCATTACCTAGTCTACCTAGGATGGTTTCCTAGTCCATTACCTAGTCTACCTAGGATGGTTTCCTAGTCCATTACCTAGTCTACCTAGGATGGTTTCCTAGTCCATTACCTAGTCTACCTAGGATGGTTTCCTAGTCCATTACCTAGTCTACCTAGGATGGTTTCCTAGTCCATTACCTAGTCTACCTAGGATGGTTTCCTAGTCCATTACCTAGTCTACCTAGGATGGTTTCCTAGTCCATTACCTAGTCTGGTCACATTATAGGATGGTTTCTGACATAGAATACATAAAATAAATGGTTGAATCTAACGTAACGTATTCAAGTCTCCATGCGATATGTTCCCATCACTACAGTGGCTTGATGGAGAGGAATCAGTGTTTGAGCCCAGTGGAGAGTTTCTCCTGTAATGAGGCCATAGTGCTGATAGAAAGCAGGACTGAAAGAAAACACCAGAAATGTATTTTTGGATCTATTTCAAAAGCACATGGTCGTTATAACTTCACGCTACTGTTAGTTCATGAACTTGGAAGTAATACACCTCATTTACATTTTGTTGCCTTGGTTATAGCCTGTCGTTATCCACTGTTTTATCTGACATTTGGTTTGAGAGAGATATTTCACTGCACTGTGGGGGTAATATTAGATCATTTGGAAGGCATCAAAAAAAATGTCCAGGTTTATTTGGTTCTCTACGTCACCTATCCTTGTGTAATTCTATCGCGTCTATTCTTTCTACTCTGTGATAACTGAATATGTATCAAACTTGGTAATAAACATTGCAAGTTTTTCTGCCGGCAGCTCCTATAAGCTTTAGGGTTCGTTTCAATAAGCAGTTCTGCTACATTATTGTGTAACGTAAATGTGTTTTTCTCGATTACACCATTGCTCCTTTAAAACCTTGGTGACAAAAGGTTTGTCCACGATCTTTAATGCAACGTTGGTGAAGGGATTCGACGGCAACAAAGCGTTATTAAAGGCATCCTAGCAACACTTATATAGTGTCTTCAGAAGGTATTCAGACCCCTTGACTTATTCCACATTTTGTTGTGTTACAGCCCCAATTCAAAATGGAGTAAATTGATTTGTTCCTCACCCATCTACACACAATACCTATATAATGATAAAGTGAACACGTTTTAATACAGTTTAGCAAATTTATTGAAAATGAAATATAGAAATATATCTTTTGCATAAGTATTCGCACCGCTGAGTCAACACATGTTAGAATAACCTCAGGCAGTGATTACAGCAGTGAGGATTTCTGGGTAAGTCTCTTTTTAAAATTCTTCAAGCTCTTTCAACTTGGTTGTTGATCATTGCAAGACAGCTATTTGCAAGTCTTACCTATAGATTTTCAAGCCGATTTAAGTCAAAATGTAAAAACTAGGCCACTCAGGAACATTCACTGTCATCCTGGTAAGCAACTTCAGTGTATATTTGGCCTTGCGTTTTAGATTATTGTCCTGCTGAAAGGTGAATCTGTCTCATTGTGTCTGTTGGAAAGCAGACTGAACAACGCTTTCCATAAGGTTTTTGCCTGTGCTTAGATCCATTCCATTTCTTGTCAAAGACTCTTTGCCTTTGACAAGCATACCTATAACATGATGCAGCCACCATCATGCTTGAAAATATGAAGAGGGGTACTCAGTAATTTGTTGTGTTGGATTTGCCCCAAACATAACACTTTGGATTCAGGACAAAAAGTTTATTTGCCACATGTTTTGCAGTATTACTTTAGTTCCTTGTTGTAAACAGGATGCATGTTTTTTAAAATATTTTTATTCTGTACAGGCTTCCTTCTTTTCACTCTGTCATTTGTATTGTGGAGTAACTACCATGGTGTTGATCCATCCTCAGTTTTCTCCTATCACAGCCATTCAACTCTGTAACTGTTTTAAAGTCACCATTGGCTTCATGGTGAAATCTCTGAGCGGTTTCCTTCCTCTCTGGCAACTGAGTTAGGAAGGACGCCTGTATCTTTGTAGTGACTGGGTGTATTGATACACCATCCAAAGTGTAATTAATAACTTCACCATAATCAAAGAGATATTCAATGTCTGATTTTGTATTTTTTTAATCTTTTTTTTATACCTGGGGTGGCAGGTAGCCTAGTGGTTAGAGTGTTGGTCCAGTAACCGAAAGGTTGCTAGATTGAATCCCTGAGCTGACAAGGTAAACATCTGTAGTTCTGCCCCTGAACAAAGCAGTTAACCCACTGTTCCCCGGTAGGCCGTCATTGTAAAATAAGAATTTGTTCTTAACTGACTTTCCTGGTTAAATAATGTAATATACCAATAGGTGCCCTTCTTTGTGAGGTATAGCACAACCACCCTGGTTTTTGTGGTTGAATCATCGTTTGAAAATCTCAACCGAGGAACCTTACAGATAAATGTACGTGTGGTGTGCAGAGATGAGGTAGACGTTCAAAAATCACATTAAACACTATTGATTCACACAGAGTTCGTTCATGCAACTGTAACAGAATAACTTTAAACCCGTCCCCTCGCCCATACCCGGGCGCGAACCAGGGACCCTCTGCACACATCGACAACAGTCACCCTCGAAGCATCGTTACCCATCGCTCCACAAAAGCCGCGGACCTTGCAGAGCTAGGGGAACTACTACTTCAAGGTCTCAGAGCAAGTGACATAACCGATTGAAACGCTATTTAGCACGCACCGCTAACTAAGCTAGCCGTTTCACATCCGTTACACAACTTATGTGACTTGTTCAACTTATTTAGGATTTCCATAACAAAGGTGTTGAATACTTAATGACTCAAGACGTTGCAGCTTTTCATATTTGATTAATTTGTAAACATTTCTAAAAAACATAATTCCACTTTGACATTATGGGTATTGTGTGTAAGCCAGTGACACAAAATCTAAATTCAGGCTGTATGTGGAATAAGTCAAGGTATATGAAGACATTGTGAAGGCACTGTAATTGGCTAACAACATCCCACATGGGATCTATGAGCTGACAGTGTGTGTGAGAGTTGACAGAAGCTTGGAAGAGACCTAAAACTGTTGTCCTGTTACAACTGTAACTGACAGTTAGACTTACAGGTTATCTCGTGGTCTTTTGTTTGAATTGTTTATGTGTCCGCTGTGCGGGGGAAATGATAATGCAAGCGGAACTACGTAGCTAATACTGTTGTAACGGGGATCGTTATTGTAGCAACACACCTTTGGAGGGAAGGCAATCCTGCGCTGCGTTAGCTAAGTTTTCATGTCATCGGGAGTAGTTCATAAAGGTTGAAGAGTATGTTAGGATGAAGTGTGAATTCATGCCAGGAATAATAAGTGTGAAGTTTGATTTCCTCCCTTCTGTAATAAGCAGCCAATGAGGTATTTGTTCCTTTATTCATGTGTTAATCTGAACCTGTTATAACGCCGGTTAAACTGTTATGTATGTAAGCACTTCAGAGTTATACCAAGCTAATAAGTCACTCGTAAGATAAGGTTGTAAGAGTGTGCTTAACTGTATTTTTCATTTACTTTATAGTTCTCACGGAAGGTGATAATTCTGACTAAACTACAGAATAAAGCCGCCAGTTAAAATCAAGGAACGGTTGTGCTCGTGGTTACTGAAGGAGCTACAGTGAGAACTCAATGCTCTTCACGAGCAAGAGAGAAAGAAGAATCACATCCAGCTGTAAAACGTCTACAAGATTCCCAAATCCTGGTAGACCCTGTCATCTGCCAGATAAGAGTTTTGCACCTACCTGCAAACTAAGAAGAAAATCTCCACATGAGGAAGCATCGTGAGGCAACATAAGGTCAAGACTAACAGGAAAGTCAGACACGCAAGTACAAGTCAAGGTGTTTGAAGGTGGTCCTAGCCTTGTGAACAGCTAATAAGAGACTTTAAGATTACAATTCGTAAGGACTGGAGATAGTTGTCTATTTCATAAATACTCTGGTATTATGCATTTGCTCTTTCTATCTTAATGTATCACTGGTATGTGTTACTGAAAAATATTATTTGATACTTACTAAAAATATATACATAGTCACAAACATTAAGGGTCAGCGTACACCTATTAATTATATATTCACATGTAAGTTAATAGTGTAATTGTTTGGTAAGGTGTTTGTTCAAGCCTTTGTTACAAGCATTATACATGTTTATACCACGTACTGAGTTTTAAATTACAGTGAATTAGAGTATAAATTACCTACTCACTTATCCAAACCTTAGCTAGAATTGATTTGACTTGATTTAGAATGTCAGAAAGAGGTAGTTTCACTAAAGGTGATAGAGATGGGGTGGGTCAAGTTGAGCAGCTGCAGCAACACCTCGCAAACTTCGAGCCTTCATCAGAACAAACAGAACAGCAGGAAGAGGCCCAGACTGGTGTGGAGACACTTCGGCCAGTGAATGATGATACAGAGGCTGCTAATGAGATAGCACAACAAGAGCCACGAAAAGGTGAGAGGGTCTGCAGGTTAACTGAAAAGGGCAGAGAACTGCGCGACGAAAGGTGGAGACAGCTCGAACATCGTTTCAGGGTCAGCTATGAGAAGTGGAAGGCTCTGGTAAAGGAAGCAAAACTGTCACTGACAGGCTGTTGCTCTGAAGACCTACTAGAAGACCTCTTAAACAAGATTAGCCATACCTCTACAGAGCTAAACCTTGTCTACGTAAATTTGCGTCAAATCGACATTCCCGACAACGATATACGACGCAGAGTTGATACTTGTGAAGCAGTTACAATGTCTATTATCAAGACTGTAAGGTGTCATTTAAAAGGCAGGGAAGAAGGTCAAAGTAACCAGATAGAGTCGCACTGGAAGGACAGCAATTCCTTGTGCATGTCTGACCTCTCACATAAGTCAAGTATCAACTATCAGCCCTCAAGTGCTTCCTCCCAGTCTCAAAGCAACTCAAAGGTCAACTCCAGACGCTCAAGCGTGTCATCTGTCAAGAGACAAGAGGCTGCGGCGGAAGTTGCTGCTAACCAAGCAGCTTTAGAAGTAATGGTTAAGCAAGAACGCCAACTAGAAGAGCTTCAGCGACTCGAAGATGAAGATAAGAAGAGGACAGCGGAGCAAGAAGCTGAGGCTGTGAAACGCAGCTTAGAAGAAGCTAGGCTGCGAGTCAAGTTAGAGGTAGAAAATGCTGCCAGACGAAGGACACTAGAAGACAAGCGTAGAGAGTTAGAGCGCCTAGAAGTGCTCAAGAAACTAAATGCTGCCAAGGCGCGAATGCAAGTGTATGAGCAAGATGAAAACTCAGAGGACGAGATGAGAGAACTACTCTCTAACTGCAAATCTGTGAAAGAAGTCACGCACAGAAGTGGCTCATTTCACAGTCTCTCACCACAACATGTTGTGACAAGCACACAGCAAGAAGATGGCACCAAGACCATGTTCAGGTTACTAGCGGAATCAATCAGTGAAAGCCGCCTCCCCATACCAGAACCAGTAACATTCAATGGAGAACCACTCTCGTTCACTGACTGGAAAGTCTCTTTTCAGACTCTGATAGACAGGAAGAACATACCAGTAACTGAGAAGATATATTACTTGAGAAAATATATTGGTGGGCCTGCCAAGAAAGCCATCGAAAGTTACTTTATGTTAGGAACAGAGTCAGCCTACTATGCGGCATGGACCATTCTTGAAGAAAGGTACGGAAACAAATTCCTCATCGCCAAGTCCTTCAGAGATAAGCTCAATGCATGGCCTAAGATAGGATCCAAGGACAGTCTTGAACTTAGAGACCTTGTAGACTTTCTTCGCAGCTGTGAGGCTGCTATGTCTCAGAATAAGGGCCTGGAGATGCTTAATGACTGTAATGAAAACCAAAAGATCCTCGCTAAACTTCCAGATTGGCTAACTTCAAGATGGAATAGAAAGGTCATAGACATCTTAGAAGAAACTGAGATCTTTCCAAGCTTCAGTCAGTTTGTGAAGTTTCTCACGAGAGAAGCAAAGATCGCTTGCAATCCTGTGACATCCCTTCATGCTTTGAAACCAAGCGAAGATGGAAAACCTAAGACGCCAAGGATTCAAAGCCCCGGAGCAAGGGCATTAGCAACTAACTCTGATGAGAAAGATACTGTTACTAGTTGTGTCTTCTGTGAGAAGTCAGGTCACAGTCTCCACAAATGCTGGAAGTTCATGGATAAGCCCACCGCAGAGCGACAGAAGTTTGTTCAAGAGAATAAATTGTGCTTTGGCTGTTTAAGGCCTGGGCATCGCTCAAAAGATTGTGATAACAGGAACACCTGCGACACGTGTCAGAGGAGGCATCCATCCTGCCTGCACGAAGATCGTACTAAAGAAAGGTTATGGGATAGGAAGACCTCACAAGATAAGGGGACAAGAGCGTCAAGTGAGGCCATATCCAACAGAGTCGTAAGGGACATTAACAACACTCACACCTCCACAATCATTCCAGTATGGGTGTCAACCACAAGTGAGCCAGATCGTGAAGTTCTTGTGTATGCACTTCTTGACACCCAGAGCGACACCACTTTTATCCTTGAAGAGACAACAAAGGCTCTCAATACAAGGAAGGAGCCAGTCCAACTGAAACTCTCTACAATGGCTTCAAGGAATACCATTGTGTCCTGCCAGAAGCTGTCTGGTTTGCAGGTTAGAGGGCTTTACTTGGAGAAGAAAATCCCTCTGCCAACGACCTACTCGAGAGAGTTTATTCCTGCAAACAGAGATCATATTCCTACTCCAGAGACTGCAAGAGCATGGTCTCATCTTGAACACATTGCAGAGGAGATTGCTCCTCAACAGAGCTGTGATGTCGGTCTCTTAATTGGCTACAACTGCTCCCAGGCTCTCCTTCCAAGAGAAATTGTGTCTGGTAAGGGAAATCAGCCTTTTGCTCAGAGAACAGATCTTGGCTGGAGCATAGTCGGCTATGGAAATCCATGTATCGACTATGGCGACCCTATTGGAGTGAGTCATCGGGTTATCGTTAGACAGGTGATGCCAAGCCTTCAATCTTCTTCCAACCTCACAAATCAAGTACACTATGTTTGTAGAACACGTGTAAGAGAGGTAATCACAACACTGGACATTATCAAGACGCTTGAATCTGACTTCAATGAGAGAGCTGCAGAAGAGGACCTCATATCTCAAGAGGATATCCGGTTCCTGAAGAAAATGAAAGAGGGCATCAGACGTAAGGACAATGGACATTATGAGATGCCGCTGCCGTTTAAGGAAGAAAGACCCAATCTGCCGAACAATAAAACATGTGCAGTTCACCGACTCAAGTGCCTGGAAAGGAGGCTAAGGAGAGACAAGCAGTACTACAAGGACTACACAGCATTCATGGAAGAGACTATAGCTTGTGGAGATGCTGAGAAGGTCTCTAAAGAGGAAATTAACAAGCATCCAGCATGGTACATCCCGCACCATGGGGTTTATCACCCACAAAAGCCGGGAAGATACGAGTCGTCTTTGACTGCTCAGCTAAGTTTCGAGAGACGTCCTTGAATGATCATCTCCTTACCGGTCCAGAGTTGACAAACACATTGCTGGGCGTCCTTTGTCGTTTTCGTAAGGGGCCAGTTGCAATCATGTGTGACGTAGAGCGCATGTTCCACCAGTTTCATGTGAAAGCAGAAGACCAAGATTATCTACGGTTCCTTTGGTGGGAGAACGGAGATCTAGAGTCTCAACCCTCAGTGTATCGTATGAAGGTCCACTTGTTCGGCGCAGCTTCATCTCCTGGTTGCGCCAACTATGGTCTCAAACATCTTGCTGCCGAAGGACGAGGAAGCTTCAGCGAGAAGTCTATCCAGTTCATAGAAAGGAACTTTTATGTTGATGATGGGTTGACGAGCGTATCGTCTGAAGCTGAAGCGGCCCAGCTGGTGAAAGAAGCAAGAGAGCTTTGCAGCATCGGCAAACTTCGGTTGCACAAGTTTATCTCTAACAGCAAGGAAGTTATAGCCACAATTCCCAAGGAAGAACGTGCCAAGGGTGCCAAAGACCTGGATATGGCTCTGGGTGAACCACACATGGAGAGAGCGCTTGGTGTACTGTGGTGTGTCGCATCAGACGAGTTCCAGTTTAGAGTAGTTGTCAAGGAACGCCCACTCACAAGAAGAGGAGTGTTGTCTACAGTAGCCTCTGTATATGATCCGCTTGGGTTTGTGGCACCCTTTGTCCTGGCGGGGAAGCAGATCTTGCAGCGGATGTGTCGTGACAAAATCGATTGGGATGACCCCCTTCCAGATGACCTACGTTCCCAGTGGGAATTCTGGCTCCAAGGTCTACAAAACTTGTATGAGGTAAGGATCCAACGAAGCTACTTGCCATCAAGTTTCAAGGAGGTGCAGAGTTATGAGCTCCATCACTTCTCTGACGCTAGTACCTCAGGTTATGGAGAGTGCTCATACCTCAGAACAATCAGCACCGCAGGAGAAGTTCATTGCTCCCTAGTTATGGGGAAGTCGAGAGTCGCCCCTCCAAGGTTACGACCATACCACGACTGGAACTTTCAGCAGCGGTGGTAGCTGTTCGAACAAGTGACATGCTCAAAAGGAGCTAGAGATACAAGGTCTACAGGAATACTTCTGGACTGACTCGAAGGTAGTTCTTGGCTACATCAACAATGAAGCCAGAAGATTCCACGTCTTTGTAGCTAACCGTATTCAACGCATTAAGCAAAGCACAGATCCCGAACAATGGAGATATGTGACCTCTGAAGAGAATCCTGCGGATCATGCTTCCAGAGGTCTCACATCAGAACAGCTCATGGCTTCCAACTGGTTCACAGGTCCAGACTTTCTTTGGCATGAAGAACTTCCCAAAGGACAAGTCAAGGGGAAGAGTTCTCAAACAATGATCCAGAGCTGAAATCCCTGGTCCATGATACCCAAGCAAAGGAAGAAAGATCATTACTAGATCACCTTCATAAGTTCTCAGACTGGGCAAGAGTGGTAAAAGCTATTGCCAGGCTCAAACGACATGTCAAGGAAGCCATAGGCTTAAAATTGAGGTCCAGTGAAGCTACAAGCATAGAAGAAAGGAGAGAGGCAGAACTCACCATTATAAAGATGGTTCAAGAAGCAGCCTTCTCCCATGAGATACACAATCTCAGGCACCAGAAAGACATCAAGACCAAAGATAAAGCAAGCAAGTTGCGTAAATTGAGTCCATTTCTGGATGAGCAAGGTATCCTCAGGGTGGGAGGTCGCTTGGCTCATGCAACTCTTCATTCCCATGTGAAGCATCCCGCAATCCTGCCAAGAGATAGCCACTTGTCAGTGCTGCTCATCAAGCACTATCATGAAAAAGTACGACACCAAGGACGTGGAATGACGATCAATGAGCTGCGATCCAACGGTATATGGATCCTAGGATGCAGCAATGCAGTTTCCTCTCACATCTACAAATGTGTGAAATGCAGGAAATTCAGAAGATGTACAGAAGGGCAAAGGATGGCAGATCTTCCAAAGGAACGCATGGAGACCGCGCCTCCCTTCACATACTGCGGGATGGACTGCTTTGGACCTTTCTATGCCAAGGACGGAAGAAGAGAGTTAAAGCGTTATGGGCTCCTATTCACTTGCATGGGCTCCCGAGCAGTTCACATTGAAATGCTTGACGACTTAACCACCGACGCTTTTATCAATTCCCTGCGTTCATTCATTGCCATACGTGGTAATGTTCGTCAAATCAGATGTGATCAAGGCAGCAACTTCATTGGCGCAAGACGCGAGTTTGTGGACGCCCTGAAAGAAATGGATCAAACACGACTGAAGGAACTTGGATGCGAGTTTATCATGAACACCCCATCTTCAAGTCACATGGGTGGTGTTTGGGAAAGGCAAATCCGCACGATACGAAGTGTCTTAACATCCACTCTTGATCAGTCAGACGGAAGACTCGACACCGCTTCTCTGCGTACCTTTCTCTATGAAGTCATGGCGATTTTAAATAGTAGGCCCCTAACTACGGAATATCTGAATGATCCATTAGGTCCAGAACCTCTCACGCCAAATCACATCTTAACAATGAAGTCCACAGTTATCTTACCGCCACCTGGACAGTTCATCAAGGAAGATCTTTATCTCCGCAAGAGATGGCGCAGAGTACAATTTTTAGCCAATGAATTCTGGACAAGGTGGAAGAAAGAGTACCTCCTAAACCTCCAACACAGACAGAAATGGAGTAAAGACAGAAGAAACGCAAGGATTAATGACATTGTCATTTTGCAAGATGATACTGCACCACGCAACCAGTGGAAATTGGCAAAGGTTACAGAAGTGTACCCGGGACAGGATGGCCGGGTGAGAAGAGTCAAGTTACTGATCAGCGACTCAACCCTAGATGAGAGAGGTAAACGCATCACCAAACCCACCTATCTGGAGAGGCCCATCCATAAGACAGTCACCCTCCTGGAAGCCGATCAAGAAACCTGCAGACCCCTTTCACAGAAATCACCGGTGATTGGTGGGAGTGTAACTGACAGTTAGACTTACAGGTTATCTCGTGGTCTTTTGTTTGAATTGTTTATGTGTCCGCTGTGCGGGGGAAATGATAATGCAAGCGGAACTACGTAGCTAATACTGTTGTAACGGGGATCGTTATTGTAGCAACACACCTTTGGAGGGAAGGCAATCCTGCGCTGCGTTAGCTAAGTTTTCATGTCATCGGGAGTAGTTCATAAAGGTTGAAGAGTATGTTAGGATGAAGTGTGAATTCATGCCAGGAATAATAAGTGTGAAGTTTGATTTCCTCCCTTCTGTAATAAGCAGCCAATGAGGTATTTGTTCCTTTATTCATGTGTTAATCTGAACCTGTTATAACGCCGGTTAAACTGTTATGTATGTAAGCACTTCAGAGTTATACCAAGCTAATAAGTCACTCGTAAGATAAGGTTGTAAGAGTGTGCTTAACTGTATTTTTCATTTACTTTATAGTTCTCACGGAAGGTGATAATTCTGACTAAACTACAGAATAAAGCCGCCAGTTAAAATCAAGGAACGGTTGTGCTCGTGGTTACTGAAGGGAGCTACAACAACACCGGATGTCCCCCTAATTGCACCCTTTTCCTTAAACACTGACTGTACAAAACATGAGGAACACGTTCCTAATATTGAGTTGAACACCCCCAACTTTTTACCACGGAACAGCCTCAATTTGTCAGGGCATGGACTCTATAAGGTTTCGAAAGTGTTCCACAGGGATTCTGGCCCATGTTGATTCCAATGATTCCCACAGTTGTGTCAAGGTGTCTGGATGGCCTTTGGGTGGTTCTACTAAGCAGTGTTGCAGTTCCCAACAGCCTTGCACCTGGCACCTACTACCATACTCTGTTCAAAGGCACGGAAATCTTTTGTCTTTCCCCATTCACCCTCTGAATGGCACACATACAAAATCCATGTCTCAATTGTCTCAAGGCTTAAAAATCCTTATTTAACCAGTCTCCTCCCCTTCATCGACACTGATTGAAGTGGATTTAACAAGTGACATCAATAAGGGATCATAGCTTTCACCTGGATTGACCTGGTAGGTCTATGTCATGGAAAGAGCCGGTGTTCTTAATGTTTTGTGCATGGTGTATATTACACTACTTACTTTTGACCAGGGCCCTGGGGAATATGGTGCCATTTGGGATACAGCCAGCGTCAGGGAAGCACACATCACGACAACACTCAGTCGGACTCCTCTCAGATAGCGAGGGAGGAGAAGAGGGCCGCCACCACGATGCTTCTGCTCTATAAATGATCTAGTGGGATTGGACATAAAATGCCATATTCTGGACTAATGTGTTTTTGCTCAGTTTAAATTACATTATTTTCTTTTCAACAAATACTATTAAATGTGTGCTTTTGAAGGTTTCATTTGAGTGTACGTCTCTGCTAAAAATTAGGCAAATATTGATATAGAACATTTGAATAAAAACTCAATTTTATCATAATATATTGATATTTTATTAATATCCCTTTTCTTAAAGGATATCATGTACACCAATATCCTTGGCAGTTAAGCGCATTCAATGTCTTTAGAAACCAAAAACAGTCACTTGGTTTTACAATTACAAATAACCACAAAATAATGAACTGCATGTAAATAACATGCAAAAATCCCATGCCTACTCAGTAGGTAACAACATTTTGACTGCTGAATATGTACATATTTACGCTTTCAATTATAAAAAAATATATTTTTTCACTTATATTCTTGTGTAAGCTATGACCTCGGTTCCCTCCAAATCATCCCTTACATTCCGTGAAGAATACACTTCACATTCTAAGGCTACTTCAGATGCAACGCATCCAAATCACAAACAGAGTTTAGTTTGCTGAGCTTCACAAAAAAAAGGCACAAAAGAAATGTTAATTAAAAATTATTTTTTTCATGAATCCATGTTGAAAAAGGAACAGGGAAGAGAGTACCAATGGGTAATATACAAAGCAATAGAAACAAAAATGTGTCTTACAGTAAACATGCTTGAGTACGTCTCCAATAAAACATGGTTTCACCATTGTTACTACATACGAGAAAACGTATTCAGAGAAACGTGGTGCCAACAAGTTCCCATGATACCATGTAAAGAACAATCATCTACAAAGTCAAAAAGGACACAGATACACGGTCTGCATATCATCAGGCTCTTTGAATTTCAGGCTGTCAGTATCAAAAAGTCCCACCAAAATCACATTTATCCTTTGCTCTCTACATATCAGAAGACTCGTTGAAGTACTGGGGTTGAGTTGAAGAGAGAAACCGTTCCCTTTCCATCCTCTGTCGCTATCGGTCACGTTTCATGATCATTAAGTGCTGTACGAACACAGGGGGAGAAAAAGTGCCTTCGAAAAGGTAACAATGATGTTTGCTTGTTCTTTTCAAACAGAAATAAATGATAAGTAAAGATACGAAAGTCTTAGTAGATGTCAATGTTCTTTGGAGAGAGGGTGGACTGCAGGTCTGACTGAGGAGTGCCCACAGGGGAGCTGTAAATGTTTGTGGGGGAGCCGTACGAGGTGGATAAGTGCGTTTGAAATGTACTGGAGGCTGAGGAGTACATGGTGTTGACTGATGGGGAGCCATAGGAGCTGTGCACTGGGGAGGAGTAGCAGGAGGGCACTGGGGAGGGGTATGAGGACGGCACTGGGGAGGGGTATGAGGACGGCACTGGGGAGGGGTATGAGGAGCTGGGAGAGGGGTATGATGTGGAGGGGGAGGTGTACCCTGAGACTGGGGAAGGGATGGCTATGGGGGCGGACCCTACCTTCTCCACCTTCTTGTCCTTCTGCCTCAAGTGGATCTTGGTGTGCCGTTTTCGTTCATCGCTGCGGGCAAACTTGCGGCCGCAGATGTCGCAGGGGAAGGGCTTCTCGCCCGTGTGCGTGCGGATGTGCGTGGTCAGGTGGTCACTGCGGCTGAAGTTGCGCATGCAGATGCGGCACTGGAAGGGCTTTTGGCCCGTGTGGATGCGGATGTGGCGTGTCAGCTCGTCTGAACGGGAGAATCGGCGGACGCATGTTTCCATGGGGCAGGCGTAGGGCCGCTCGTGAGGCGGAGTCTTGCACTGGCGGTTGGGGTACTTGCGCATGCGGCTGGGCTTCACCAGCTGAGACTGGTAGGAGCCCTTCAGGTCCTGAGAACCAGGCTTCACCAGCTGAGACTGGTAGGAGCCCTTCAGGTCCTGAGAACCAGTCTGTGTGGCGAAAGCCTTGATGGTGGACAGAGGCGTGAGGGAGAGCTGCTGCTGGATGCTCTGACACTGGAAAGGCTTCTGGTCAGGGGGAAGCAAGCTGATCTCACCCTGCTGCTGAGGAAGTAGATAGTCTGGTATCATGGGCAGAGACATGTTGGAGGAGCATGTCTTGCTGCTGGGGTAGGCGGGTGGTGGGTACTGGACTGAGCTGTTTGAGGGGCTGGAAAAGGTCTGGTTGGAGTCAGGGAAGAGGTCAGGGCTGACGCTGCAGTAGGTGGTGCTGGTGTCGCCGATTTGGATGGGCCAGCTCACGGTGTGGGAGGAGGAGCTGGCCGGAGCAGCAGAGGAGCATGGGGCAGCTGAGGTGGGTGGTTGGGACATGCCCATTAGCCCACTGACCAGGTTGTATAATGGCTCTGGCCACAGGCTGTTGCTGCAACTGGTTGCAGGCTCCAGGGTGAACCTCCCTGTGTAGGAGACGGAAGGCAGGCGAGGGGTTGAGTAGGTCTGCTCCATGAGAGACTTCTCACAGCCGATAGAGATATCATGCAATGTATCTGAAAGAACAAACAGCGAGTGTTAAACATAACATTGACATTTTCTACAGATGGCAGACCCCCCCCCTGCTGTTGGGGGGTGAGCACAGGACAATCCTGCTGGCTCATACAAAATACACATTTACATTACATTACATTTAAGTCATTTAGCAGACGCTCTTATCCAGAGCGACTTACAAATTGGTGCATTCACCCCACATCACATTACTAGGAGCAAATGCTGACAATACAAGATCATTTAAATCATCAAAAAAATAAATACCAGTATAGCTCTAAGCACTATAATAGTAATAATTATTTTGTAAAACTATTTATTATTTATCAAAACCTCTTAGCTTATTCATATTTTTTTTGCATAGACTGCAGGCTATGTCAGAACTGAAATGCAACCTCATTGATTATGCGCATTGCCATGTAATATTTCTGAGTGTGTATGATGTATAAAACCATAAAGAGTTAGGAGTTGGAGCAGCCCTTACCTCCAGTCAGATGGTTGTATGAGTCTCCTGGCTCCCCGGTACCAAAGCCTACACCGTCTGGTGCAGAGGCAGTCAGGAAGGGGGTCCCTGTTGAGTGGAGCAACATCATCTCCTCCAGCTTGGGGTAGCTGTCCATGGGAGAGTAGGAGAAGCCCAGTGGGTCTGAGATCTGCAGGGCTGAGGGGAGCATCTCTGTCTTGGCTGCAGCCATGGTGTTGTGCTGCCGGTGCTCTGACTGTATGGAGAAACAGAGGAGGTGGAGACGCAGCTGACGCTGCAGCTTTTTGTCTCAGGTGAGAGGAGATTACCAGCCAGTTGAATATGCTGCTGCTGCTCTTGTTGAGGAGGATGGTCTGAGGAATCCAATGCTGTAAGATCTGCAAGACTTTGCTGCATTCAATTTCGCAAAAGTTCCAAGTCTTCAATAACGATCTTGTGGTTCATTCATTCCCATAACGGTAGAAATTAAAACATTTTTTTCCCTTCTAGTTATCCCGATTTGTAATAAAGAAATGTGTAGTTGTGTTTTCCCTTTTGATTAACTTTTTCGCTTTTAGTTCACGTGTTTGGTAAGAATAATTTCGCTAACGTACTACGGTGCTTCCTGCTCTGTACTGACATGAGCTCTGTTAAACTCCGAGGGCTGTTTCACTAGGCTGAGGATTCCCACCACTTTATAAAGCCTCTTGCCGTGACGTAGATGTTCAAATAAGGACAGGAGGAAGACCATATTTAGACAGAGCAGTTGAGGACACCGAAGGCTTGACGGAATGAATGGGGAGAGCTGGAGACTGTTTATCAACATATTCTGCAATATTCACAGATTTCACACGGTGCATATTATAACAAAAATAGTTTAAATCTAGAAATACACGACGGTTGCTGCTGCTTTGCCATGGTTTTCGGAGTAAATGCACACGTCCTATCTGTGCAGCGCACCGCCATTGCCGGAAACCCCAGCCACGACATGCCATATAAGGTCTTGCCTTCACAAGGATCCGTTCCGGTGGGTTTCCACTTCCTTGTCCTTATTAGGAATTTCCCGGGGGGGGGGGGTAATACTAAACTGAGCAGAGCTCGGCAATAAATGTTCGAGACCTGCTCAGATCCAGCAAGTTTTGAGGAAATAACTAATGTCTGCACCGAAAGCAATGCTGATTTGTATTTGTTTTTTCAGCTTTATTTAACCAGGTAGGCCAGTTGAGAACAAGTTCTCATTTACAACTGCAACCTGGCCAAGATAAAGCAAAGCAGTGCGACACAAACAACAACACAGAGTTACACATGGGATAAACAAACATACAGTCAATGTCGCGAAATGTTGAGTGGAATTTGATGCACATACATTCCAAGGGGCCATTAAAATTATGCTAGTGAGAATAATTGTAAATAGGCTACTTTTAAAAATAAATAATTGTTGTAATCAAATCAAAGTTTATTTGTCATGTGCGCTGAATACAACAGGTCACCTTACAGTGAAATGCTTACTTACAGGCTCTAACCAATAGTGCAAAAAATGTATTAGGTGAACAATAGGTAGGTAAAGAAATAAAACAACAGTTAAAAGACAGGCTTTATACAGTAGCGAGGCTATAAAAGTAGTGAGACTACATACAGACACTGGTTAGTCAGGCTGATTGAGGTAGTATGTACATGTAGACATGGTTAAAGTGACTATGCATATATGATGAACAGAGCGTAGCAGCAGCGTAAAAGAGGGGTTGGCGGGTGGTGGGACACAATGCAGATAGCCAGGTTAGCCAATGTGCTGGAGCACTGGTAAAGTAACTATGCATATATGATAAACAGAGAGTAGTAGCAGCGTAATGCAATAGATCACAACACAAAGACATTTCACGCGGCTCGGTGACAGGTCAATGATATTTAATCTAAACTTTAAGAAGTAAAATGTGTCAATTTATTTAAACGGCCGCAGAAACATTTCCTTCCACAAAAAAATGTCAATATATTTTTAGGAAGACTCACTCAATGAAATATGCATTGTGAGATGTACAAGGTGGTGCAAGATGTTTTCCGCAAATCAGGTGGCGTATTCTATTCTTGGGCACTTTGTCCCTAAATCAAATCGTATTACATTAAATTGTTCATGGCAGATTTGTAGGATGCACAAAATATTTCATTATACAGTACAGTATATCACTAAACCTGTGATCGCATAAGCTTTCTTTATGTAGGCTATTGGGTGCCAAATCCTACTCTATTGCAGAGGGGGTTTTCTTGTTCAATACACGAGAGTCCCTTACTCGGCACTATCCATTTATTAGATACTATCTACTGTTGAATGGGAGCAATATGCTGATTAGGTGAGAAAGTGGTGCTGGGGGTTGCCCCGCGTTTGTAGCTCAAACAGTGGAAGAATTATGAAGAGCTCAAATATAACTTTACTGAAATCTTTAGGATAATATGTGAGTAAAATGTTGTTTTTTTAAAAACACAAGTAACAGTAATCGATCCGATAGAGATCTGTTCTGTTCTGCCTCTGTTTTGTTTTCTATGGCGGTTCTCTGAAGTCAACCCGAGGGCGCAATAAAGCCTTCGACCAGCGATGTCTCAACTGAGCATGCTCCCTATTTCAATCTGTTTATCTGGGTCAGAGGTTCCTGGCAGACTTCCTTGATTTTGTGTTTGCGATGGGAAAATAGGCCAAAACAAAGCGGTCACATCTCTTCTAATGCCATCAAATGTTTTTTGTCTGCATGAAAAGAGAAAGAAGTTAGAGGCTGGCAGAAGTCTTTCCTTGTAGTCCAGTGGATAGGTGAAATAATCGTGCACTTTATGATAAAAGTATAAAATTTGGTACACTAATAATTGCTACCTTAAGGAACATTTTAAGGCTTGAGTGCAGTCTTGAAAGCCTTTCAGTCAACCATTTTATTAAAATGTTCACCATTCAGACTTTCTATTAGGATAAATAGAGTAAAATAATTTAAAACAATATCAGAATGACTTTTTAAATGTTGTGTACCTGTAACTGAAATGAAATGGCTAGCTAGTTAGCGGTGGTGCGCACTAATAGCGTTTCAATCGGTGACGTCACTCGCTCTGAGACCTGAAGTAATTGTTCCAATTTCTCTGCAAGGGCCGTGGCTTTTGTGGCGTGATGTGTAACGATGCTTCGTGGGTAACTGTTATCGGTGTGTGCAGAGGGTCCCTGATTCAAGCCCGGGACGATAGTTAAACTGTTACATACCCACTAAATAAACACCACAGATGATATAGACAGTAATTCTGATTATAAAGTACTCTTAAGACCTTAATAGGGGTCATATTGAGATGCTTTTGACCATATTCCAGTGGCTACGCGAACAAACTGTGGACTTTGTGATAGACCCACCAAATTTCACATGGCTAGGGCATGTATAAAGAAGTAATTTTGGCTGTAGTGCCATCACAGATTTAGTCCATTACCAATATGGCCACCAACCAGCCACACGAGGCCATATTGGACACGATTTACATGGCCATATCTCCATAAATAATTGGTACATACAGCCTAATATTTGCTTAAATGATTGAGGGGGTATGGAAAACAATATAATGGCCAAAATATGCCACATATACAGTACATATCCTTCATTTTAATAGAAAGTGTTAAACTTGTGCCAAATTACGTGGTCTGGCCCACATGGGGTGAAATGTAGGGAAAATAGAGGGATTCTGAAAGACACTCATGGTGGTGTCCACTGAAAGTTGACTAGCAACAACTGGGACAGAAAAGTCACCCACCATGAACGCCCACTAAAATTGGCCAAGAAGAGGGAAACAAAAGAAAAACCACACACCAAACTTAAAGATAGGAGTCTAACCTCAAAACATAAATGAAAATCCAAAACCCTTAACAATCAGTCTTCAAGCCTATCGATGGTTTAGGATGTTCAAGATAGTGTGGAAAATATAATCAAATAGATAATGTATGTATTTTTTTATGTTAAAATGTTGAAAGATGTTTTTGATATTACAAAAAAATGTATTTTTAAAATATTTAAATCCCTCGATTGAGAGGATCGCATTTCAGCATGCTTCTAATGATTTCAAAATATCTGTGGATTATAATGATATATACAATAACATCTAACAGAACAGTGCTTGCATCAGCCATACATCCCATTCAAAATGGTAGAGTTCTATTGGAATGGCCATATGTCCATGGTTCTATTTCCAACATTCCAAGTACAGGGAAGTAAGTAGAGTGACATTTTCTTGTCAAATGAATGTTTTTAAATTGACAAAATACAGAATATCATATTATTTATCATTGCAATCTGTAGACATTAGAGAAAACTAATTTCACAGTTTTAAGTGTTTAATAAATGTAAAATACTGAAAATTTTGACGAAATTTAGGGACACTTTTTCACCACTTTTATACAAAGTATTTTTTTTAAAATACAGTTATATAGCATACTTATTGTGTTCTCCAGACCCCCTCGTTAGACTAGTAACCGAAAGGTTGCAAGTTCATATCTCCGAGCTGACAAGGTACAAATCTGTCGTTCTGCCCCTGAACAGGCATGCATAGGATCAGAGAGGCCACTGTTCCTAGGCCGTCATTGAAAATAAGAATTTGTTCTTAACTGACTTGCCTAGTTAAATAAAGAATAAAACAATTATTTATGCAGATATATTTATGTGAATCCTGCCCAATATCGCCCTAGGGATCTGATTGGCTCTGGAGTGGCGGTCTGCCACATAATTTCGTATGAGATTTAATGATGATTGTGCTAAATGGTCATGTTTTTTTTCTCATGATGCGGCATGCACCATAAGATCAATGTGCTTTGTTGGAAACAATTCAGGTCGTCTGTAGCTTGTTAACATCATCTGCCCTGAAATTCACACACAAAGAGGAGTTACTATCACTCAAGCAGATTTATATGCATATTCCCATGAAACTGAGTGAGATCAATTGGTTTTGGTTGGCCATTCAGATCCAACTTGGACGTTTCACCCGTAAAACAAGAAGAATTATACTTTTTCAATTGAAAGTGCCTGATGGCATATTTTGAAATTATGTAGGCCTAATTTGGTGTTTGAGGGTATTAAAAATACAAACATGTCTTTGTCAATATGTGTAGGCATATGCAGATACTGCATTTGGATGATGCATTTTATGCATATAAAATTATATTATTCAGTAGGTACAGTGCAAACATTGATTGAGAAATGAAATTAATTATTTTGCTCTCTGGAACCCCCCCAAAATAACACTACAGCACTGATAGGTTAAATCTGCAATGACACTATAGCTAAATATCTTTATTTAGACTTTTCATTACTTGTGAAGGCTGAAAGGTTTCATCATAAAAACATTTTGTTATCATGGGTTACCAGTCTTTCTGCTTGACGTAATGCATTCCTATGGGATTTTACCTAAAGTGATGTGTACACTAAGAGAAAAATAATCTAAAAGTGTTCTTCGGCTGTCCCCACAGGAGAACCCTTTGAAGAACCCTTTTTGGTTCCAGGTAGAACCCTTTTGGGTTCAGGTAGAACCCTTTTTGAGTTCCATCTAGAACACTTTACAAAGACTTCTACCTGGAACCAAAAAAGGGTTCTTCAAAGGGTTCTTTTGGAACCCTTTTTCTAAGAGTGTACAGGGCAGGTTTCCTGTCACATTTCTTAAAATTGACACAAAACAGAATATCATACACTACTGTATATATACAAAAGTATGTGGACTTCCCTTCAAATTAGCGGATTCTACTATTTCAGCCACACCCGTTGTTGTATAAAACAGGTGTATAAAATCAAACACACAGCCATGCAATCTCCATAGACAAACATTGTCAGTAGACTGGCCTTACTTAAGAACTCATTTACTTTCAACGTGGCACCATCATATGATGTCACATTTCCAACAAGTCCGTCCGTCAAATTTCTGCACTGCTAAAGCTGTCCCAGTCAACTGTAAGTGCTGTTATTGTGAAGTGGAAACGTCTAGGCTCAGCCACAAAGTGGTAGACCGCACAAGCTCACAGAGAACGGGACCACCGAGTGCTGAAGCATTTAGTGTGTAAAAATCTTCTATCCTCAGTTGCGTCACCCGCTACCGAGTTCCAAACTGCCTCTGGAAGCACTATAGCCAAAAAATACTTCTCAAGACATGCCATTTTTTTGGTTTAGTAGCTGGACTATCATCAAAATGACCTCAATATGAACCCCCATTAAGGTTTATTTAGTGGGTAGATAACATTAAAAAGTAATTTTGTTGATTTTGTTTGGAATTATTTTACCCTATTTTCTTCTAAAAGAAAATCAGAATGGCAGCCATTTTATTAAAATGGCCACCCTGGTTGACTGCCAAGTTTTCCAGACTGCCTCCAATCTTTAAAATGTTCCTTAAAGTATCCAGTAATAATGTACCAAGTTTGATACTTTTATCATGAAGTGCATGATCTTGGATATATTTGGGTATATCTGCTGGACTAATAGGTTAGTGTATCTGCAGTAGGCTGCTACGTGACTAATCTCGTTCCTAGACACTTCCGCCCAAATGCGCTGTGCACAATAACCCTAACCCAAAGGTTGTTATGTAATCTGTCCTACTTTCTGACTCGGGTCCAGTCCAGGGATTCACTCTCAAGCATTAGTCTATCCAGCCTGCCTCCATTAGTCTATCCGGTCTGTCAGCCATTAGTCTATACAGCCTCTGGAGTTCTAAAATGGATTAAATCGTTTTTCCCCCCTCATCAATCTACACACAATACCTCATAATGACAAAGCAAAAAACAGGTTTTATACATTTTTGCAAATGTATAAAAAAAAAAAAACGGAAATATCACATTTACATAAATGTTCAGACCCTTTCCTCAGTACTTTGTTGAAGCACCTTTGGCAGTGATTACAGCCTCAAGTCTTCTTGGGTTTGACGCCACCAGCTTGGCACATCTGTATTTGGGAAGTTTCTCCCATTCTTCTCTGCAGATCTTCTCAGGCTCTGTCAGGTTGGATGGAGAGAGTCGCTGCACAGCTATTTTCAGGTCTCTCCAGAGATGTTCGATCGGGCTCATGTCCGGGCTCTGGCTGGGCCACTCAAGGACATTCAGAGACTTGTCCCGAAGCCACTTCTGTGTTTTCTTGGCTGTGTGCTTAGGGTTGTTGTCCTGATGAAAGGTGAACCTTTGCCCAGTCTGAGGTCCTGAGCACTCTGGAGCAGGTTTTCATCAGGGATCTCTCTGTACTTTGCTCCATTCATCTTTCCCGTCGATCCTGACTAGTCTCCCAGTCCCTGCCGCTGAAAAACATCCCCACAGCATGATGCTTCCACCACCATGCTTCACCGTAGGGATGGTGCCAGGTTTCTTCCAGATGTGACGCTTGGCATTCAGGTCAAAGTGTTCAATCTTGTTTTCATCAGACCAGAGAATATTGTTTATCATGGTCTGAGAGTCCATTAGGTGTCTTTTGGCAAACTCCAAGCAGACTGCCATGTGCCTTTTACTGAGGAGTGGCTTCCGTCTGGCCACTCTACCATAAAGGCCTGATAGGTGGAGTGCTGCAGAGATGGTTGTCCTTCTGGAAGGTTCTCCCATCTCCACAGAGGACTTCGGGAGCTTTGTCATATTGACCATTGGGTTCTTGATCACCTCCCTAATCAAGGCCCTTGTCCTCTGATTGCTCAGTTTGGCCAGGCAGCCAGCTCTAGGAAGTCTTCTTGGTAGTTCTTCCAGTTAAGAATGATGGAGGCCACTGTTTTGGTTCCCTTCCCCAGATCTGTGTCTCAACACAATCCTGTCTTGGAGCTCTTGACAAACAATTCCTTCGACCTCATGACTTGGTTTTTGCTCTGACATGCACTGTCTGTCATGTTTTGTCATTGATTGTCATGTCTTGTCCCTGTGCTTCCCCTTCTATTCGTTTCCCCCTGCTGGTCTTATTAGGTTCTTTCCCTCTTTCTATCCCTCTCTCTCCCCCTCCCTCTCTCCCTCTCTCTCTCTCTCTCTCTATCGTTCCGTTCCTGCTCCCAGCTGTTCCTCATTCTCTTAACTACCTCATTTACTCTTTCACACCTGTCCCCTATTTTGCCCTCTGATTAGAGTCCCTATTTCTCCCTCTGTTTTCCGCTTCTGTCCTTGTCGGATCCTTGTTTGATGTTTGCTGTTCTGTGTCCTTGTTCCGCCCTGTCGTGTTTTTGCCTTCTTCAGATGCTGCGTGTGAGCAGGTGTCTATGTCAGCTACGGCCTGTGCCTTCCCGAAGCGACCTGCAGTCTGTGGTCGCGTCTCCAGTCGTTCCTCTCTACTGACGAGAGGATTTCAGTTTTCCTGTTTTGTATTTACCTGAGATAATATCCAGGATTATCGTTTTTGTTAAAGACTGGAATAAATACTCTGTTTCTGTTAAGTCGCTTTTGGGTCCTCATTTACCAGCATAACACTGTCAACTGTGGGACCTTATAGACAGGTGTGTGCCTTTCCAAATCATGTCCAATCATTTGAATTTACCACAGGTGAACTCCAATCAAGTTGTAGAAACTTCTCAAGGGTGATCAATGGAAAAAGGTGGCACCTGAGCTCAAGTCTAATAGCAAAGGGTCTGAATACTTATGTAAATAAGGTATTCTGTTTTTATTTGTAATACATTTGCAAAAAAAATCTAAAACCCTGTTTTCACTTTGTCATTATGGGGTATTGTGTGTAAATTGATGATCATTTTATTTTATTCATTTTTGATTATAGGGCTGTAACGTAACAAAATGTGGAAAAAGTCAAGTGGTCTGAATACTTTCCGAATTATTTGTATGTGAGTAAATGTACAGCATTTTGGCGATGCAATAGGTTTCTGATAGTTTTCTGAACAGTAATCATCTATTAAGTTCCCTCCAGGACATCTACAGCACTCAGTGTCACAGAAAGGCCAAGAAGATCATCAAGGACCTCAACCATCCGAGCCATACCCTGTTCAACGTCTAGAAGGTGAAAACATAACCCTTTTTGCACTATTGGTTATAGCCAATCACTCCACCGTTTCCTGGCTGCAAAAATGTGAATAGTTTGCCTAATTTCAGTTTATGTATGGTATAGTATAGTGTATAGAATCATTGTACCATCTAAATATCTTTTCCATTACCAAAAATATTGTATTTTCAGCTGTTTTAAGCTGGTGTGCAAAACCAAAAGTTAAAGCCCCAATACCAAAATGGGAATGGGAAGCATAGAAATGGCACGCGTACATTAGAACCAATCTACCACTTATTAGACTTGCTTTCAATGAGAATGACAAATCTATAACACACATTTCTATGTGAATTTGGTTGAGTCATCCAAAAAGTTACATATTGCAGCTTTAAATACATGTAATTTTGTCCTTGAATCATTTACTTGAAATACAATAGAATTCCATTCATTACTATGGAGCACTGCTCCTACTGGGGAGTACCAATATGGCCGACCGTTGGCTTCAAAGCCTCTCAATGGCCAATACATAGAATCTGCAAGGGTTTATATACATCATTGGTCAATACACACCATTCACATTCATATATATTTATGTATATTCTGGACTCTGATATTGCTAATTCTGATATGTCTTAATTTCTTCTTATTTTTTAAAAACATTTCGATTATGTGTGCATTGTTATTGTATTGCTAGATATTCCTGCATTGTTGGAGCTAAAAACATAACCATTTCACTGCACCTAACATCTGTAAAACTGTGTATGCAACCAAGAAACTTTGATTTGATCTAATGTGAAGTTAAATCATGCAGGCCAGTATTTCAGATAAGAGAAGATGCAAGTGTAAAATACATATAGGGGTGGTACATCATTGGTTAAGACCAGTAAATTGTTGTGGTATTTTCCTCTTTTGGTTTGGGCGGAGGCGGGAAACCCTGCCCTCCCTCTCCTTAGCATCATTGTGTTCCCATGGCAACGGCCCATAAAGTGCAGCAGATAAGAGAGAGAGGAGAGCTTCCCTCGCTGACAGGACTTCTCCCTGTTGCAGTCTCACTCTCGGCTCTCCATCTTCTGCAGCTCTACGTAAAACACATGAACATCAGTCAGACTAGTTACGTGTCTAGTGTGTTTGCATTGGCTCAGCTACAGGATGTCACCATGTTGGCAAAAACCGTACTATATTAAAAATGCACTGAGGTCGATTCACTGAGCAAGTTTTTTATTTTTATTTTTATTTCACCTTTATTTAACCAGGTAGGCCAGTTGAGAACAAGTTCTCAGTTACAACTGCGACCTGGCCAAGATAAAGCAAAGCAGTGCGGCACAAACAACAACACAGAATTACACATGGAATAAACAAAAGCAATAACACAATAGAAACAATATATATACAGTGTGTACAAATGAGGTAAGATTAGGGAGGTAAGGCAATAAATAGGCCGTAGTGGCGAAGTAATTACAATATAGCATATTAACACTGGAGTGATAGATGTGCAGAAGATGAATGTGCAAGTAGAAATACTGGAGTGCAAAGGAGCAAAATTAATATAAAAAAATAACAATATGGGGATGAGGTAGTTGGATGGGCTATTTACAGATGGGCTATGTACAGGTGAAATGATCTGTGAGCTGCTCTGACAGCTGATGCTTAAAGTTAGTGAGGGAGATATGAGTCTCTGGCTTCAGGGATTTTTGCAATTTGTTCCAGTCATTGGCAGCAGAGAACTGGAAGGAAAGGCAGCCAAAGGAGGAATAGGCTTTGGGGGTGACCAGTGAAATATACTTGCTGTATGTAGTGTGTGCTATGAGTGGGTGCTGCTATGGTGACCAGTGAGCTGAGATAAGGCGGGGCTTTACCGAGCAAAGACTTACAGATGACCTGGAGCCAGTAGGTTTGGCAACAAATATGAAGCGAGGGCCAGCCAACGAAAGCATACAGGTCACAGTGGTGGCTAGTATATGAGGCTTTGGTGACAGAACGGATGGCACTGTGATAGACTGCATCCAATTTGCTGAGTAGAGAGTTGGAGGCTATTTTGTAAATGACATTGCCTAAGTCAAGGATCGGTAGGATGGTAAGTTTTACGAGGGTATGTTTGGCAGCATTTGTGAAGGATGCTTTGTTGCGAGATAGGAAGCCAATTCTAGATTTACTTTTGGATTGGAGATGCTTAATGTGAGTCTGGAACGAGAGTTTACAGTCTAACCAGACACCTAGATATTTGTAGTTGTCCACATATTCTAAGTCAGAACCATCCAGAGATTGAACCCTGTGGCACCCCCATAGACACTGCCAGAGGTCCGGACAACAGGCCCTCCGATTTGACACACTGAACTCTGTCTGAGAAGTAGTTGGTGTACCAGACAAGGCAGTCATTTGAGAAATCAAGGCCGTTGAGTCTGCCGATAAGAATGTGATGATTGACAGAGTCGAAAGCCTTTGCCAGGTCGATGAATGCGACTGCACAGTATTGTCTTTTATCAATGGCGGTTATGATATTGTTTAGGACCTTGAGCTTGGCTGAGGTGCACCCATGACCAGCTCGGAAACCAGATTGCATAGCGGAGAAGGTACGGTGTTATTCAAAATGGTCGGTGATCTGTTTGTTAACTTGGCTTTCGAAGACCTTAGACAGAACTCTGCAGGCCTATATAATCACATAGTGGGGAGCATTACCAGTCTCCATGGTATCCACGTCATATGATCAGGGTATTTTTCTTAATAGAAATCTATTTTGAACTCATCATAAATAAGCCCTCGCAAATAAGTTCCCTGCACAATGATGATCATTAAGGATAATTGCAAACATTACACATTATTGGTCATTATGGAGCAATGCTAAAGAGACAATAGACGTGACAAGGTACAGTCTAATGGGGCAGCGGGGGGGGGGGGCTCCATCTGAGATAGTCTGCATCGCATTTCGTCTTAACGTTTTACATTGTACCAGAGTTCACAACACAGGAAGTGATGATGTTTCCTGCTCTCCGTGTTGTCACAGCGGAATACCAGACCAGAGTCAAATGTATGAGCACAGCCTTTTCCCTTTCGTTCTATCACCCACAACTGAGCTTTTCACATTACACATCTCTTGAGTGTTATAGTTCTCAACCGATGTAATCTCCCAATGCTGATCGAGTGATCTTTCTGCCTTGTCTTTTGTAGTCTTTTTGAAATTAATGTAACGACTATTCCAGGAAACAAACAGACACTTATTGGACTAGAAGGAGTGGTTGCTGTGCTGTAAGAGAATCAGATGTATAGACTTCCACTTAATACATTTGAGCTTTATGTTGATTTTATTAATTATGGACCAACATGCCCTTGGATGGACAATTGTACCTATTGTGTTCTTTCTTTCTTCATACTGAGTTGTCAATGATTTATCTATTTCTAGGAAAGAACACACAGAGTGAAACCAAAAAGTCCAAATGTAAATTCACATGTTATAAGATCAGAAAAGCCTTGTGACAAAGGGAGTCTGATTATCACTCCTGATTATCACTGGTCCTATTCAGAGGATGTCTGACTGGATAAGTGCTATTCACATCAATAAGGAAATAACTCCCCATTGTTTGTCATTAAACAGGCCTAGTAAAGACCATGTGATTTGCTAGAGAGGGACAGCGTACTGGAGCTCTTCCAAGAGGGCCATAATGTAGATGAGCTGCCCGTGCACGGTCCTCAGTGAATCACACAGACCAGGGCATACTGTATATCAGTAAGTTAGCCATTGGCATGCGGTCAGTCGGGGGGCCTCTCTACTGTACAGAAGTTCCCCTCCAGGCCAGGACTGATTGATGGTCAACATAACACTACTCTGAATCTAGATGTGAAGACTAGTCTACTGCACAGTGCTATTACTTCACATAGTTATTTATTTATTATGAGGCCAGCGTGTTGTCACACTATCTCCTTGATTTCTATTGATATCGTGGGAGTGTCTGCATACTCCCATTCATATTTATCTGTATCCTATTTCAATTGGAGTTATTATTCTTAGCAATGCCCTTGTATCAAAGGACGTCTGTGTTCTGACTTTAGATTGTATTTATTTATTTTATATTTTTACTTTATATCGAGGAACAGTGGGTTACTAGTCAAACGCTCTAACCACTAGGCTAACCTGCCGCCCCCTGAATAGCTATAAGGTTAGTTAATAAGTTGGTGATCGCTCAGCTGTCTGAGTTTTACAGTGCTCATGTGTGTCAGGCCCAGTTGAGAGCCCGGTGGATCGTTCCACATCGGAGGAAGGCTAATGAGCTCACAGAAGTGGTGAGAAATGCTCATGAGCCCACAGAATTGGTGAGAAAGGCTAATGAGCCCACAGAAGTGGTGAGGAATGCTCATGAGCCCACAGAAGTGGTGAGGAACGCTAATGAGCCCACAGAAGTGGTGAGAAAGGCTAATGAGCCCACAGAAGTGGCGAGGAAGGCTAATGAGCCCACAGAAGTGGTGAGGAATGCTCATGAGCCCACAGAAGTGGTGAGGAAGGCTAATGAGCCCACAGAAGTTCTGAGGAAGGCTAAGGAGCCCACAACAGTGGTGGGGAAGGCTAATAAGCCCACATAAGAGGTGAGGAAGGCTAAGGAGCCCACAGAAGTGGTGAGGAAGGCTAAGGAGCCCAGCAGGAAGGCGTGAGGCAGTCAACAACAGTTCCCAGCTAAGGAGCCCATTCAGACTTAGAAGGATATAACTCTTTCTATTTTCAGCCTCTCCATTCTTCCCTTTTCCTTTTAATAGGCTTTACTACTGAGGGCCAGCTCTGTGTCGGTCACTGGGTCAGTAGTTATAGCAGGCTTTACTACTGAGGGCCAGCTCTGTGTCGGTCACTGGCTAAGGAGCCCACAGCCAGTGGTGAGGAGTTAGCAGGCTAACTGAGGGCCCACAGCAGTGGTGAGGAAGGCTAAGGAGCCCACAGCAGTGGTGGGTCTATATATATATATATATATATATATATATATATATATATATATATATATATATATATATGGTAGTTATAGCAGGCTTTACTACTGAGGGCCCACTGGGTCTACAGCAGTGGTGAGTTAAGGCTAAGGGAGCCCACACTGGATAGTGGTAGTTATAACAGGCTTTACTACTGAGGGCCCAGCTCAGTGTCGGTGTCTATAGGTAGTTATAACAGGCTTTACAACAGGGCCACAGTTCCCAGTCTATAATTGGCTATAACAGGCTTTACTACTGAGGCCAGCCCACTTCTATATATATATATATATGGTAGTTATAACAGGCTTTACTACTGAGGGCCAGCTCTGTGTCGGTCACTGGTCTATATATAATATATATGGTAGTTATAACAGGCTTTACTACTGAGGGCCAGCTCTGTGTCGGTCACTGGTCTATATATATATATATGGTAGTTTAACAGGCTTTACTACTGAGGGCCACTGTGTCGGTCACTGGTCTATATATATATATATATGGTAGTTATAACAGGCTTTACTACTGAGGGCCATCGGTCACTGGTCTATATATTTATATATTAGTTATAACAGGCTTTACTACTGAGGGCCAGCTCTGTGGTCGGTCACTGGTCTATATATATATATATATATGGTAGTTATAACAGGCTTTATACTGAGGGCCAGTTCACTGGTCTATATATAATATATATGGTAGTTATAACAGGCTTTACTACTGAGGGCCAGCTCTGTGTCGGTCACTGGTCTATATATAAATATATATGGTAGTTATAACAGGCTTTACTACTGAGGGCCAGCTCTGTGTCGGTCACTGGTCTATATATATATATATATGGTAGTTATAACAGGCTTTACTACTGAGGGCCAGCTCTGTGTCGGTCACTGGGTCTATATATATATATGGTAGTTATACAGGCTTTACTACTGAGGGCCAGCTCTGTGTCGGTCACTGGGTCTATATATATATATATATGGTAGTTATAACAGGCTTTACTACTGAGGGCCAGCTCTGTGTCGGTCACTGGTCTATATATATATATATATGGTAGTTATAACATATATATATATATATATATATATATGGTAGTTATAACAGGCTTTACTACTGAGGGCCAGCTCTTGTCGGTCACTGGGTCTATATATATATATATATGGTAGTTATAACAGGCTTTACTACTGAGGGCCAGCTCTGTGTCGGTCACTGGGTCTATATATATATATATAGTTATAACAGGCTTTACTACTGAGGGCCAGCTCTGTGTCGGTCACTGGGTCTATATATATATATATATAGTTATAACAGGCTTTACTACTGAGGGCCAGCTCTGTGTCGGTCACTGGGTCTATATATATATATATGGTAGTTATAACAGGCTTTACTACTGAGGGCCAGCTCTGTGTCGGTCACTGGGTCTATATATATATATATATATGGTAGTTATAACAGGCTTTACTACTGAGGGCCAGCTCTGTGTCGGTCACTGGGTCTATATATATATATATGGTAGTTATAACAGGCTTTACTACTGAGGGCCAGCTCTGTGTCGGTCACTGGGTCTATATATATATATATGGTAGTTATAACAGGCTTTACTACTGAGGGCCAGCTCTGTGTCGGTCACTGGGTCTATATATATATATATGGTAGTTATAACAGGCTTTACTACTGAGGGCCAGCTCTGTGTCGGTCACTGGGTCTATATATATATATATGGTAGTTATAACAGGCTTTACTACTGAGGGCCAGCTCTGTGTCGGTCACTGGGTCTATATATATATATATGGTAGTTATAACAGGCTTTACTACTGAGGGCCAGCTCTGTGTCGGTCACTGGGTCTATATATATATATATGGTAGTTATAACAGGCTTTACTACTGAGGGCCAGCTCTGTGTCGGTCACTGGGTATATATATATATATAGGCTTTATACTGAGGGCCAGCTCTGTGTCGGTATAACAGGCTTTACTACTGAGGGCCAGCTCTGTGTCGGTCACTGGGTCTATATATATATATATGGTAGTTATAACAGGCTTTACTACTGAGGGCCAGCTCTGTGTCGGTCACTGGGTCTATATATATATATATATAGTTATAACAGGCTTTATACTGAGGGCCAGCTCTGTGTGGTCACTGGTTATAGTTATAACAGGCTTTACTACTGAGGGCCAGCTCTGTGTCGGTCACTGGTCTATATATATATATATATATGGTAGTTATAACAGGCTTTACTACTGAGGGCCAGCTCTGTGTCGGTCACTGGTCTATATATATATATATATGGTAGTTATAACAGGCTTTACTACTGAGGGCCAGCTCTGTGTCGGTCACTGGTCTATATATATATATATATGGTAGTTATAACAGGCTTTACTACTGAGGGCCAGCTCTGTGTCGGTCACTGGTCTATATATATATATATATATGGTAGTTATAACAGGCTTTACTACTGAGGGCCAGCTCTGTGTCGGTCACTGGTCTATATATATATATATATATGGTAGTTATAACAGGCTTTACTACTGAGGGCCAGCTCTGTGTCGGTCACTGGTCTATATATATATATATATATATATGGTAGTTATAACAGGCTTTACTACTGAGGGCCAGCTCTGTGTCGGTCACTGGTCTATATATATATATATATGGTAGTTATAACAGGCTTTACTACTGAGGGCCAGCTCTGTGTCGGTCACTGGTCTATATATAAATATATATGGTAGTTATAACAGGCTTTACTACTGAGGGCCAGCTCTGTGTCGGTCACTGGTCTATATATATATATATATGGTAGTTATAACAGGCTTTACTACTGAGGGCCAGCTCTGTGTCGGTCACTGGTCTATATATATATATATATGGTAGTTATAACAGGCTTTACTACTGAGGGCCAGCTCTGTGTCGGTCACTGGGTCTTTATATATACACTGCTCAAAAAAATAAAGGGAACACTAAAATAACACATCCTAGATCTGAATGAATGAAATATTCTTAATATTCTTATTAAATACTTTTTTATTTACATAGTTGAATGTGCTGACAACAAAATCACACAAAAATATCAATGGAAATCAAATTTATCAACCCATGGAGGTCTGGATTTGGAGTCACACTCAAAATTAAAGTGGAAAACCACACTACAGGCTGATCCAACTTTGATGTAATGTCCTTAAAACAAGTCAAAATGAGGCTCAGTAGTGTGTGTGGATTCCACGTGCCTGTATGACCTCCCTACAATGCCTGGGCATGCTCCTGATGAGGTGGCGGATGGTCTCCTGAGGGATCTCCTCCCAGACCTGGACTAAAGCATCCGCCAACTCCTGGACAGTCTGTGGTGCAACGTGGCGTTGGTGGATGGAGCGAGACATGATGTCCCAGATGTGCTCAATTGGATTCAGGTCTGGGGAACGGGCAGGCCAGTCCATAGCATCAATGCCTCCCTCTTGCAGGAACTGCTGACACACTCCAGCCACATGAGGTCTAGCATTGTCTTGCATTAGGAGGAACCCAGGGCCAACCGCACCAGCGTATGATCTCATCTCGGTACCTAATGGCAGTCAGGCTACCTCTGGCAAGCACATGGAGGGCTGTGCGGCCCCCCAAAGAAATGCCACCCCACACCATGAATGACCCACCGCCAAACCGGTCATGCTGGTGGATGTTTCAGGCAGCAGAACGTTCTCCGTGGCGTCTCCAGACTCTGTCACATGTGCTCAGTGTGAACCTGCTTTCATCTGTGAAGAGCACAGGGCACCAGTAGGATATTTACCAATCTTGGTGTTCTCTGGCAAATGCCAAACGTCCTGCACGGTGTTGGGCTGTAAGCACAACCCCCACCTGTGGACGTCGGGCCCTCATACCACCCTCATGGAGTCTGTTTCTGACCGTTTGAACAGACACATGCACATTTGTGGCCTGCTGGAGGTCATTTTGCAGGGCTCTGGCAGTGCTCCTCCTGCTCCTCCTTGCACAAAGGCGGAGGTAGCGGTCCTGCTGCTGGGTTGTTGCCCTCCTACGGCCTCCTCCACGTCTCCTGATGTACTGGCCTGTCTCCTGGTAGCACCTCCATGCTCTGGACACTACGCTGACAGACACAGCAAACCTTCTTGCCACAGCTCGCATTGATGTGCCATCCTGGATGAGCTGCACTACCTGAGCCACTTATGTGGGTTGTAGAGTCCGTCTCATGCTACCACTAGAGGGAAAGCACCGCCAGCATTCAAAAGTGACCAAAACATCAGCCAGGAAGCATAGGAACTGAGAAGTGGTCTGTGGTCACCACCTGCAGAACCACTCCTTTATTGGAGGTGTCTTGCTAATTGTCTATAATTTCCACCTGTTGTCTATTCCATTTGCACAACAGCATGTGAAATGTATTGTCAATCAGTGTTGCTTCCTAAGTGGACAGTTTGATTTCACAGAAGTGTGATTGACTTGGAGTTACATTGTGTTGTTTAAGTGTTCCCTTTATTTTTTTGAGCAGTGTATATGTCAGTTATAATAGGAACTCAGAGAGATAAAAGAAATGGAGACTGGGAGAGTGAAAGAATAGAGTGTGCGTGTGTGTGTGTGTGTGTGTGTGTGTGGTGTGTGTGTGTGTGTGTGTGTGTGTGTGTGTGTGTGTGTGTGTGTGTGTGTGTGTGTGTGTGTGTGTGTGTGTGTGTGTGTGTGTGTGTGTGTGTGTGTGTGTGTGTGTGTGTGTGTGTGTGTGTGTGTGTGTGTGTGTGTGTGTGTGTGTGTGTGTGTGTGTGTGTGTGTGTGTGTGTGTGTGTGTGTGTGTGCGTGTGTGTGTGTGTGTGTGTGTGTGTGTGCGCTCATTCTAGGTAGCATTTGGTCCAGTAATTCCTGGCATGCAGACCGTTCATCTTGCCTAGCTCCTAGACTTGTCTGTCTAGTCTGAAAGTTGTTCTATTCCTCACCCCTCCCCCACTTCACATGACACAAAGAATTCACATCAAAGCTGAGAAATAAAGGCTGTATTCCTTTTTCTTTCAACAGAAAATACTTTAGTTGTTTGTAATATGGCTGTGGTTCACATTTTTTAAGATCTAGACAGATGTTATCAGAATAGGTGAAGTGGAAATGCAGGCATGGGGTTTGTGTGTGTGTGCGTGCGTGTGTGCGTGCGTGCGTGCTATGCATGACTGCAGGGCCTCTACTATCCTATGTCACAGTATACAGAAACACATACCAAAGGGTAACCAAGTACATGATCAAAGCAGTTCTGTAAATATATCTGAAAGAGCGTTGAATAATAGATACTGTATTTTGAGACCCTATCATCCTGTTATTGGTGTGGTTGGCTGACAAATTTAGCCCCCTGTGGTTTTCTGAAGAGTGTGGAAACTGTGACAGGGACTCTTCTGCTGCGATACTTCCTGTGTGTACCGTGCACTGCATGGGGAAAAACACAAGGGAAGTGACACGGCTCAGGGCAAAACAAGTTGTGGTTTAACTTGAACGATTCCTCATATAAACGACAGGAATAGACCAACTGTAAATATTGTGTTTCTGTATACAGTCACCACAGGAGGCTGCTGAGGGGAGGACGGCTCATAAAAAATGTCTGGAACGGAGCAAATGGAATGGCATCAAACCCCTGGAAACAATGGAAACCATGGAAACAATGTGTTTGATTCCATTCCACTTTTTCTGCTCCAGTCATTAACCAATTAAGGTGCCACCAACCTCCTGTGACAGTAACATGCACACAGCATCTGTGTGTGTGTGTGTGTGTGTGTGTGTGTGTGTGTGTGTGTGTGTGTGTGTGTGTGTGTGTGTGTGTGTGTGTGTGTGTGTGTGTGTGTGTGTGTGTGTGTGTGTGTGTGTGTGTGTGTGTGTGTGTGTGTGTGTGTGTGTGTGTGTGTGTGTGTGTGTGTGTGTGTGTGTGTGTGTGTGTGTGTGTGTGTGTGTGTGTGTGAGTGTGTGTGTGAGTGTGAGTGTGAGTGTGTGTGTGTGTGTGTGTGTGTGTGTGCGTGCGTGCGTGCGTGGGTGGGTGCGTGCGTGTTTGGACTAAATGGCATTGCCATGTGTGGCCTATAGTTATGATTCCTCCTTCCTCACTCTGAACAACCTCGCACCCCATGTGTGTTTTCAAGATCAATCGCAGTTTCACACTGAGATAAAAGTCTTAAATCCTTAGATAATGTGGCCTACATATCGTTGACATTAAGATGTTGTTTACAGGATGCCATGGTTCTGTGTGATCAGGGAGAAGTGGGCGGTGCTTGACTACTTGTCTTAGTTGACCCCGCCCACAAAGCATAAAAACAGAAAGCTCTAGAATACTGACACAGACAGAACATTCCAAATTCGATGTATTCTATAAGATGCAAATTACAGTGCATACAGTACATACTGCATCTGTATTTAGAGTGTCAAATGGTTTATTAGGAAATCAATGAGGGTTGTGGTAGTCCGATTGTCAACCTGTATGTAATATGTAGAAACTATCAGTGAGTTTAGACATAGCAACACAGTAACTGTAGCCGTTGTTTGGCCAAGAACAACAGTGCTCGTCTCTGAAATGTATAACAGTGAAGCCATGTTTACCCTGTGTGCCCACTCTCATTGTTTTCGTGAGAAGAAACAGTTCAGTCTGAAATGACATTGACTTTCCCTCACCAACAGCCAACTCTATTAATCCTGTGCTACAGTACAGATTTAATCTGCCTGCACTGGAACATGTGTGGGGCTGAGGTGTGACGCTGACACATACTGGTTCCCCAGCTGCCCACTCAAACCAGGCCTGAAGTGTACAGTTAGGCCTGACCCCGACCACAGCACCCCTCTCCTGAAACTCTGGCTTGTAAGTCCCACACATTTCCACAAGTCAGATCAGACCTTTAGCGGTGTCTTAACAGTAAGTGTGGCTTGTCGTAATGTAACCTTAATTCTAATGTGGGTTAATAATTGCTGGGAGTGGAGTAGATAGACAATGATCTCACACGATGTGAGATTGTCATGCAGGTGAAAGAGGACCCAAACGCGACTTAACAGAAACAGAGTTTATTAAAGTCCAAAACGGAATAACAGAAATCCTCTAGATTTGTAGAGGGGAAAACAACTGGAGAAGCGGCCACAGACTGCAGGTTGCAGGCCGTAGTCGACTGAGACACCTGCTCACACGCAGCATCTGATGAAGGCACAAAACACGACAGGACAGGGTGATACACAATCACGGCAAAAACACGACAGGACAGGGCGAAACGCAATCACAGCATGGTGAATACAATACAAGGAACCGACGGAACAGGAACGGATCACAAAGGAATAAATAGGGACTCTAATCAGGGGAAAGGATCGGGAACAGGTGTGGGAAGACTAAATGATGATTAGGGGAATAGGAACAGCGTGTTGTTTTGTGTCTGGGAGCAGGAACGGAACGACAGAGAGAAGAGAGAGCGAGAGAGTGAGAGAGGGAGGGGGAGAGAGAGGGATAGAACCAAACAAGACCAGCAGAGGGAAACGAATAGCATGGGGAGCACAGGGACAAGACATGACAATAAATGACAAACATGACAGTACCCCCCACTCACCGAGCGCCTCCTGGCGCACTCGAGGAGGAATCCTGGCGGCAACGGAGGAAATCATCGATGAGCGAACGGTCCAGCACGTCCCGAGACGGAACCCAACTCCTCTCCTTAACCCTCCCAATCCACTAGGTATTGGTGACCCCGTCCCAGAGAACGCATGTCCATAATCTTATGTACCTTGTAAATAGGTGCGCTCTCGACAAGGACGGGAGGGGGAGGGAAGACGAACGGGGGTGCGAAGAAAGGGCTTAACACAGGAGACATGGAAGACAGGATGGACGCGACGAAGATGTCGCGGAAGAAGCAGTCGCACAGCGACAGGATTGACGACCTGGGAGACACGGAACGGACCAATGAACCGCGGAGTCAACTTACGAGAAGCTGTCGTAAGAGGAAGGTTGCGAGTGGAAAGCCACACTCTCTGGCCGCAACAATACCTTGGACTCTTAATCCTGCGTTTATTGGCGGCTCTCACCGTCTGTGCCCTGTAACGGCAAAGTGCAGACCTCACCCTCCTCCAGGTGCGCTCACAACGTTGGACAAACGCTTGAGGCGGAGGGAACGCTGGACTCGGCAAGCTGGGATGAGAACAGAGGAGGCTGGTAACCCAGACTACTCTGAAACGGAGATAACCCGGTAGCAGACGAAGGAAGCGAATTGTGAGCGTATTCTGCCCAGGGGAGCTGTTCTGCCCAAGACGCAGGGTTTCTGAAAGAAAGGCTGCGTAGTATGCGACCAATCGTCTGATTGGCCCTCTCTGCTTGACCGTTAGACTGGGGATGAAACCCGGAAGAGAGACTGACGGACGCACCAATCAAACGACAGAACTCCCTCCAAAACTGTGACGTGAATTGCGGGCCTCTGTCTGAAACGGCGTCTAACGGGAGGCCATGAATTCTGAATACATTCTCAATAATGATTTGTGCCGTCTCCTTAGCGGAAGGAAGTTTAGCGAGGGGAATGAAATGTGCCGCCTTAGAGAACCTATCGACAACCGTCAGAATCACAGTCTTCCCCGCAGACAAAGGCAGACCGGTAATGAAGTCTAAGGCAATGTGAGACCATGGTCGAGAAGGAATGGGGAGCGGTCTGAGACGACCGGCAGGAGGAGAGTTACCCGACTTAGTCTGCGCGCAGTCCGAACAAGCAGCCACGAAACGGCGCGTGTCACGCTCCTGAGTCGGCCACCAAAAGCGCTGGCGAATAGACGCAAGAGTGCCTCGAACACCGGGATGACCAGCTAACTTGGCAGAGTGAGCCCACTGAAGAACAGCCAGACGAGTGGAAACAGGAACGAAAAGGAGGTTACTAGGACAAGCGCGCGGCGACGCAGTGTGCGTGAGTGCTTGCTTAACCTGTCTTTCAATTCCCCAGACTGTTAACCCGACAACACGCCCATAAGGAAGAATCCCCTCGGGATCAGTAGAAGCCACAGAAGAACTAAACAGACGGGATAAGGCATCAGGCTTGGTGTTCTTGCTACCCGGACGGTAAGAAATCACAAACTCGAAACGAGCGAAAAACAACGCCCAACGAGCTTGACGGGCATTAAGTCGTTTGGCAGAACGGATGTACTCAAGGTTCTTATGGTCTGTCCAAACGACAAAAGGAACGGTCGCCCCCTCCAACCACTGTCGCCATTCGCCTAGGGCTAAGCGGATGGCGAGCAGTTCACGGTTACCCACATCATAGTTGCGCTCAGATGGCGACAGGCGATGAGAAAAATAAGCGCAAGGATGAACCTTATCGTCAGACTGGAAGCGCTGGGATAGGATGGCTCCCACGCCTACCTCTGAAGCGTCAACCTCGACAATGAATTGTCTAGTGACGTCAGGAGTAACGAGGATAGGAGCGGACGTAAAACGTTCTTTTAGAAGATCAAAAGCTCCCTGGGCGGAACCGGACCACTTAAAACACGTCTTAACAGAAGTAAGAGCTGTGAGAGGGGCAGCAACTTGACCGAAATTACGAATGAAACGCCGATAGAAATTAGCGAAACCTAAAAAGCGCTGCAACTCGACACGTGACCTTGGAACGGGCCAATCACTGACAGCTTGGACCTTAGCGGAATCCATCTGAATGCCTTCAGCGGAAATAACGGAACCGAGAAAAGTAACGGAGGAGACATGAAAAGAGCACTTCTCAGCCTTTACGTAGAGACAATTCTCTAAAAGGCGCTGTAGAACACGTCGAACGTGCTGAACATGAATCTCGAGTGACGGAGAAAAAATCAGGATATCGTCAAGATAGACAAAAACAAAAATGTTCAGCATGTCTCTCAGAACATCATTAACTAATGCCTGAAAAACAGCTGGCGCATTGGCGAGACCGAACGGCAGAACCCGGTACTCAAAATGCCCTAACGGAGTGTTAAACGCCGTTTTCCACTCGTCCCCCTCTCTGATGCGCACGAGATGGTAAGCGTTACGAAGGTCCAACTTAGTAAAGCACCTGGCTCCCTGCAGAATCTCGAAGGCTGATGACATAAGGGGAAGCGGATAACGATTCTTAACCGTTATGTCATTCAGCCTCGATAATCCACGCAGGGGCGCAGAGTACCGTCCTTCTTTTTAACAAAAAGAACCCCGCCCCGGCCGGAGAAGAAGAAGGCACTATGGTACCGGCGTCAAGAGACACAGACAAATAATCCTCGAGAGCCTTACGTTCGGGAGCCGACAGAGAGTATAGTCTACCTCGAGGAGGAGTGGTCCCCGGAAGGAGATCAATACTACAATCATACGACCGGTGAGGAGGAAGGGAGTTGGCTCGGGACCGACTGAAGACCGTGCGCAGATCATGATATTCCTCCGGCACTCCTGTCAAATCGCCAGGTTCCTCCTGAGAAGTAGGAACAGAAGAAACGGGAGGGATGGCAGACATTAAACACTTCACATGACAAGAAACGTTCCAGGATAGGATAGAATTACTAGACCAATTAATAGAAGGATTATGACATACTAGCCAGGGATGACCCAAAACAACAGGTGTAAACGGTGAACGGAAAATCAAAAAAGAAATAGTCTCACTGTGGTTACCAGATACTGTGAGAGTTAAAGGTAGTGTCTCAAATTTGATACTGGGAAGATGACTACCATCTAAGGCAAACATGGGCGTAGGCCTGTCTAACGGTCTGAAAGGAATGTTATGTTTCCGAACCCATGCTTCGTCCATGAAACAACCCTCAGCCCCAGAGTCAATCAAAGCACTGCATGTAGCACCCGAACCGGTCCAGCGTAGATGGACCGACATAGTAGTACAAGATCTAGATGAAGGGACCTGAGTAAGCGCTCACCAGTAGCCCTCCGCTTACTGATGGACTCTGGCCTCTTACTGGACATGAATTAACAAAATGTCCAGCAACTCCGCAATAGAGGCACAGGCGGTTGGTGATCCTCCGTTCCCTCTCCTTATTCGAGATGCGAATCCCTCCCAGCTGCATGGGCTCAGTCTCAAAGCCAGAGGAGGGAGATGGTTGCGATGCGGAGCAGGGAAACACCGTTGATGCGAGCTCTCTTCCACGAGCCCGGTGACGAAGATCTACCCGTCGTTCTATGCGGATGGCGAGAGCAATCAAAGAATCCACATCTGATGGAACCTCCCGGGAGAGAATCTCATCCTTAACCACTGCGTGGAGTCCCTCCAGAAAACGAGCGAGCAGCGCCGGCTCGTTCCACTCACTAGAGGCAGCAAGAGTGCGAAACTCAATGGAATAATCCGTTATGGACCGTTCACCTTGGCATAAGGAAGCCAGGGCCCTAGAAGCCTCCCCACCAAAAACTGAACGGTCAAAAACCCGAATCATCTCCTCTTTAAAGTTCTGGAATCTGTTAGAGCAATCAGCCCTTGCCTCCCAGATAGCTGTGCCCCATTCTCGAGCCCGGCCAGTAAGGAGTGAAATGACGTAAGCAACCCGAGCTCTCTCTAGAGTATGTGTGGGGTTGGAGAGAGAACACAATCTCACACTGCGTGAGAAAGGAGCGGCACTCAGTGGGCTGCCCGGAGTAGCAAGGTGGGTTATTAACCCTGGGTTCTGGAGGCTCGGCAGGCCAGGGAGTAACAGGTGGCACGAGAAGACTCTGGAACTGTCCAGAGAGGTCGGAAACCTGAGCGGCCAGGTTCTCCACGGCATGGCGAGCAGCAGACAATTCCTGCTCGTGTCTGCCGAGCATGGCTCCTTGGATCTCGACGGCAGTGTAACGAGCGTCTGAAGTCGCTGGGTCCATTCCTTGGTCGGTTCCTTCTGTCATGCAGGTGAAAGAGGACCCAAACGCGACTTAACAGAAACAGAGTTTATTAAAGTCCAAAACGGAATAACAGAAATCCTCTAGATTTGTAGAGGGGAAAACAACTGGAGAAGCGGCCACAGACTGCAGGTCGCCGGGGTAGGCGCAGGCCAGTCGACTGAGACACCTGCTCACACGCAGCATCTGATGAAGGCACAAAACACGACAGGACAGGGTGATACACAATCACGGCAAAAACACGACAGGACAGGGCGAAACGCAATCACAGCATGGTGAATACAATACAAGGAACCGACGGAACAGGAACGGATCACAAAGGAATAAATAGGGACTCTAATCAGGGGAAAGGATCGGGAACAGGTGTGGGAAGACTAAATGATGATTAGGGGAATAGGAACAGCTGGGAGCAGGAACGGAACGACAGAGAGAAGAGAGAGCGAGAGAGTGAGAGAGGGAGGGGGAGAGAGAGGGATAGAACCAAACAAGACCAGCAGAGGGAAACGAATAGCATGGGGAGCACAGGGACAAGACATGACAATAAATGACAAACATGACAGAGATAGCCTTGCCGGTCTTGGCCTTTTCCCATGAAGTGGATCACCTACTGTATGTTAAAAAAAAAAGATCTCTGAGCTAAACGGCAAGGACACCATCAGTATTTTCTATCGTGTTGTTTTTTGTGTCTTGAAAAGAAGTCGATATGATGATAGTCTTTTATTTAACCCTTGTATATGTATTTAAATTGTATTGTACTTCACGTTCATCTCTGAAAGCAGCTAATGCACAGATGTAGCAAGTCTACTGGGTTGTGCAACATTACTGAATCCCATATGGAAACCATTGATTTACTGAGCGTAACATCATTAAAACTTTAAATGAAACCAGTGACACAGTCATTTTTTGTTTTGAGGGATTCAGAATTTCTGCAGATTAATTTACATATACACTGAGTGTACAAAACAACTGCTCTTTCCGTGACATAGACTATCCAGGTGATACTTTTTGATGTCACTTGTTAAATCCACTTCTATAAGTGTTGATGAAGGGGAGGAGACGGGGTTAAAGAAGGATTTTTTAAGCCTTGAGACAATTGAGACATGGATTGTGTGTGTGTGCCAATCAGAGGGTGAATGGACAAGACAAAAGACTGTAGTGCCTTTGAACAGGGTTTGGTAGTAGGTGCCAGGTGCACCGGTTCGTGTCGAGAACTGAACTACTCAATATTAGGAAGGTGTTCTTAATGTTTGGGTTAATGTCAGTGTTTATTACCTGGGTGGTTCGAACTCTGAATGCTGATTGACTGAAAGCCATGTTATATCAGAGCGTATACCACGGGTATGACAAAACATGTATTTTTACTGTTCTAATTACGTTGGTAAGCAGTTTATAATAGCGTTAAGGCACCATGGGGGTTTGTGGAATATGGCCAATGGTGCCTTATTGCTTAAATATACTACATGTCCAGGGATGGTGTTGTAGAGGCATGTAACATGTCCAGGGATGGTGTTGTATAGACATGTAACATGTCCAGGGATGGTGTTGTAAAGGATGTAACATGTCCAGGGATGGTGTTGTAAAGGATGTAACATGTCCAGGGATGGTGTTGTATAGACATGTAACATGTCCAGGGATGGTGTTGTAAAGGATGTAACATGTCCAGGGATGGTGTTGTAAAGGATGTAACATGTCCAGGGATGGTGTTGTATAGACATGTAACATGTCCAGGGATGGTGTTGTAAAGACATGTAACATGTCCAGGGATGGTGTTGTAAAGGATGTAACATGTCCAGGGATGGTGTTGTAAAGGATGTAACATGTCCAGGGATGGTGTTGTATAGACATGTAACATGTCCAGGGATGGTGTTGTAAAGGATGTAACATGTCCAGGGATGGTGTTGTAAAGGATGTAACATGTCCAGGGATGGTGTTGTAGAGGATGTAACATGTCCAGGGATGGTGTTGTAAGGATGTAACATGTCCAGGGATGGTGTTGTAACGACATGTAACATGTCCAGGGATGGTGTTGTAAAGACATGTAACATGTCCAGGGATGGTGTTGTAGAGGCATGTAACATGTCCAGGGATGGTGTTGTAACGACATGTAACATGTCCAGGGATGGTGTTGTAAAGGATGTAACATGTCCAGGGATGGTGTTGTAGAGGCATGTAACATGTCCAGGGATGGTGTTGTAGAGGATGTAACATGTCCAGGGATGGTGTTGTAAAGGATGTAACATGTCCAGGGATGGTGTTGTAAAGGATGTAACATGTCCAGGGATGGTGTTGTAACGACATGTAACATGTCCAGGGATGGTGTTGTAAAGGATGTAACATGTCCAGGGATGGTGTTGTAGAGGCATGTAACATGTCCTGGGATGGTGTTGTAGAGGCATGTAACATGTCCAGGGATGGTGTTGTAGAGGCATGTAACATGTCCAGGGATGGTGTTGTAGAGGCATGTAACATGTCCAGGGATGGTGTTGTAAAGACATGTAACATGTCCAGGGATGGTGTTGTAAAGGATGTAACATGTCCAGGGATGGTGTTGTATAGACATGTAACATGTCCAGGGATGGTGTTGTAAAGGATGTAACATGTCCAGGGATGGTGTTGTAGAGGATGTAACATGTCCAGGGATGGTGTTGTAACGACATGTAACATGTCCAGGGATGGTGTTGTAAAGGATGTAACATGTCCAGGGATGGTGTTGTAAAGGATGTAACATGTCCAGGGATGGTGTTGTAAAGGATGTAACATGTCCAGGGATGGTGTTGTAGAGGATGTAACATGTCCAGGGATGGTGTTGTAAAGGATGTAACATGTCCAGGGATGGTGTTGTAGAGGATGTAACATGTCCAGGGATGGTGTTGTAGAGGATGTAACATGTCCAGGGATGGTGTTGTAAAGGATGTAACATGTCCAGGGATGGTGTTGTAAAGGATGTAACATGTCCAGGGATGGTGTTGTAGAGGATGTAACATGTCCAGGGATGGTGTTGTAAAGGATGTAACATGTCCAGGGATGGTGTTGTAGAGGATGTAACATGTCCAGGGATGGTGTTGTAGAGGATGTAACATGTCCAGGGATGGTGTTGTAAAGGATGTAACATGTCCAGGGATGGTGTTGTAGAGGATGTAACATGTCCAGGGATGGTGTTGTAAAGGATGTAACATGTCCAGGGATGGTGTTGTAAAGGATGTAACATGTCCAGGGATGGTGTTGTATAGACATGTAACATGTCCAGGGATGGTGTTGTAAAGGATGTAACATGTCCAGGGATGGTGTTGTAGAGGATGTAACATGTCCAGGGATGGTGTTGTAAAGGATGTAACATGTCCAGGGATGGTGTTGTAGAGGATGTAACATGTCCAGGGATGGTGTTGTAACGACATGTAACATGTCCAGGGATGGTGTTGTAGAGGATGTAACATGTCCAGGGATGGTGTTGTAAAGGATGTAACATGTCCAGGGATGGTGTTGTAGAGGATGTAACATGTCCAGGGATGGTGTTGTAACGACATGTAACATGTCCAGGGATGGTGTTGTAGAGGATGTAACATGTCCAGGGATGGTGTTGTAAAGGATGTAACATGTCCAGGGATGGTGTTGTAAAGGATGTAACATGTCCAGGGATGGTGTTGTAAAGGATTTAACATGTCCTGGGATGGTGTTGTAGAGGCATGTAACATGTCCAGAGATGGTGTTGTAGAGGCATGTAACATGTCCAGGGATGTCCAGGGATGGTGTTGTAGAGGCATGTAACATGTCCAGGGATGGTGTTGTAAAGACATGTAACATGTCCAGGGATGGTGTTGTAGAAAGTAACACAGGGATGGTGTTGTAGAGGATGTAACATGTCCAGGGATGGTGTTGTAGAGGCATGTAACATGTCCAGGGATGGTGTTGTAGAGGATGTAACATGTCCAGGGATGGTGTTGTAGAGGATGTAACATGTCCATGTAACATGTCCAGGGATGGTGTTGTAAAGGATGTAACATGTCCAGGGATGGTGTTGTAAAGGATGTAACATGTCCAGGGATGGTGTTGTAAAGGATGTAACATGTCCAGGGATGGTGTTGTAAAGACATGTAACATGTCCAGGGATGGTGTTGTATAGACATGTAACATGTCCAGGGATGGTGTTGTAATGACATGTAACATGTCCAGGGATGGTGTTGTAAAGGATGTAACATGTCCAGGGATGGTGTTGTAAAGGATGTAACATGTCCAGGGATGGTGTTGTAGAGGCATGTAACATGTCCAGGGATGGTGTTGTAGAGGCATGTAACATGTCCTGGGATGGTGTTGAAGAGGCATGTAACATGTCCAGGGATGGTGTTGTAGAGGCATGTAACATGTCCTGGGATGGTGTTGTAGAGGCATGTAACATGTCCAGGGATGGTGTTGTAGAGGCATGTAACATGTCCAGGGATGGTGTTTTCAGAGGCATGTAACATGTCCAGGGATGGTGTTGTATAGACATGTAACATGTCCAGGGATGGTGTTGTATAGACATGTAACATGTCCAGGGATGGTGTTGTAAAGGATGTAACATGTCCAGGGATGGTGTTGTAAAGGATGTAACATGTCCAGGGATGGTGTTGTAAAGACATGTAACATGTCCAGGGATGGTGTTGTAAAGGATGTAACATGTCCAGGGATGGTGTTGTAGAGGATGTAACATGTCCAGGGATGGTGTTGTAAAGGATGTAACATGTCCAGGGATGGTGTTGTAAAGGATGTAACATGTCCAGGGATGGTGTTGTATAGGCATGTAACATGTCCAGGGATGGTGTTGTAGAGGCATGTAACATGTCCAGGGATGGTGTTGTAAAGGATGTAACATGTCCAGTGATGGTGTTGTAGAGGCATGTAACATGTCCAGGGATGGTGTTGTAGAGGCATGTAACATGTCCAGGGATGGTGTTGTAGAGGCATGTAACATGTCCAGGGATGGTGTTGTAGAGGATGTAACATGTCCAGGGATGGTGTTGTAGAGGCATGTAACATGTCCAGGGATGGTGTTGTAAAGGATGTAACATGTCCAGGGATGGTGTTGTAGAGGATGTAACATGTCCAGGGATGGTGTTGTAAAGGATGTAACATGTCCAGGGATGGTGTTGTAAAGGATGTAACATGTCCAGGGATGGTGTTGTAAAGGATGTAACATGTCCAGGGATGGTGTTGTAAAGGATGTAACATGTCCAGGGATGGTGTTGTAAAGACATGTAACATGTCCAGGGATGGTGTTGTATAGACATGTAACATGTCCAGGGATGGTGTTGTAACGACATGTAACATGTCCAGGGATGGTGTTGTAAAGGATGTAACATGTCCAGGGATGGTGTTGTAAAGGATGTAACATGTCCAGGGATGGTGTTGTAGAGGCATGTAACATGTCCAGGGATGGTGTTGTAGAGGCATGTAACATGTCCTGGGATGGTGTTGTAGAGGCATGTAACATGTCCAGGGATGGTGTTGTAGAGGCATGTAACATGTCCTGGGATGGTGTTGTAGAGGCATGTAACATGTCCAGGGATGGTGTTGTAGAGGCATGTAACATGTCCAGGGATGGTGTTTTCAGAGGCATGTAACATGTCCAGGGATGGTGTTGTATAGACATGTAACATGTCCAGGGATGGTGTTGTATAGACATGTAACATGTCCAGGGATGGTGTTGTAAAGGATGTAACATGTCCAGGGATGGTGTTGTAAAGGATGTAACATGTCCAGGGATGGTGTTGTAAAGACATGTAACATGTCCAGGGATGGTGTTGTAAAGGATGTAACATGTCCAGGGATGGTGTTGTAGAGGATGTAACATGTCCAGGGATGGTGTTGTAAAGGATGTAACATGTCCAGGGATGGTGTTGTAAAGGATGTAACATGTCCAGGGATGGTGTTGTATAGGCATGTAACATGTCCAGGGATGGTGTTGTAGAGGCATGTAACATGTCCAGGGATGGTGTTGTAAAGGATGTAACATGTCCAGGGATGGTGTTGTAGAGGCATGTAACATGTCCAGGGATGGTGTTGTATAGACATGTAACATGTCCAGGGATGGTGTTGTATAGACATGTAACATGTCCAGGGATGGTGTTGTAAAGGATGTAACATGTCCAGGGATGGTGTTGTAAAGGATGTAACATGTCCAGGGATGGTGTTGTAAAGGATGTAACATGTCCAGGGATGGTGTTGTAAAGGATGTAACATGTCCAGGGATGGTGTTGTAGAGGATGTAACATGTCCAGGGATGGTGTTGTAAAGGATGTAACATGTCCAGGGATGGTGTTGTAAAGGATGTAACATGTCCAGGGATGGTGTTGTAAAGGATGTAACATGTCCTGGGATGGTGTTGTAGAGGCATGTAACATGTCCAGGGATGGTGTTGTAGAGGCATGTAACATGTCCAGGGATGGTGTTGTAGAGGCATGTAACATGTCCAGGGATGGTGTTGTAGAGGCATGTAACATGTCCAGGGATGGTGTTGTAAAGACATGTAACATGTCCAGGGATGGTGTTGTAAAGACATGTAACATATCCAGGGATGGTGTTGTAGAGGCATGTAACATGTCCAGGGATGGTGTCGTAGAGGATGTAACATGTCCAGGGATGGTGTTGTAGAGGCATGTAACATGTCCAGGGATGGTGTTGTAAAGGATGTAACATGTCCAGGGATGGTGTTGTAGAGGATGTAACATGTCCAGGGATGGTGTTGTAAAGGATGTAACATGTCCAGGGATGGTGTTGTAAAGGATGTAACATGTCCAGGGATGGTGTTGTAAAGGATGTAACATGTCCAGGGATGGTGTTGTAAAGGATGTAACATGTCCAGGGATGGTGTTGTAAAGACATGTAACATGTCCAGGGATGGTGTTGTATAGACATGTAACATGTCCAGGGATGGTGTTGTAACGACATGTAACATGTCCAGGGATGGTGTTGTAAAGGATGTAACATGTCCAGGGATGGTGTTGTAAAGGATGTAACATGTCCAGGGATGGTGTTGTAGAGGCATGTAACATGTCCAGGGATGGTGTTGTAGAGGCATGTAACATGTCCTGGGATGGTGTTGTAGAGGCATGTAACATGTCCAGGGATGGTGTTGTAGAGGCATGTAACATGTCCTGGGATGGTGTTGTAGAGGCATGTAACATGTCCAGGGATGGTGTTGTAGAGGCATGTAACATGTCCAGGGATGGTGTTGTATAGACATGTAACATGTCCAGGGATGGTGTTGTAAAGGATGTAACATGTCCAGGGATGGTGTTGTAAAGGATGTAACATGTCCAGGGATGGTGTTGTAAAGACATGTAACATGTCCAGGGATGGTGTTGTAAAGGATGTAACATGTCCAGGGATGGTGTTGTAGAGGATGTAACATGTCCAGGGATGGTGTTGTAAAGGATGTAACATGTCCAGGGATGGTGTTGTAAAGGATGTAACATGTCCAGGGATGGTGTTGTATAGGCATGTAACATGTCCAGGGATGGTGTTGTAGAGGCATGTAACATGTCCAGGGATGGTGTTGTAAAGGATGTAACATGTCCAGGGATGGTGTTGTAGAGGCATGTAACATGTCCAGGGATGGTGTTGTATAGACATGTAACATGTCCAGGGATGGTGTTGTATAGACATGTAACATGTCCAGGGATGGTGTTGTAAAGGATGTAACATGTCCAGGGATGGTGTTGTAAAGGATGTAACATGTCCAGGGATGGTGTTATATAGGCATGTAACATGTCCAGGGATGGTGTTGTAAAGGATGTAACATGTCCAGGGATGGTGTTGTAAAGGATGTAACATGTCCAGGGATGGTGTTGTAGAGACATGGAGCAGGATGCTGTAATATCATCCGCATGAAACAAAGGCTTTTTTCAAATAGTAGCTGCTCAATGATCCCTAATCCCATTTTAATTAATGAGTTATTAAGGTGACATTTGTTATTGTCATTTTATTGGGATCCTATTATCTGTTGTGAAAGCAGCAGGTACTCTTCTAGGGTCCACAAAAAACATAAAACATGATATAATACAGAACATTAATAAACAAGAACAGCTCAAGGACAGAACTACATACTGCACATTTAAATATAAATACAGTACCAGACAAAAGTCTGGACACACCTACTCATTCAGGGTATTTCTTTATTTGGACTATTTACGACATTGTAGAATAATAGTGAAGACATCAACACAAGGAAATAACACATGTGGAATCATGTAGTAACCAAAAAAGTGTTAAACAAATCAAAATATATTTTATATTCTTTAAAGTAGCCACCCTATGCCTTTATGACAGCTTTGCACACTCCTGGCATTCTCTCAACCAGCTTCACCTGGAATGCTTTCCAACAGTTTTGAAGGACTACCCACATATGCTGAGCACTTGTTGGCTGATTTTCCTTAACTCTGCAGTCCAACTCATCTCAAACCATCTCAATTGGGTTGAGGTTGGGTGATCGTGGAGGCCAGGTCATCTGATGCAGCACTCCATCACTCTCCTTCTTGGGCAAATAGCCCTTACACAGCCTGGAGGTGTGTTGGGCCATTGTCCTGTTGAAAAACAGAGAGAGAGAACAGGCTACATGGATCTACACCTCATTCAGTATTTAGTGACGTTAGTGTTTAGAGGCACTTTCTGATCATGGAACTACATTATCTTTCATTAGATCCTGTTCACGCTCAGATGGAACCAGTAATGAAGAAAATACATGCAATTGAACATATACACCACCATTCAAAAGTTTGGGGTCACTTAGACATTTTTGAAAGAAAAATATTTAAAAAATGTCAATTAAAATAACATGAAATTGATCAGTGTAGACATTGTTAATGTTGTAAATTACTATTGTAGCTGGAAACTGCAGGCGAACAGAGGCCCATTATCAGCAACCATGGCACGTTGTGTTAGCTAATCCAAGTTTACCATTTTAAAAGGCTAATTGATCACTAGAAAACCATTTTGCAATTATGTTAGCACAGCTGAAAACTGTTACCTGATTAAAGAAGCAATGCAACTGGCTTTCTTTAAACTAGTTAAGTATCTGGAGTATCAGCATTTGTGGGCTCGATTACAGTCTCAAAATTGCCAGAAACAAAGACCTTTCTTCTGAAACTTATCAGTCTATTCTTGTTCTGAGAAATTAAGGCTATTCCATGTGAGAAATTGCCAAGAAACAGAACAGGGCAAACTGTCTCTGCTTTCTAGGCAGAGTTCTTTTGCCAATCTTTTTTTATTAGCCAGTCTGAGATTTGGCTTTTTCTTTGCAACTCTGTCAAGAAGGCCAGCAATTGAAAACAATTGGTCCAATGTGATGGCATGAAGCTCCATTCAATCACTCACAGTGTTTACAACATGCATGTAAACACTAACACACGTCTTTTTCCCATGTGAAATAGCATCACACAGGCTCCGATGAAGGCGATTCATACCGAAATGTAAGTCAATTGTTTACTTGTCCCATCAGATTTATGCCGCAACAGAGTGCTCCTTTATTCTCCTGAACAGTCACAAGTTGAAAGGGGGAGTTGTACAACTGAATACCTTCAACTGAAATGTGTCTTCTGTATTTAACCCAATCCCTCTGAATCAGAGAGGTGCGGGGGACTAACTTAATCAACAACCACATCTTCAGCACCCAGGTAAGTAAGCTGTAGTTGCCTTGCTCACAAGACAGAATGACAGATTTTTACCTTGTCAGCTCAGGGATTCGATCCTGCAACCTTTCGCTTATAGGCCCAACGCTGTAATCACTAGGCCACCTGCCACCCTGGAAGTATCCTGGGGTAAGGAATGTTTTTTTAATGGAACATCACACACTGATTTGAGTACTGAAAAAAAGAGTCGTTGTCTCAGATAATACTGTTGTTGAAGCGTATTGTTACGCTTGTGTGTTTGCAGGAGGTTCAGGAGTATAAACTCATTAACGTTGCAAAATGCAGGAATGAATGAATTCAGCTAGTATTCTGTTGTTTCACTCATCATGTAAGTCCTCTTCTCTCTATGACAGTTGGTGCCCTTCTTATTCTCCAGGAGCTCAGCTACATCTTACAGTATTGAGAAGTGGGCAATGTTTTGTAACTTGCATGCTCGGGGCACAAGCCTCCATGACAACAACCCTCACAAAATATACACACATTGTGAGAGGTAAAATAAACTGTCGGATTCCAACAACACCATGAGCAGAGAGAGCGAGAGAAGGGCTTTCGGGAGAGTGCTCATCAAGGCCCTGATTCCAGCCCAAGTTAAGCGAGCATATTCGTTCAGGGTAGAGATCGAAGAAATGAAGGTGTGGCGGAGGTGTGTGTGCAGATAAGCCGTATTCTGACCTTGACCTAATTCCCCTCGTAATTCCACCCCCTTTACACTCCAGAAAACCATGAATAAGGTTGAGCGAACCTGCCGTTTCCAAGTGGAAAAAGCATCTACTTAATTTTTGTTCCAATAGAAATAACAGCATTCTTTATGCACTGTCATTTATACATGAATACGAGCGGATGTAAATGAGTCATCTGCTTTGAGAAGGGGATTGTAAATACACATGGGTTCTTTTTCCTTACGATCCCTGGGGACGAATGTGTAACCAGCCATATGGAAGCAAACTGAAAATCATATCTTGACATGTATTGTGGCCCCCTTTCCACAGTGAAATAGTCTACAAATAGCTGTGTTGTAAATTCAGAATTGTTATTGTTGGACCCTCGCAATTTGCGTGTATAAAATTTGGACAACCAATCTATATGCTTCTGTAGGGCTGAACCTGGCAAGCTGATGAATGTTTTAATTATAGCCTATGCCCTGGCTTTTCTCCATTTGACATAAAAATGTGTATTGTGTTAAATATTAGCCACTATCAGTAGCCACTGTCAGTAATACCCATTGATTTATAACTGCTACTTTTGTGTTAGTTTCATTCAAATTGAGGCCTACATTTTGCATCATTCCACTCCAAGCTGTTTACCTTTCTTTCCTCTGTCAAGTCCATGTAAGTAACGTTGTTGTCACGCCCTGGCCATAGAGAGGCTTTTTAATCTCTATTTTGGTTAGGCCAGGGTGTGACTAGGTTGGGCGTTCTATGTTCTTTTTTGTTTTTGTATTTCTCTGTTTTTAGGCCTGGTATGGTTCTGTAGCTCAGTTGGTAGAGCATGGTGCTTGTAACGCCAGGGTAGTGGGTTCGATCCCCGGGACCACCCATACGTAGAATGTATGCACACATGACTGTAAGTCGCTTTGGATAAAAGCGTCTGCTAAATGGCATATATTATTATTATTATTATATATTAATCAGGGACAGCTGTCTGTCGTTGTCTCTGATTGAGAACCATACTTAGGCAGCCTGTTTTCCGACTATGAGTTGTGGGTAGTTGTTTTGTGTTTCTGCACCTGACAGGACTCTTTCGTTTTCATTCATTCATTCATTCATTCTCTTGTTATTTTGTGTTCAGTTGAAATAAAAATAACATGAACACTTACCACGCTGCGCTTTGGTCCTCACCTTCTTCATACGACGACCGTTACAGTTGTGCGATCATGCAGGACGTGTTTCCTATTTGAATCAGTTATGGAACTACACAAGCAGGTTAAACCTGGAGCCTGGAGCGCGGTTAACAATGACTGTATCGTTGTCATACAGTTCCATGATTGTAAACATTTTTCCACCTTACAATATTTCATGGGATTAAACTTGAATATGACAACTTTCAGGATGAATCAAACCACTGTATTCTTTATTCATCAATATATTTTGTGTCTGAAAACCTGTTTTTTTTAATGATTTACACCTATTTTCCTTTACACGTACTTTTCCAAACCCTAAAATGTGCATAAATACAAAATCAGAGTATTTTTTTATCTACCAGTTGATGCTGAAATGGAGACGAAGATACATACTGTAGATGCCATTCTTTCATTGATCCATATATTCTGAACTTGTTCTCTAGATAAACTACATCACCAAAAGTATGTGTATACCCCTTCATATTAGTGGATTGGGCTATTTCAGCCACACCCGTTTCTGACAGGTGTATGAAATCGAGCACACAGCCATGCAATCTCCATAGACAAACATTGGCAGTAGAATGGCCTTGCTGAACCGAGCTCATTGACTTTCAACGTGGCATTGTCATAGGAATGCTGCCACCTTTCCAACAAGTCTGTTTATAAAATGTCTGCCCTTCTAGAGCTGCCCCAGTCAACTTTAAGGGCTCTTATTGTGAAGTGGAAACATCTAAGAGCAACAACGGCTCAGCCGAGAAGTGGTAAGCCACACAAGCTCACAGAACGAGACCTCTGAAGTGTCTTGTGCAAAATAAATTGTCTGTCCTCAGTTGTAACACTCACTACTGAGTTTCAAACTGCCTCTGGAAGTAAAGTCAGCACAGGAACTGAAGAGTATTTCATGAAAGCCTAAGACCACCATGCACAATGCCAAGCATCGGCTGGAGTGGTGTAAGGCTCACCGCCATTGGACTCTGGAGCAGTGGAAACGCATTCTCTGGAGTGATGAATCACGCTTCACCATCTGGCAGTCCAACCAACGAATCTGGGTTTGGCAGATGCCAGGAGAACGCTACCTACCCGAATGCATAGCGTCAACTGTAAAGTTTGGTGGTGTAGGAAAAATGGTCTGGGGCTGTTGTTCATGGTTCGGGCTAGGCTCCTTAGTTTCAGTGAAGGGAAGTCTTCATGCTACAGCATACAAGACATTCTAGACAATTCTGTGCTTCCAACTTTGTGACAACAGTTTTGGGAAGGCCCTTTCCTGTTTCAGTATGGTAATCAAATCAAATCAAATGTATTTATATAGCCCTTTGTACATCAGCTGATATCACAAAGTGCTGTACAGAAACCCAGCCTAAAACCCCAAACAGCAAGCAATGCAGGTGTAGAAGCACGGTGGCTAGGAAAAACTCCCTAGAAAGGTCAAAACCTAGGAAGAAACCTAGAGAGGAACCAGGCTCTGTTGGGTGGCCTGTCCTCTTCTGGCTGTGCCGGGTGGAGATTATAACAGAACATGGCCAAGATGTTCAAATGTTCATAAATGACCAGTATGGTCGAATAATAATAAGGCAGAACAGTTGAAACTGGAGCAGCAGCACTGCCAGGTGGACTGGGGACAGCAAGGAGTCATCATGTCAGGTAGTCCTGGGGCATGGTGGAACAAACTCCCTCAGGTCCGCCAGGACAAAGAGTCAATCACCACCTTCCGGAGACACCTGAAACCCCACCTCTTTAAGGAATACCTAGGATAGATAATCTCACAGGACCCCTAAGTTTTAGATGCACTATTGTTAAGTGACTGTCCCACTGGATGTATAACAAATGACCCTAGTCCCTGGATAAGAGCATCTGCTAAATGACTTAAATGTAAAATGTAATGCATGGTCCTAGGGCTCAGGGCTGAGACAGAGAAAGAAAGGAGAAGGAGACAATTAGAGAACACACACTTAGATTCACACAGGACAAATAGGACAGGAGAAGTCCAGATATAACAAATGGTTTGTCGAGATCATTACATAAACTACTGCAGCATAAATACTGGAGGCTGAGACAGGAGGGGTCAGGAGACACTTGCACAAATGCCCCCTTGCACAAAGCAAGATCCATACAGAAATGGTTTGTCGAGATCAGTGTGGAAGAACTTGACTGGCCTGCACAGAGCGCTGACCTTAACCCCATCGAACACCTTTGGGATGAAATGTAAATGTAAATGTAATCGCCCGACATCAGTGCCTGATCTCACGAATTCTCTTGTGCCTCAATGGAAGCAAGTCCCTGCAGCAATGCTCTAAAGTCTAGTGGAAAACCTTCCCAGAAGAGTGGAGGCCATTATAGCAGCAAAGGGGGGAACCAACTCCATAGTAATACCCATTATTTTGGAATGAGATGTTCGATGTGCAGGTGTATATTCTATCGAGTCTGTCAACAACATTCTGATTAAAGGTACATCATATTCTAAGAGACGGCCTAAGATAAATGCACTGAAAACCCTATTAAATAAAATCTCCACAAGAAAATCTGTTGGCCAGCAAGTTGTAGTGTTTTCAGTGGTTGAATTACATGTATTCAGTACTTGCAAGGGAACCACGCCGGCAAAGCCCGTTACGCATCTTCATAAGGTAAGTCTGAATACCAATTACTGAGATGTGCATAGGAAAGGCCTGTGTAAGAAAGGAGGACAACTTGCTCCGTGCATCTTGACTGCCAGAGTTGGCAGAGGGGAGGTCTCTGTTACTTCTGACTGGAGTATACAGGCCAAGGGTGGAGGGATGCTTGTAGAATAAACACTATCTGCTTAGCCACTTCACAGTGCCACCCTCACCCCTTTACCTCCAGATCTCCAAACATGGTTTCTATTCTGGTCAGGGGGGGGCCCTCCTTTGGAGTGGATGGAGGAGGGGCGGCATGTGATGTGGCACGTGCCGGTCCTTAGGCGCTCGGCAGCAACACGTGAGTGATGCGAGGAGACAGAGGAGCGACGAGCCCCCGCAGCCACCCAGAGGTCTTGTGTGCTACCCATTCCTGGTCTCTTCCTCTTCGGAGCACTTCAGAGACACCCATTTGATTATGAGCCAGATGATCTGAGCATGGCTGCGTCTAACATAGAGTCAGAGGGACACTGCTGGCAGGAAGCTGGGAGCACAAGAGCCGTGGAAGAATCCTGCAGCCATACTATAAAAAGCAACAGTCTCATGAGGTTTCAGGTGTCTACGGTTCCCATTCCACATTTTAATCCACCTAAGTATGGCTGAAAGTGTTTATCTGGTCCTGTGGTGTGTTCAGCAGCCTGTCAAATCTGCCGAGCACCAATGCATGCTCACCTGTATACTGTAATGGCGCCGGAGGGGATGGCTGCTGTTTTATGGGCTCTTAACCAACCATGCTATTTTGTTAGGTTTTTTTTGCATTGTTTGTCATTTATTTTGTACATAATGTTGCTGCTACCGTCTCTTATGACCGAAAAGAGCTTCTGGACATCAGAACAGCGATTACTCACCTTGAACTGGATGAATCATTTTTCTTTAATGAGTCAGACGAGAGGGATATTCTCCAGACACCCAACGAGGCCCTCATCCCCGTCATTCGCAGGAGAAAAAGACTGAGATATCGCGGAAGGAGATCGGGATGCCTTGTCAGGATCCAGAGTTGTGGCTGAACGACGACATGAATAACATACAGCTGGCAGGTTACACACTGTATCGGCAGGATAGAACAGCAGCCTCCGGTAAGACAAGGGGCAGCAGTCTATGTTTATTTGTAAACAACAGCTGGTGCACGATATCTAAGGAAGTCTCAAGGTTTTGCTCGCCTGAAGTAGAGTATCTCATGATAAGCTGTAGACCACACTATCTACCAAAAGAGTGTTCATCTATATTTTTTGTGGCTGTCTATTTACCATCACACACCGATGCTGGCACTAAGACCGCACTAAATGAGCTGTATATGGCCATAAGCAAACAGGAAAATGCTCCTAGTGGCCGGGGACTTTAATGCAGGGAAACTTAAATCAGTTTTCCCTCATTTCAACCAGCATGTTAAATGTGCAAACAGAGGGAAAAAAACTGTAGACCACCTTTACTCCACAAACAGAGATGCATAAAAAGCTCTCCCTGGCCCTCCATTTGGCAAATCTGGCCACAATTCCTGATTCCTGCTTACAAGCAAAAACTAAACCAGGAAGCACCTGTGACTCAGACAATAAAATGTGGTCAGATGAAGCAGATGCTAAGCTACAGGACTGTTTTGCTAGCACAGACTGAATATGTTCCAGGATTCTTCCGATGGCATTGAGGAGTACACCATATCAGTCACTGTTTTCATCAATAAGTGCTTTGATGACGTCTTCCCCACAGTGACTGCACGTACATACCCCAACCAGAAGCCATGGATAACAGGCAACATCCGCACTGTGCTAAAGTGTAGAGCTGCAGCTTTAAAGGAGCGGGACTCTAACCCTGAAGCTTATAAGAAATCCCGCTATGCCCTCTGACATTCCATCAAACAGGTAAAGCGTCAATACAGGACTAAGATCGAATCATACTATAAAGGCTCCAATGCTCGTCGGATGTGGCAGGGCTTGCAAACTATTACAGACTACAAAGTGAAGGACAGCCCCGAGCTGCCCAGTGACACGAGCCTACCAGATGAGCTAAATTACTTCTATGTTCCCTTCAAGGAAAGTAACACTGAAACATGCATGAGAGCATCAGCTGTTCTGGACGACTATGTGATCACGCTCTTCGTAGTCGATGTGAGTAAGAGCTTTAAACAGGTCAACATTCACAAGGCCGCAGGGCCAGACTGATTACCAGGACGTGTACTCTGAGCATGCGCTGACCAACTGGCAAGTGTCTTCACTCACCTTTTAAAACTCTCCCTGTCTGAGTCTGTAAGACCACCATAGTCCCAGGTTACTTTAGTGTTAAGAACACTAAGGTAACCTGCCTAAATGACTACTGACCCATGTAGCCATGAAGTACTTTGAAAGGCTGGTCATTGCTCACATCAACATCATTATCCCAGAAACACTAGACCCACTCCAATTTGCATACAACACCAACAGATCCACAGATGATGCAATCTCTATTGCACTCCACACTGCCCTTTCCCACATGGACAAAAGGAATACCTATGTGAAAATGCTATTCATTGACTACAGCTCAGCGTTCAAAACCATAGTGTCCTCAAACCTCATCACTAAGCTAAGTGTTGAGAGTTTCAAGTTCCTTGGTGTCCATATCACCAACAAACTAACATGGTCCAAGCACACCAAGACAGTCGTGAAGAGGGCACGACAAAACATATTCCCCCTCAGGAGACTGAAAAGATTTGGCATGGGTCCTCAGATCCTCAAGAGGTTCTACAGCTGCACCATCGAGATCATCCTGACTGGTTGCATCACTGTCTGGTATGGCAACTGCTCTGCCGTCCGACCGCAAGTCACTACAGAGGTTAGTGCGAGCGGCCCAGTATATCACTGGGGCCAAGCTTCATGCCATCCAGGACCTCTATACCAGGCGGTGTCAGCGGAAGGCCCTAAAAATTGTCAAAGACTCCAGCCACCCTAGTCATAGACTGTTCTCTCTGCTACCGAATGGCAAGCCGTACCGGAGCGCCAAGTCTAGGTCCAAGAGGCTTCTAAACAACTTCTGTCCCCAAGCTGTAAGACTCCTAAACATCTAATCTGATGCACTATTGTAAAGTGACTGTTCCACTGGATGCCATAAGGTGAATGCACCAATTTGTAAGTCGCTCTGGATAAGAGCGTCTGCTAAATGACTTAAATGTAAATGTAATCAAGTGGCTACCCAGACTATTTGCATTACCCAACCACTGCTACTCTCTGTTTATTATCTATGCATAGCCACTTCAATAACTCTACCTACAAGTACATATTACCTCATTTACCTCGACTAACCGGTGCCCCAGCTCATTGACTCTGTACCGGTACCCCCTGTATATAGCCTCGCTAATGTTATTTTTACTGCTAATCTTTAATTACTTGTGACTTTTTATTATGTTTATTTTTGGGGTGTATTTCTTTTTAAACTGCATTGTTGGTTAAGGGCTTGTAAGTAAGCATTTCACTGTAAAGTCTAAACCTGTTGCATTCGGCGCATGTGATGTCATCTGAACTGTCACTGTTGATAGTAAGCTTGAGTTGAGGTCAACAAAGCAAACTATTTTGTTTGTCATTAGCATCCAATAGAAGATGTGTTCAGGGTGATCTGTCAGTTATCTCATACTAGCCTGGAATGGTTCATCGAAGGGAAACTTCATCAGTGAGAACTAAGCAAAGATGAATGTGAGTGTGTGCTTGTATGTGTGACTCTGGTACAATGTGAGCTGTTGTGAAGAGAAGAAAACAAGAGAAACCAGTTGGAAAGGTTAAGGTGGAACATATGGGATGGAAGGATCAGATGAATCATGACAGTGGTGCTAATGACTCATCCCCCATCCCCACAAACACTCGGTGTGTAAAGATTCTCTGCTTCCTTTGAGTGATCTAATTTGAATGGTGAGAGCAGCAGTATTACCATGTCTACTGTGTTGTTCACCCTGTTTCGTGTCTTCCAGTGAAAATGAGCCTGTCTGTGAGGCTGTATTGGGTTCTTGTTTGTTGTGTCATGTGGATATGTCCTCGTGTGACAGGAATCCTTTCTTTTCATCGGCTTGAAACAATAAAGCAGGGAAATGGATCTGGATGCTTGTGTCTTACTTTATTAGATTTTCCAACAAGTCTCCAACGAGCAGAAATAAGCCTGAAGAAAAACCTGATGTGTTATTGTTAATGGCAGCTTTCCCAAATAAATAATTGTCACAACCCCCCCCCCCCCCCATAATTAACCTGTAATTGGATCACTTTTCATTCCTCAGTGTGTGGGGAGAAATCAGACAGCATAGTGAAAGTTAAGGTAGAACAGTAGCCTGTGCTATGCGTTCCGTTGAATAATTATGTAGATGCACCCAATCCTGAAATATTAATGAAATAAAACACTTGTACAAGTTTGTATAATTTAATTTAGCGTCAAAATAAATAGCCCTAACTATTCCTTGCATTCAGTGGGCTTTGAAGAGTAACTGTGTGTGTGATCCAAGATATGATAAATGTCTCTACCATCTACACATCCGCTGAAGTAACGTTACCTCTAAACATAAGGGCCCCATGTGCTAAACTGTACACAGCAGCATTCCTTGCTTGGCAAGTTATATTTTTATAAATTTAACCAAGCAAGTCAGTTAAGAACAAATTCTTAATAAGATTGATGGCCTACCCCGGCCGAGCCAATTGTGCGCCGTCCTATGGGACTCCCAATCACAGCTGAATGTGATGCAGCCTGGATTGAAACCAGGTACTACAGTGTCACATCTTGTACTGAGATGCAGTGTTGTAGACCACTGCGCCACTCAGGAGCCCGATATACTGTATGTCTTTTAGACAATGTATTGTGACTTGATCACATTTAAATGTTCCATCAGCATTACTTCTAAAGTTGTCATACTCTGTGGGCGAGTGCTTGTTGTGTGTCATAAAACATCTAGGTAATCATTCCTACGGGATGAGACATGGCCGCAACACGTCACTCTCTAAACACATTTTTACGCAATGAAGTATTTAATAATTGTCATACTTTTAATTAACCTATAAATGCAGCCCTAGGCTTTAGCATGGCTATTGGCTGCTCAATGCATTTGATGCAGTATCTGAATTAAACTGAGGTGCTGGTTCATTCTCTAATGAATTCCACATACCCACACAAACATCCCCCGAAGGCGCTCAAAGTTGAAGCTTTGATATAGCCCAGTTTACTCTAGTCATGTCTTGGTGATTGTCTGAAAGTGACAGGGCGTCAATCAGCCTGCAGGGCCAGTTATGTATAGTAAATGGGTACGCCAGGCCCTGTTGGGATCTAACAACATGGATCTGAAATGTCAGGTTGGGTGACTGATGCGTCAAATGTGGAGGAGTTGGGCAGGGTCAGCCAGCATACCATCTATTGCTGAACCTTACAGCGGCTGCAACTCCAGATAACATGTTTACAACGCCAGATAACATGTTTACAACGCCAGATAACATGTTTACAACTCCAGATAACATGTTTACAACTCTAGATAACACGTTTACAACTCCAGATAACATGTTTACAACGCCAGATAACATGTTTACAACTCTAGATAACATGTTTACAGCTCCAGATAACATGTTTACAACTCCAGATTACATGTTTACAACTCCAGATAACATGTTTACAACTCCAGATAACATGTTTACAGCTCTAGATAACATGTTTACAGCTCCAGATAACATGTTTACAACTCCAGATAGCATGTTTACAACTCTAGATAACATGTTTACAACTCTAGATAACATGTTTACAACTCCAGATAACATGTTTACAGCTCTAGATAACATGTTTACAGCTCCAGATAACATGTTTACAACTCCAGATTACATGTTTACAGCTCCAGATAACATGTTTACAACTCCAGATAGCATGTTTACAACTCTAGATAACATGTTTACAACTCTAGATAACATGTTTACAACTCCAGATAACATGTTTACAGATCTAGATAACATGTTTACAACTCCAGATAACATGTTTACAACTCCAGATAACATGTTTACAACTCCAGATTACATGTTTACAACTCCAGATAACATGTTTACAGCTCCAGATAACATGTTTACAACTCCAGATAACATGTTTACAGCTCTAGATAACATGTTTACAACTCCAGATAACATGTTTACAGCTCCAGATAACATGTTTACAACTCCAGATAGCATGTTTACAGCTCCAGATAACATGTTTACAGCTCTAGATAACATGTTTACAACTCTAGATAACATGTTTACAACTCCAGATAACATGTTTACAGCTCTAGATAACATGTTTACAACTCCAGATAACATGTTTACAGCTCCAGATAACATGTTTACAACTCCAGATAGCATGTTTACAGCTCCAGATAACATGTTTACAGCTCTAGATAACATGTTTACAACTCTAGATAACATGTTTACAACTCTAGATAACATGTTTACAACTCCAGATAACATGTTTACAGCTCTAGATAACATGTTTACAACTCCAGATAACATGTTTACAACTCCAGATAACATGTTTACAGCTCTAGATAACATGTTTACAACGCCAGATAACATGTTTACAGCTCCTTGGCCCAATTATGGCCTATTATTTTTTTTATTCTAAACCAATTAAAAATAGTCCTGATTAATTGACCAACCCATTTGCAGCTATAATATATAGCCTAGCAACTGCAGCAATGTATCTTATTCATCTTATTCTGTTCTGTGTGTGACTGAGTAGGAAACCCCAACTCAGAAGCTAAGAGATCAACCAGAGTGCAAGACATCAATGGCAGCACCACAACGTAGCCTTTCTCTGATGATGTGGTCTTTCTTCCTCCCAGCCAGCATCTTTCCTTGAAATCCTTTACCAGTCAGGATCATTATGAAATATACAGTCTTTGAAGAGAACTAGCCTCAGTAATGTTAAGAGAACAGATCAATTTACACTGAACTAAAAAAATAAATGCAACAACTTCACAGATTTAACTGAGTTAGAGTCAATTTAATCAAATTGATTAGGCCCTAACCTATGGATTTCACATGATGACTGGGAATACAGATATAAATGTGTTGGTCACAGATACCATAAAAAAAGAAGGGGGGTGGATAAAAAAAAAAGTATCTAGTCTGACCACCATTTTTATTTTTTCCTTTAATTAACTAGGCAAGTCAAATGAGAACCAATTCTTATTTACAATGACAGCCTAGGAACAGTGGGTTAACTGCCTTGTTCAGGGGCAGAACAACAGATTTTCACCTTGTCAGCTCAGGGATTCAATCTTGCAACCTTTCGGTTACTAGTCCAACGCTCTAAACACTAGGCTACCTGCCGCCCCTACACTCTAACCACTAGGCTACCTGCCGCCCCTACACTCTACTAGGCTACCTGCCACCCCATTTGCCTCATGCAGTGCGAAAAAACTCCTTCGTATTGAGTTGTTCAAGCTGTTGATCAAGATGCTGGATATTGCTGGGAACTGAACACGCTGTTGTACACATCAATCCAGAGCATCCCAAACATGCTGAATTTGTGACAAGTCTGGTGAGTATGCAGGCCATAGAAGAACTGGGACATTTTCAGCTTCTAGGAATTGTATAATGATCCTTGCAACATGGGACAATGCATTATCATGCTGAAACATGAGGTGATGGTGGCAGATGAATAGCATGGGGCATTCTGTTCACACTCTGTACACGCTGACTGACATCTGCCCGGTACAGTTGAAACCAGGATGAATCCGTGAAGAGCACGGTTCTCTATCATTCCAGTGGACATCAAAGGTGAGCATTTGCCCACTGAAGTTGGTTACAACGCCAAACTGCTGTCAGGATGTTAAGGACGACGAGCACGCAGATGAGCTTCCCTGAGACGGTTTCTTACAGTTTGCGCAGAAATTCTTCAGTTGGGAAAACCCAGTTTCTTCAGCTGTCGGGGTGGCTGGTCTCAGACGATCCCGCAGGTGAAGAGGCCGGATGTGGAGGTCCTGGGCTGGCGTGGTTGCACATGCTTGGCGGTTGTGAGGCCTGTCTCTAAAACGACGTTGGAGGCAGTTTATTGTAGGGAAATGAACATTCAATTCTCTGGCAATAGCTTTGGTTGACATTCCTGCAGTCAGCATGCCAATTGCACACTCACTCAAAACTTGAGGCATCCGTGGCGTTGTGTTACAAAAATTGACATTTTAGAGTGGCCTTTTATTGTCCCCATCACAAGGTGCACCAGTGTAATGATCATGCTGTTTAATCAGCTTCTTGATATGCCACACCTGTCAGGTGGATGGATTATTTTGGCAAAGGAGAAATGCTCACAAACAGGAATGTAAACTCATTTGTGGTCAAAATTTAAGAGAAATAAACTTTTTGTGCTTAATGGAACATTTCTGGGATCTTTTATTTCAGCTCTTGAAACATGGGACCAACACTTTACATGTTTTGTTTATATTTTTGTTCCGTGTAAGAAGATATCAAATTTATCTTTATTTTTGTGGACTGTCCTGTGGAGATTAACCTATTTAATCCCATCGGTCACAATAGTGACCGTAAAAAAACGTTTTCAGTTATAAGGCTCTAAAAATGTTACTGACTGATCTATCAATGCATTTCCAGTAAATATTTAAATAATAAAGGGTCTCAATGAATGATGTGCAGTGTCACATGTTTAGTGTAAATTGTCACATGACCAGAGCTGTTTACTTCCTGGTTGCACCATGGGAAGAGGATGGCTGCATCAAAGTTCCCAAACAAAACGTTAGTAAAGTATGTTAACATAAAGTTAGGACAAAGATGTTTGGTACACATCATCTTTAAAGTGTCTAGTTTTGATATATGCATTTGCAATTACTCAACTTTGTTCAGTGTGGTCATAGAATGTGTAAACATGTTGACGGCAACAATAGTGACAGGCGGGATAACACAGTGCATCTAGGTATACACATAGTTATACACATACATAGTTCTTGTTTTACCTAACCTTCTACTCTGTTCTTTCTTTTAGTTTCACTTTGAGTCAAGTTCTGGATATGGTGGATCTATGTGACTGCCCAGACAAGGCATGCAACACTGCAGTTATCCCTCACAATGAGAAGGATGCTGTCCTGAGTGATTGTGACAGCGATGGGTCAGATATGGACTATGGACAGGCCATTTGCCAGCCAGGCTGTTGAATGCATATGCTGAACCTATGCAAACAGACCATGACAGGAACAACGTTATCAGTGATGATGACCTACCCCTCACCACCCTCCCCCATCCACAACCTCCCCCACTCCCCTCCATTGTTGTTAATGAAGAGCCAAGGGCCTCTACCCGCCAGAGGGTCCAGTCAGAAGTGCCAAGGGCCTCTACAAGCCATAGGGTTCAGCCAGAAGAGCCAAAGGCCTCTACAAGCCATAGGGTTCAGCCAGAAGAGCCAAGGGCCTCTACAAGCCATAGGGTTCAGCCAGAAGAGCCAAGGGCCTCTACAAGCCATAGGGGTCAGCCAGAAGAGCCAAGGGCCTCTACAAGCCATAGGGGTCAGCCAGAAGAGCCAAGGGAAAAGCTGCAGGTGGTCAAAAATTAAGATTGAGTGTTCAAACGATCGAAGAGGCCTGCCACTGATGTGATTCCAAAACACATAGTATACAGCCCAAATATGCAAAAGTTTGGCACGAAACCACTGAGCCATGGAAATAGATCTTTACTGGCTGCTACTGTTGAAAATCAGGCAAGATATGACAAAGCTTCTCACTGGCCAATCAACACGATGCACCGGTTCCACAGAAGTCGTACTACCTATGAATGTGAGAAATGCAAAGCGCCACTGCACATTGAGTGCTTCAAGATATACCATGGACAGTAGAAAAGGAGATAAGACCGAATGAAAAAGGGTTGAAAAAGACAATAAAAGAAAAATAGAAAAGTCGATAAAGGGTGAGGAGAAGCAGTACAACGGACTCCAGGAAGAAAAGAAAAGTCGACGAAAAAGACAAAATGACAAAATGACTGAAATGTTTTTGGAAAAGAAGGTCAATTGATTCAAGACATCCTGTATGACAGTAGGTCTGTCTGATTGTAGTTCAAAACAGTGATGCACAAACTAATCTTGCACTTGGTTCTGAAGCCTAACTCTATGATATATATGTAGATATATATATACATCTATAAAAGCACTCATTGTCCAGTGGCGCTTAAAAAAAAAATATATATATATATATATAATTGTATTTTATTCAGTGTAGGCCTCTACTTTAATGAATATTCTACAGGCTACCTCTATCCTAAATGTTACCTTTATGTTCAGTGGGAATGACTCACATGACTGCTATACAGTTGTTAGTGAATGTTGCACTAAAATGTCACAATGACAATGTTACAATGAATATTGCACTAAAGTACAAGTTCAACTGTTAAAATAAAGTTACAATATTAATGTTTCAGTACATGTTGAACTAAAGTAACAATGTTGAAATACGTTGATGGTTGTTGTCTTGTTGTCTTTGCTCTCAGTATTCATATCGGTGTTGTATATGGGTTTTTGATGTGTAAAATAGTCACACTAGAATGTGACGGGGCATTCTAGAGGCAATGCTGGGGACTGCTAGTGACAGTTATAAATGTGTTAATAACTGGGCTGGGGACTGCTAGTGACAGTTTTAAATGTGTTAATAACTGGGCTGGGGACTGCTAGTGACAGTTTTAAATGTGTTAATAACTGGGCTGGGGACTGCTAGTGACAGTTTTAAATGTGTTAATAACTGGGCTGGGGACTGCTAGTGACAGTTTTAAATGTGTTAATAACTGGGCTGGGGACTGCTAGTGACAGTTTTAAATGTGTTAATAACTGGGCTGGGGACTGCTAGTGACAGTTTTAAATGTGTTAATAACTGGGCTGGGGACTGCTAGTGACAGTTTTAAATGTGTTAATAACTGGGCTGGGGACTGCTAGTGACAGTTTTAAATGTGTTAATAACTGGGCTGGGGACTGCTAGTGACAGTTTTAAATGTGTTAATAACTGGGCTGGGGACTGCTAGTGACAGTTTTAAATGTGTTAATAACTGGGCTGGGGACTGCTAGTGACAGTTTTAAATGTGTTAATAACTGGGCTGGGGACTGCTAGTGACAGTTTTAAATGTGTTAATAACTGGGCTGGGGACTGCTAGTGACAGTTTTAAATGTGTTAATAACTGGGCTGGGGACTGCTAGTGACAGTTTTAAATGTGTTAATAACTGGGCTGGGGACTGCTAGTGACAGTTTTAAATGTGTTAATAACTGGGTTGTGATATATAACAACTTTTATAACTGCATAGGAGAAATATGTTAATTCAGTATACGTAACATTATTCCACCGGTCACAATTGTGACTGACCATAAAACACACTTTTTCACCTACTTTTCCATTAAAATGTCAAAACATAATGATTGATTACTTCAAAGGGTTACTAATGACAGTTGATTTGGATATTTTCATGACTGGGAAAAATTCGGGATTAAATGGGTACAATATAATTGACAATACATAAACAAATGGTAAGTGTACAGAATATGTATTTATTTTCGAATGTCCATGCTTCATCCAGCGATGTGAAATTAGAAAGCCTATTGAAATGCAAAAAAAAGAGAGTAATTCACTGCAATGTTATGTTTATGGAATCTGGGGATTATTGGCAGGAAATCACACTATTAAAATGCATGAAAAACTAGATCATCTATGTGCTGGCTTTTGGTTCTAAGAGCAGAACATTGAAATGACCTCGACAAACAAAAAGGGACACGTGGCTAGTGTAACTTGTATGAATCAATTGGGCCCTCTGCTGTTCAAGAAGAGAACTACAAATGCTCCCATCATCCCCTTCTTTCCTAAGGGCCATAGTTCGTAGTGCTGTTTTTTTCAGGCACATAAAGGGTAAAAACACTTAAATCATTCTTCATTCATTTCCTTCAATGAATATATATTGAACCAATCCAGTTAAACAATAAGTACACTTTATTCACATTGGGTTCAAGCATATTTAAAACAGTTGAGACATTTATTTCGTCAATTATTTCTATACATGTAGATTATTTACTTAAACGGATATAAATATATATTCTATAATAGTATATTTTCAGTCAACAAGTCATATTTGGTCACAAAAAAAACTGTAAACAGAATTACAAAGGAGTTCTTTCCAGCCTGTATACCTTAGTAGGGAAAGGGGGTACCTAGTCAGTTAGTACATGTTGATAACGTTTGAGGCTCTCTTTAGCAGCTTATTCATGACATCTGGGTAATACGACCCAACTTCTTCAAAGTGCTCTTTCGACAGGAAAAATATATCCACATAGTTATCAGCAATGGCAGTGTATCTACACAACTTGGATTTCAGCAGCAAGTCAACTCCCAATGCGGCTCCAGTTGTAAGATACTCAATGGCCTCCTTTCCAGTTCTCCATGAGCAAAGTTTCACCTTACCAATCAGGATCAGCAACATGCCACGGCCAGAGTCTCCCCTTCTATTGATGTATTCCCCTAGAAGAGATCGCATTTCAGCATGTATACCGAAAAGTATACACTGTTCCCCACTCAAAATAGTTGTGAATAACTCATGTGGTAATGTACACACCGTCAGATTATTCCTCAGAAGTGCTTAGGTGCAGAATCTTAGTTAAGAAAGAAAGTGAAATGGGCCGACCATACACCCTGCAGACTAATAGCGCAAAATGTGAAGTTATGCAGGTGAATGTCAAGTTAGTATTTAGCCCATGATGCTCATGTTTACCAGAGGTGTAGCTTTTCAGCAACATTTTCGTTGCCAAGTGTCGCAGGAATGTTTCTGAGAGGTGAGTGAAGAGCTGATTTTTCTTCAGTAGATTCACGCTTATTCTAAAATGGTGAGAAAAGAATACAGTGTTTTATAATCACATGCTACATGGTCTTCTTTTGCACACATCATTCGTCAAATGAAGCAGTAGTTTGGTACATTATGTAACAGTTTAACATTTCATCACTAAGCAGTTGCAGACATTAGTATTGATGCCTTGCTAGTTACCTTGAGAAAATTTCAACTTTCATACAATGAGGTGTATCTTTGAACAATTCTTCTGAATCCATCCCTTTGGTGCGTGTCCATCGGTAATTGTAGAATCGGATTACGCGATTTTGCAGCGCCGATGGAATGTTTTCATCCATCATGTAGTTTTGGACTGCCTGCATTAAAAGAAAGATAATGAGTCACTCAAATGCATAGGTCTCTCGCAACAGTAGCTCATTTTCAGCTTTTGAAAACTGAATTGCAATAAATCAAAAGTTGACTCTGAAAAAGTTAGTTAAATTCTAGTCTGAGTATTTTGTTAATAATACCTGCAGCTTCTCTTCATACGCCACTTGAAGTGATTGCTTGTTTGTTTGAGTGGATGAGAGAAGTCCCATATTATAACTGACTTGCATCTTGGAAAGAATCATTATCAAAACGGAGAATAACAATTCTCTGTATGTCACTGCACGGATATCACCATAGCCTGTTGTTGTGTAAGTTGCTAAAGTCCAATATACGGAGTAGGTGTAAATATCAGGGAGGTAAAACACTTCTGTAAAAACAAAACATTAAAACAACACAAATAAATCTAGTGTTTACATATTTAGAAACTCAGAAATGTTGCATGTCATACTAAAAGCTGTCAAAAGTCTAATAAATGTATTGTAATTAATACATGAATTATATTCATTTATTTATTTTCATTAATAAAACTAATTTAAACATTCATCATGCTTTATCCATTTTAGCTGACCTTCTGTGTTGACAACCCATGAAATAAAGCCACCATGCAAAGCAAATAAAAGAAATAAAACTGCGGTACAGTGGACAAACAGGATTGCATGGACCAAGTACTTGATGATTCGTATGGCAAGTAAGCTGTCAATGTAAAACGAGAGAAGAGAAAATAGATTAGAGGCAAAAGACTTGGGATAACACCAATCAACAACTTGACTGTGGGAAATTGTATTACACAACTGTTAAACACATACTGGTAAAAACAGCATTGAGAACATGCTAAATTTAACAAAAACATAATGCATATACTTAGTTATGATGGATTGCTCCTCCTTGTGCATGAAGACAAGTACAGTCAGAATCCGGAGTAGATGAAAAGTGCGAACATATACTATTATGGGCAGAAATGCTGACGGTGACACTTGATTCATGAGGTGCAAAATTGTAAATGCATATGGGAATGAGCATATGACATCATAAATGTATCCCACTTTCCTCGTCATATAGCTCAGTGACACAGATCTGTAGTCTGAGATGTATGATCCACTTTCATCATAGAAGCAAATATGAAATTTCAAAATGATCTAAAAGAAAAATAACATTTTTTATGTAATCACACGCAGACTGAAAAACAAATCCGTTCTGAAGGATATTTGCATATTGAGGCAGGCGTAATTAATACAACAAGGTGGGTGTAGTGTACATTATAATTTATGGAAACACAATGTTTCAACAGACTGAAAGGACCCTAAGGTGGTTATTTAGATTACTGACAAATTCGTGAGCTGCGTCTCTCACCTCAATCATTTGAATGTATTCGATAATCATAGTTAACAAAAAGATGCCTCGGTCAAGATCGAACACAGATGGCTGAAATTGAGGGAAATCAATTATTCATATTTTCTTATACTACTTACATCTCAAGTGTACCAACACGAATATTCATAAAGATTAATATTATATTTGACTGATATTTTACCTTGAGGTCAATAATACAATAGGCCGCTAATGGATATAGCAAACCATTATGCGACAACGAATTCTAATTCCGAGAACAATATGTACCACCTACCATATATGTTATCGCCCAAAACAGAATGATGATCAGAAGGCAAGATGTGTACTGATACACAACACGTACTGTGCTTTCCGGATTGATTGTTGTGTTGTGGATTCTGATGACATTCAACAGAAAACTGATCAAGAATTGAGTGATGCTTGTCTTAATTCGGACATGAAATGGCAAGTCTTTAAACTTTGCTTTATTTTCCTCTTCTGCCATGCATGTCTTGTAAAGCTTTATATCTGATGGACGAAACAAATGGCTCATGTATAAATGGTGCAACCCATAAAAGCTACAATTATAATATGTTTGCTGCAGCAATACTACACCAAAGAGCTAAGCAAAGCTTTTTCCTATAACTTGAAAGATAAAAAAAAAAAAAAAATGTTGGCACCAAAACATTTTTGTGGGCAGTTTAAAAATGTGTGGTAGGGTGCCTCAGTACAAATACAATAATTATAAAAGTTACATAGATTTGCTTTTGCAAGACTTTCTATTTCATCAACACATGAATATAGCAACATTTCTGAAGTAATGCCAGCCAACTTACATCCGGTGTCATTCATAAGTATGTCAGTTGCTGAAACATTCTTCTGAACTTTTGACATGTCCATTGTTCTTTGCAGTAGCTGTTCACGTTTCGTTTCTGCAGCTTTCTTGATCTGTTTGCAAATGTCTGGATAGTATTTGACAGTTTCATCAAGGCTTTTCTTGGAGAGGACATACAGATCACAATTTGTGGCAGCCCTGGGACACACAAGAAAACAGTATAATTGATCAGAGACACATAGTTTTATATTTAAATGAGAGAAAATTATGCTTTAAGTCATCAAAAGCATCATGCCTTATTGTGGTTGCACGAGGTTCTGCAAACAGAAGGCTTCCTTCTCCAAAGTATTGTCCGGCATTCAGTTTGATGATAACAGTCAACTCGTCCTGTGACAAGACTTCTACTTCTCCCTTTTCAATGAAATACATCTAAGAAGAAAATAAATGCTAGTAATAACAAATATGGTGAAGAGCAACAGCAACAATCTCATGTACACCCGTTCTGTAATTAGGATGGAGCCCTGCTGTCATAGAACATAGAAACCTTAACACAGCAGGGCCGTGTGTCACACCTCAGATCCAAAGTCATTTCTTTTGCATATCAGGTCATTAGCTCTGTAAAGGCACGGTCGAATCTGTCTAGCTAGTAACCGAATGAATCCTCCATCTGTTTCCAATTGGTCCACACTCTCTTTTCTCAGTATTTTGTGAAAAAAGGGTCCCTGTAGAGTTGGCAGAACAAAAAGAAACTTAGCTTCCAGAATTAATTATGTAGAAAAGATTTGAAGAAAAGATTTATTAGCCGAAAAAAAGTAAAAATTATTTTACATCAAGCTTTCCAGATAATGTTCTCTCGAGTGGGGATAAATGTTGTGCCACTAGGTTCCTTCGCTGCTTCCTCTTGATATCAAGTCCAAATGCCTAAAATTAAACAATAAGAAGAAGAAGTGTATACCGGTATATGTACTTCAGTCACAACATTAAATCAAGGTATTCTAACCTGATAAAAAAATCTATAGATAAATGTACCTTTGCAATAAGGTCAGAGTAGATAATGGTAGATATATCTCCGAGTAGAGATGATGGCAAATACTCAAACAGTGTGTCTTGGTCTATTCCTTTCGTTCTTATCCATTTGAAAGCATAGAAGTTCACAGTATTGTGATATAGATGCCCTGTAATATTCTGACTCTAAGGCAGAGAATTGCACATAATGAGACCTCAAAACATACAACAGGTAAGGAACAGAAGTTACAAACGATATCACATCTACAAAAATAAAAACCTTACCTTCAAGAATAGTTGTATGCTTTCCTTTTTCTCAGTAAAAGCTGCCCTTGTAGCATCTGCATTGGCTAACATAGCAGCAAATGTACCAGCCACATAACCACAATACAATGCTCCAGACACCATTATGAAGACCATGGTAATTTTCTGCAAATAAACACACAAAAAACAAACAATACAATTCCTTTCGAATACTGTACATTTAATAATAACCGTATAAACCTTTTACAGTAGCTTTAAAAAAATATATTGCTGTGATCTTGAGTTGTTTACTTCATTAATCCTAAAACTGTAATTTGAATAACCTTACCATAGAGGTTAGATAAGGATGTATATCACCATAGCCTACACCACTGAGAGTTGCAGTTGCAAAATATAAACTTATGCAATACAGTTCTGTGAAGGTAGCCGTTTCTGAGGGGAAGAAGAGTTTCCATGACAATACAAATTTCTCAAGTAAGTTACACACTTTCTATAAAAAATATTTTTGATAACTTATGTTGTAGTGTAATTTAATGATATTATACAATACCAGTCAAAATTTTGGACACACCTACTCATTCAAGGGTTTTTCTTTATTTGTACTATTTTCTACATTGTAGAATAATAATGAAGACATCAAACCTATGAAATAACACATATAGAATCAGGTAGTAACCAAAAAAGTGTTAAACAAATCAAAATATATTTTAGATTCTTCAAAGTAGCCACCCTTGGCCTTGATGACAGCTTAGCACACTCTGGGCATTCTGTGTCCAAACTTTTGACTGGTACTGTATATGGTTAAGATAGTAGTAAAACAAACGAGTTGAGTTAGAACCTACCATACACCACGTTAAACGTGTAGTCAATGTGATATGCCCAGGACTGTGATGAACAGTTGTGCTTTACCATAGGCAATAAGTAATTGGTTGTGTCACCAAATAAGTCTGCTGGAGGGCATACAATTGCAAAAACGATGCAAGTGCTGAAGTGAAGAAAAAGGACGCAATACAGAAAGAACTTAGCAAATGTGACAATCGTCTTTTCGGTTGCAATCCCTGATTGCCAGAATGAAAATGCAAGAGGAATCCGATATAACTGGAGAAGATGAGGGGCTCTGAGATATGCATATAGGTGCAGCGCTTCACTGTTGGAGTAAAATCCATTCTCGTCAAAAGGGGAAACCACCATCCAACCAATAACTTCCCAAGGAAAACAGCTGATGAGATCTATTAGAAAGCTTGTCTTCACATAGTGCTTTGCCGTTTCCAGCGTGTCCACTTTGAGATTGTCCTTGTAAAAAGCAACATGCAAACGGATATACATGTCAATCCAGCAAAAAATGCCCAGAATATAGGACAAAATCCAGAGTTCCTTTTTGTAGTGGAGAAAAGCAAAAAGAAGAGAGCTATTGATGCTGACCGTTATGGCCAAAACAAATCGGAAACATTCCCATCGGATGTACAGTGGATTGCTAGGCAAAATGGCACCCCTATATCTAGAAAAAAAAAAAAACATTTTCATTACAGAGCAGAGCACTGTCATCAAGTCCCATAACATACTATTATTTCAAGTCATTTAGAACACACTGTCTGTCAGTTTGTCTCAATGAAACATTAAGCATTATATACACTGAAGGACAGGATCTGAAGAAAAACTCTGCTAATCTCTCTTGCGCAGTTCTAAAAAAAGAGGTTGTAACTTCTCACACTATTTTTTAATTTACTTTAGTTTATTTAGTAAATATTTGATTACCTATATTTCTTGAACTGCATTGTGGGTTTTAAGGGCTTGTAAGTAAGCATTTCACGTTCATGTCGAAACGTGTTGTATTCGGCGCACGTGACAAATAAAGTTTGATTTTATTAATTTGTTACAGACATTCAGTGTATTCGGAAAGTATTTAGACCCCTTGACTTTTTCCAAATTTAGTTACGTTATAGCCTTACTTCAAAATGTATTTTTAAAAAATTCCCTCCTCAAACTACACACAATATCTCATAATGACAGCAAAAACAGGTTTTTAGATTTTTTTTTGCAAATGTAAAAAAAAAACAGAAACATAACATTTCCATAAGTATTCAGACCCTTTACTTAGTACTTTGTTTACGTATGTCTGGCAGAGATTACAGCCTCAAGTCTTCCTTGGTATGACGCAACAAGTTTAGCACACCTGTATTTGAGGAATTTCTCCCGTTCATCACTGCAGATCCTCTCAAGCTCTGTCAGGTTGGATGGGGAGTGTCGCTGCACAGCTATTTTCAGGTCTCTCCAGAGATGTTCGATCGGTTTCAAGTCCGAGCTCTAGAGTGGGCTGGGCCACTACTGGACATTCAGAAATTTGTCCTGAAGCCATTTCTGTGTTGTCTTGGCTGTGTGATTAGGGTCGTTGTCCTGTTGGAAGGTGAACCTTCGCCCCAATCTGAGAGCAGGTTTTCATCAAGGATCTCTCTGTACTTTGCTCCGTTCATCTTTCCCTCGATCCTGACTAGTCTCCCAGTCCCTGCCGCTGAAAAACATCCCCACAGCATGATGCTGCCACCACCATGCTTCACCGTAGGGATGGTGGCAGGTTTCTTCCAGATGTGACGCTTGGCATTCAGGCCAAAGTGTTCAATCTAGGTTTCATCAGACCAGAGAATATTGTTTATCATGGTCTGAGAGTCTTTAGGTGCCTTTCGGCAAACTCCAACTGTGCTGTCATGTGCCCTTTACTGAGGAGTGGCTTCCGTCTGGCCACTATCATAATGGCCTGATCGGTTGAGTGCTGCAGAGATGGTTGTCGTTCTGTAAGATTCTCCCATCTCCACAGAGGAACTCTGGAGCTCTGTCAGAGTGACCATTGGATTCTTGGTCACATCCCTGACCATAGCCCTTCTCCCACGATTGCTCAGTTTGGCAGGGCAGCCAGCTCTAGGAAGAGCCTTGGTGGTTCCAAACTTCTTCCATTTAAGAATGAAGGAGGCCACAATGTTCTTGGGGACCTTCAATGCTGCCGAAATGTTTAAGTACCATTCCCCAGATCGGTGCCTCGACACAGTCCTGTCTCGGAGCTCTACTGATAATTCCTTCGACCTCATGGCTTGTTTTTTGCTCTGACATGCACTGTCAACTGTGGGACCTTATATAGACAGGTGTGTGCCTTTCCAGATCATGTCCTATCAATTGAATTTACCACATGTGGACTCCAATCAAGTTGTAGAAATATCTCAAAGATGATCAATGCAAACAGGATGCACCTGAGCTCAATTTCAAGTTTCATAGCCAAGGGTCTGAATACTGATGTACATTTCTAAAAAACTGTTTTCGCCATGTCATTATGGGGTATTGTGTGTAGATTGATGAAGATTTTTTTATTAATTTAATACATTTTAGAATAAGGCTTTAACGTAACAAAATGTGGGAAAAAATCAGGGGGTCTGAATACCTTCCGAATGCACTGTAATTTGTCTCTTGGAGCAAAAAAACAAACTAGATGTAAATGTTTATGTAAATGCTTGTTATATTGTGGTTTTTATTATGAAATGTGGATGGTTTGACAGTGACAAGTTTTACAAGCCTGAGCAGTTGTCTGCATACCTTGTTGTGGGAGGTATCCGTTTAGTTTTGCTCAGTTTCAGAAGTTTTTCCTCAACAGTTTCTTCCTCTGCTCCAGCATAGATTGGGAAGTTTCCAAAATCCTCAATATCTACAATCCATTGTATGTTGTATGTTTAGTTTTTCCTAGTAATTGAATAAGAGGCACATATTGTATGCAGACATGGTGAAGGGAAAACTTACAACACTTCGACTTCTTGGCATATCGACGACCTTGATATGTCAACGAGGCATCTTTCTTCTTTAGTGTGTCATCATCCTGTTCCTCAGACTTCATAATTTCATCAACGCTTTGCAGTAAAGTGTCGTAATACTCTGGTGTTGATTGCAATTCTGTAATTTGGCTAGAAGGAAACAAAATCAGAAAACATGATTTGTATTATATAATTCACTCAATCTGTTTCTCTACCAGTATATGGCATTTATAACGTTTGTGCATACACATTTTAACAGGAAATCTCTTATGACATTTGACAATTCATATGACAATGAATATTATGGACTCTTTTAACAAAAGGGTACATCTAAGCGCAGGCAGTAGTGCTATAGGTTCAGGGGTGTGTCAGAAATATTTGTGCCATTTTAACTTTCACATTTATCAAGTTTGAGAGGAGTAAAACAGTGAGCTAATATTTGATGGGTTTTGTGGGGGTTAGATGAATAAACAAGTTGTGGGTGTGTCGAGCCTTGGCCAATCAGAACATGCTCCATGGCGGAATATGTGGTTGCTTCAAGTTGTATTTACGGTATTGTATGTGTTGCCTTGGAATCAACTCCAACTCCAATGTTAGTCCGTTATAGTTTGTTAAATTATAGTTTGTTAAATGGCTTATGGACATTTAGCCTACATCATGGAGTGTTTTAATAAGCACGTCCAAAACGGGACCTGCATGGCTAAAATAATGTGAGTCTGCCTACAATGTATAGATAAAAAGGGAATATCAGCTCACTGTTTTACTCCTCTCAAACTTGATATATTAATAAAGCTTAGGTGATTCAGATGTATTTCCAAACGGTCTCAGGAGCCAAACCCTTATCGAGTCTGGACTACTTCGCTACTGCAGTGGGCAGGACAAAAACAAAGCCTTCATTGAGAGCAGGGGAGGTTATGCTTGGTTTTTAAACAAATAAACGAAATAGGAAGAAACATGAATTTTGTAATGTTTCTAAATACGAAGTATAAAGGCTACTCATGTTCCATGCGCAATATTGTCAGTGTGCATCACCGCTGGATAGGCTGTTTCCGCCTTCCAAATGCATCCCATTACCACATGTGTAACCGCTAAAACCAGCTTTTGGTTGGTTTTATAATCCCTATCAGCGCTGCCTGAAATTGGCACTTTGGATCATGATTTTAAGGACAAACCTCAAATATGTCTACCCTCCCATCTGAGTGCAAGCGAGCTGATATAAGACGGGGTCAATTCCCGAACCTGGCTTTAGGGCTTGGAAATGGCATTTCTCCAGTTTTTACATGACGAAATTGCAAACTAACGTGCATTAGACACTGGCACCAACTGAAACTAGAGCTCCAAGTGTTAAAATAGATGTACCTTTCAATGACCGGGTATCTCTCCAGAACAGATTTAATTTTGTCAAAATCGATCACTAATATCTCACAATGAGTCTTTGCACGGACGGTCATTGTAGCTTGTTTTCCAAACAAAAATCCAGCCTGAAATTAGATCCAACGAGTATTCAGTGTAACATTCCAAATATGAATAAAAGTAGTCAATCAAAACTTTGCTTGAGGAAATGTCTTTGTAAATATTACCTCCCCGAAATACATTCCTTCGCCGTAGAGTCCAACAATTTCAGACAAGTCATCACTAAGAATCTTGAAAATCAAATTAAAGGATTTACTTGTAAAAACAAAAACAAATGGGGGGGGGGGTGAGTAACTGTATAATGTGAATACACATTACATATCATTCATACAAGCATAACTATTTCATACAAACCTGGCAAGTCCCTCTTCGAATGCAAAATAGTTCTCTGGTAATAGTTTCACTATACTGGATGATCTCCCCTCTGGGAAAGAAATACATGACAGAGGTTGATGCCAGGTCCCGAATGAACGCTTGTCCAGCTTGCTCGAAATAAGGAATCTGTTGAATAAAAATAAATGGCCCTCTTAATTTAAACATAGGTTGATTATGCTGTATAAAACGGATGATGGTTGCGATGAAAGAAGAAATAACTGATGAGCTCATAACTGACTCAAAAACATAACAGTGCCCTGTTATGATTGTAAATTAAGTTAAAGCTGTATGAAAAATCGATTTCCTTTATAAACTGTCTGCAATGTGTTTTTCTTCCTAACTACAAAATATGTGATATGACTGTCTTTATCAGCATACAGGTACATACTGTACAAAACAAATATGGATACCTTTGACAAGAACCTCCCTCTCTCTTTCATCAGGACAATCTGTTGAAGTTCGATTGGCAAGTCATGCATTAAAAATTGGCCTCCTGGGTATGCTTGACCCCTGAAACATAAAAATAATAATACATATTTGGTCAATTGAAAGGAATGGCCTCTGAGATATATTTGAAAAACGTTTTTAAAAGTTTTTAAAACTTACTGGTACTTTGACCAAAGAAGACTCATATACTCAGTGACCCTTGTTTGAAGAGATACACTAAGGGCATGGCTTTCCATGAAGTTGGTCATAGCTGAGAGGAGATTCTGAAATGTAACCCTGGAGAAAAGATAGTCTTGCTTAGGAGTTATAAACCAATGCACATCAATACACACTTAAGATTAAAAAACATACAAAAGTAAAAAATATTTACCTGGCAGCATTCTGACTGGCCAATGTGGCATAGACTTGACTGATAATGTAGTTAAAGACAAACAAGCCAATGAAGCAAACAAACACAGCAGTAAGTCGCTCTTTCATAGTGTTGGGAACAATGTCACCATATCCTGAGAGAGAAATATTCAGTTATGAAACGTTTAAGGCACTGTACTGTTGTATTAACTGAGCGGGGTGGACTTAATCTTACCAATGGTTGTCATGCTTGTTGTGGTCCAATAAACAGAAATCATATAATGGTACAAGTTGCTATGGCTGGCTTTCAGTCCTGTGTTCCAGGCCCATGACTCTTCATCACACCTATGGAAAAATGTCATATTTGTCTAAACATCAATTGAAACAGAAGTCATTGTCTTTTTTTCTAAAAGATTGGAGTATTACCTGAAGTCCTTGCAGCCTGTGAGATACATTACTCCAGAGCAGCAGTGCACAGAGAAAATCAGGAGGAAAAGACATTTAGCCGTTCTTAGCTCAAACAGGTTCTTATCCATGTCATTTTCTTTTTTGTTGAAAAACAAACACACCTGGAATGTAAGAACATTTGTGTTCAGGTTCAAGCCTCACAATGACCTACATGGTCATACAAACGATGAGATATTCAACTTGTTACCTTCCGAATCCAAAGAAGACGATTCCATCGGACATAGCCTAAAACTCTCCAATGTGCTTCTCCACTTGTTGTAAAAGAGAAGAAGTCCAAAGGAACAACAGCCAGGACGTCATAATATAGATTCCAAGATTTTCGATAGTTGTTAAAAATACCCATTATGTCAGCTTGATAGCCTTTGTTAACAGAAAAAATAAACCACAATTAACATGCGTGTTTCTATTCACTGAAATGGCATCAGTATCAAAGTGAGTAAGTACACTTTTCTATAAAACAACGAAGACCAACACATTACCATCTTTTGTAAAAACTTCTGTGCGGAGGTTCACAAATATGTCGATAATGGCAAAAACATCAACCAATGAGCTGATTGTAAGATAGAACACACCCCATCCTTCATTGTAAAAGCCTGTAAAGCCATTAAAAACAAACTTCACAAAAACATTTTCAGTAATTGATTAATTTTAGATGAAGGACTCGCTAACCTTTAGTGGTGGATGCATTTCTTTCAACAAAAGAGTTTACAGTTGTTCTAGTGGTGGTCTGGAAAATCAGGTAATTGAAAAATTACAACACGACTCACCCTTTGTGTCTAGGTTGTTGGTGAAAAAAAGTACCCATGTTTCAATAAAAATTGAAATGGTGATACACCAAAACATAAAAACCTCCCACTTCTGAGCAAAAATGCCATCTGGTCGAATAGTTGTCATCCAAACAGACTGGGAACAAACAACAAAAATCAAGACATTAAGCACTCATAGAAGGATACACAGTTGAGGTCAGAAGTTTGCATACACCTTAGCCAAATACATTTAAACTCAGTTTTTCACAATTCCTGACATTTAATCCTAGTAAAAATTCCCTGTTGTAGATCAGATAGGATCACAACATTATTTTAAGAATTTGAAATGTCAGAATAACATTCAAGATAATTATTTATTTCAGCTTTTATTTCTTTCATCACATTCCCGGTGGGTCAGAATTAGCATACACTCAATTAGTATTTGGTAGCAGTGCCTTTAAATTGTTTAACTTGGGTAAAACGTTTTGGGTAGCCTTCCACAAGCTTCCCACAATAAGTTGGGTGAATTTTGGCCTGACAGAGCTGGTGTAACTGAGTCAGGTTTGTTGGCCTCCTTGCTCGCACAAACTTTTTCAGTTCTGCCCACAAATTTTCTGTAGGATTGATGTCAGGGTTTTGTGATGGCCACTCCAATACCTTGACTTTGTTGTCCTCAATACATTTTGACACAACTTAGGATGTATGCTTGGGGTCATTGTCCATTTGGAAGACCCATTTGCGAACTTCCTGACTGATGTGTTGAGATTATGGCCAAACAGTTATATTTTTGTTTCATCAGACCAGAGGACATTTCTCCAAAAAGTACAGTCTGGCTTTTTTATGGCGGTTTTGGAGCAGTGGCTTCTTCCTTGCTGGGCGGCCTTTCAGGTTATGTCGATATAGGACTCGTTTTTACTGTGGATATAGATACTTTTGTACCCGTTTGTTTCCTCCAGCATCTTCACAAGGTCCTTTGCTGTTGTTCTGTGATTGATTTGCACTTTTCACACCAAAGTATGTTCATCTCTAGGAGACAGAACGCATCTCCTTTCTGAGCGGTATGATGGCTGCATGGTCCCATGGTGTTTATACTTGCACACTATTGTTTGTACAGATGAATGTGGTACCTTCAGGCATTTGGAAATTTCTCCCAAGGATGAACCAGACTTATGGAAATCTACAATTTTATTTCTGAGGTCTTGGCTGATTTCTTTTGATTTTCCCATGATGTCAAGCAAAGAGGTACTGAGTTTGAAGGTAGGCCTTGAAATACATCCACAGGTACACCTCCAATTGACTCAAATTATGTCAATGTATGTAAACTTCTGACCCACTGGAATTGTGATACAGTGAATTATAAGTAAAATAATCTGTCTGTAAACAATTGTTGGGAAAATGACTTGTGTCATGCACAAAGCTTGCCACAAAACTTGCCAAAACTATAGTTTGTTAACAAGAAATTAGTGGTGGTTGAACAAAACGAGTTTTAATGACTCCAACCTAAGTGTATGTAATCTTCCGACTTCAACTGTACAATTAAATAAATGTTCTCTTATTTCTGAGCAATTTGCTTCGTTCATCTAACCTACCCGTTTCACATCTGTAGATGTTTTAACTGGTGAAGAGACATTGTGGGACTGGTTTGCAAGATATTCCATAAACAATGTAAAAATCTTCTGATCCCTTGGCTGAAAAGGAAAATAATTAAATACAATAACATCACGCCAAGTCAAATAGACATGCAGTACCAGTCAAAGGTTTGGCCACACTTACTCATTCCAGGGTTTTTCTTTATTTTTTAAAACAATTTTCTACATTGTAGAATAATAGTGAAGACATCAAAACTATGAAATAACACATATGGAATCATGAAGCAACCATTGTTAAACAAATCTAAATATATTTTATATATGAAATTCTTTAAAGTAGCTACCCTATGCCTTGATTACAGCTTTGCACACTCTTGGCATTCTCTCAACCACCTTCACGAGGTAGTCACCTGGAATGTATTTCAATTAACAGGTGTGCCTTGTTAAAAGTTAATTTGTGGAATTTCCTTCTTAATGCGTTTGAGCCAATCAGTTGTGTTGTGACAAGGTAGGGTGGTATACAGAAGATAGCCCTATTTGGTAAAAGACCAAGTCCATATTATGGCAAGAACAGCTCAAACAAGCAGAGGTGCTTTGCTGGTGACACTGTCAGTGATTTATTTAGAATTCAAAGCACTCCTTAACCAGCATGGCTGTCACAGCATTCTGCAGCGATACTCCATCTCATCTGGTTTGCACTTAGTGGGACTATCATTTGTTTTCAACAGGACAATGATCCAACACACCTCCAGGCTGTGTAAGGGCTATTTGACCAAGAAGGAGAGTGATGGAGTGCTGCGTCAGATGACCTGGCCTCCACAATTACCCGACCTCAACCCAATTGAGATGGTTTGGGATGAGTTGGACCGTTGGAAAAGCATTCCAGGTGAAGCAGGTTGAGAGAATGCCAAGAGCATACAAAGCTGTCATCAAGGCAAAGGATGGCTACTTTGAAGAATCTAAAATGTCAAATGTATTTTGATTTGGTTAACTTTTTTTGGGGTTACTGTAAGAATATTTCAACGATAAATACACAACGCAGAGGACGAGAGGTCAATGGAGTACGAACAGTCAATAGGGAATTATCAATGGAAATAGTTGGTTTTCAGTTCAACAACTGTTAGGAATGTCAGTCCTGAACTTATAGCTACATATGGCACGTGCTTATTGGTCCAACCTGAAATAGGATACTTGTTATTTGGCCATTGGCACAGTTTTATTGCAAGGAATTGTAATTGGTCAATCACTGGCTAGGGCTGGGTTATAAAACTACATTCTGTCCCTTTGTTCTGTGGAGAGAATCACAGGAGAATCACTGAGGACAGGGAAGGAACGACCATCTACCATCTACCTCTCAGAATAACTATGATTTATCCTCTTTGAATAACCCTATTTACCTCCCCCTGATTTGCTTTGGGGTCTGTGTTATTAAGTGGCGGCAGGTAGCCTAGTGGTTAGAGCGTTGGACTTGTAACCGCAAGGTTGCAATATTAAATCCCTGAGCTGACAAGGCAAAAATCTGTCGTTCTGGCCCTGAACAAGGCAGTTAACCCACTGTTCCTAGGCCGTCATTGTAAATAAGAATTTGTTCTTAACTGACTTGCCTAGTTAAATAAAGGTCAAATTAAAGAATAACATCAACTGCTAACATTACTATATGATTCCATATGTGTTATTTCATGGTTTTGACATCTTCACTATTATTCTACAATGTAGAAAATAGTTAAAATAAAGAAAAACCCTTGAATGAGTAGGTGTGTCCAAACTTTTGACTGGTACTGTTCATCGCTGAAGCATCAACACTGGATGAAATGGCTTGTGATAGAACACATACTTACCAACAGATTTACACTTAAATCCTTCTGAAAAACCACATTCTGGGGGTTCGATGCCACTCCTAGAGCAAAGGCTTCCCTAATAGGATGCTTAACATTATGCAGCCGTTTTTGAGCTGTTCTTGCTATCTTCAAACCAGCTGTTGAAGATATTTTATTTTGCAATATGACAGTATTTGTAATGTCACAGAAAATACAGATTTCAAAGAACAGATTTGAAGGGATGTACACTACATTAAACAATATGTTCTATCAAAATGTGATTAAAAAAACTATACCTACCTTCTGGGTAATCCGCAAACAATGCAAGAAGATCACTGCGTTCCAACACACAAATTTCACACAACGTTGCTGCACAAATCGTAGTGTTTCTCGGAATTCTGTACATCAGATATGCCTTGAAGGACAATAATAACACATGAAAACATTTGTTTTTAAATACTTCAAAATATCAAAACAGACGTGATGCTCTTTGCCATACCTCTCCAATTAACGATCCAGGTAGCAAACGGGCAACTTTGTCACAATGATTATCTCCTAAAACCTGTAAGGAGGGCATAATAATTTGTAAACGAAAGCAATTTTCTAATGAATTCATTTTGAAATATGGAAATCTAAATTTGGTTGGACACTCAATGTTTACAGCATAGGACTATACATTTTCACTTTAGTTTGGTAAAGACTTGGATGATCGATTAAAGTTTTTTGCTAACTAGTTTAATCATGTTGAATGAAAAACTATTATTCATTATGATGGCATCAAAGTGATGACTGCTGATATTCATAGATAAAACCAAATATACCTGCACCACTCCATGTTCAATGTAGTATGCATTTTGATTGATTTCTCCAGGCTTTGCCAAAATTTGTCCAGGACTGTATGTGTAGGTGTTGAATTTAAGTGACAAAGCCCTTTTGAAGCCATCTTCGGTATCATGAAACAGGGATGTCTGAAAGAGAATACAAAACATTGAATACTCATTGTCTCAACAGTTCAAGCCTTTGACTTTATCTGAGTACTATAAGGATCATACATGGCTGACCAAACCAAGCTACACATTAAAACAAATCTTACCTTTTTCATCAGAGGTTTGTAACAAGCAGAGGATATTTCTGAATGTAGCGCAAAAGGAAGGTCATCCAGTAGGCCAGCGATTATACTGCCTTTGCGATGCGTCCACAGATAATAGTAATATTTATGCACCCATGTTTGTACTTCCTCTGGCAATCCCATTTGTTTCTGGAAAAAGACAAAGAAAAGCTGTTTATTTTTATCACAATTATTCATTTTCTATACATCCTGAATGCAGATTGGTTCAAACTGGATTCTAGACGGTGTCTATTCCACAAGTTACCATCGGCTAAATCTATGACGTTAAAATGCCTATCCACTGTCTAATCAGCCCAGCCAACCAATTTATTAACTTGATCTCCACTATAAAAAGCATCTAGACATTATCTCACGTCTTTTAGACTAACATTTAGTTTTTAACAGCAGAGATTTGTATAAACCTTCCTGTCTGTCTCCCCAACATTTGCAACATTGTTTCAATATCCAAATTCGATCTCCAGCTGTCCCATAGTAATGAACGTGTTGGGACGAGACAGACAAGCAGGCAGCGTTTCTCAGCCAGACGAAATCATTAATCAGCTGGCATAATTTTTGGGGGATATATGCAAAGAAATGTCAATTGAAAAAAGATAAAACAAAATCTATTGCGGCTTGTTTGCAGCCACTCCAGCTTGAGTTTGAAGTGTGTTAGCTGTGTTGTTGGCTAGCTCCTTTGAACAACAGTGTCCTGATGAGTGAGCACATTTTCTATGCCAGGTGAAATCACACCTCATTAGCTCATTGTTATGGATGTATCCAAATAAATGTCTTTAGAAAACAGCTTAAACAAATGAAAATGAATCTACTTTGCTGTTATTCTGGCTGCACTTTTTGGCGTGACTGTAAGTTAGCCGTAGTTGGCTAGCCGGCAAGTAAGGGATAAGAACGGTGCCAGCCAGTATGGCAATGGAACACTTAGAACGACTGCCATAGATACAGAACAAAAAGACTGAACACCTGGTTCGCGTCTCTAGCTACCAAACCGATAGAACGACCAACAGGCTTGGGTAGCAACCCTAGATTTGTGTCGGGACTATATCTTGTGGAATAATAAAATAGTATGAATAAATTAATCAAAATAACATTTTTAATTAAAATATGTCAATCATTATTTGAATATTTTGGTAACCAGTTGTATAAAAGTGATAATACCCTCGAAACCGGTGTTTGGAGGACATATTGACAGGGTTTTCCCTAACAACACACGTGCCAATATATCCTCAAAACACCATCTTCTTGGGCATTATCACTTAATTATGTCAATGGGTGTTGAGATATACCATATGAAGACAAATGGACTCCATTCGATGGCAGAACCTTCCTCTCCGGGCATCCAGATTGCTAATTATGGAGCTCATTCCAGTTGCGATGACTCCAATGAAGGCAAATAAACCAAGCACCATTACCAGTGAGGCAACCATAACCTCCGGGATCTTCATAGCATGTATGTCTCCATAGCTAAGAAAATCTAAATATTATTATACTTTCAGTTCTTTATGAAAAATGACCAGTATTCTAAAGCATTCAATACAAAACACCTGTGCCCATCAAAAACAAACTAATGCAAATACAGGGGAATACAAATGTATGGAGAACGTCACAAAGCATCCATGTGGTTATAGGTAGCCCAGATGGTTATTTTGTGATGTTTAATAGCCTTTGTCTAACATCGCTCACTATATAAAAGTGGTACTGGTAAAAAATTATATATATATATTTAAACTCACTAAAAAGCAACTTACTTACCCCACAGAACATAGAGTTATTGCAGACCAGTATAGTGACGTGGCATAAAACTCCAAATCTGTTACTCCTGTCAAATTGGTTGAGACTTCAAGAAAAAAACATTGAATTCAATACATAACAATGACTCATTCATACATGCACCTACAATGATACATTTATTAACATCTTAATGTTGTCAACATGTTTATTAACACCAATGATGGGATTACATCGTTGATCAACACTTATGAAACAAATCCCATCTCTGTTTCCAGTCATTAGAGAATGTTTTGCTCTACATCAGGGCTCTATGCTGACTCTTTTTTCCCTCCTAGATGAAAATTACAGGTTGCACAGCAAAATATTTAGGCGCATATGTGAGTAAAATGGTTGCACTGTAGAGCCCTGCTCTACATACATACAGTACCAAGCTAACTACCTCATTTTGCAAAGAAGAAAACTAAAACTTACACTCTGGCAACAGCTGTAACCAGTTCTCCTCTTTTGGACACTCCCTTGGATGGCCACCATGAGCAGCTATACACACCTGATTGTACCTAGTATGCAAAAATAAAGAAGATAATAAGGAATTCAACTTTAAAATGCAAGTATTTTATCTTTCATCTTGAGACTGAAGGAAAAACCATGTCAATGTCATAGTATTACTTGTAAAGGGGCCTTTGAATGGTGGGTGGTTTGAAGGGCCATGTAATTTTGACTAAAAGACCAACTCACCAGGCACACGCAGAGACTTGAACACTGAGGACAACAATAGCAAAGGAATTCAGGACTGCAACATGTATCTTGTTGGTGTCAGGTTCTTTTCCAAAGGACGCTTAATTGAAACAATGAGACAGTATACACAGGTTAAGATTGGATTAATTTGCAGTTTTGGAAGAATTTTTACAATATAAATTAAGCTAACTGTTTTTTTTTGCTACAGCAAATAGAATTCTATAATTTTATCTTGTTGTCATTATGTTAATCATTAACATGTACCATTATTTTATTTTTTTAAGTTAGTGCTTTAGGTGGTTTACAAATACAGTAGTGATTAATGTCATCACTATTGTACAATAAAACAATCAAATGAAATCAAGAAACTTACATAATATGTCAAACAGCCGTAAGACTCGTAGACATCGATTGATATGCATAAAATGCAATTCAGGCGAGGCATATCTCAGAGTCTCAAAGGGAAGAACAGCCAACAGATCCATGATAAACCATGTTTGGAGATATTTTCTCTGCACTGGTTTAGAATCAATTATGACTACACCATTACTTTCATATCCAATGTAAAAGCGTGAGATGATGTTCAACAGGAAGATCACATCCAGGCAGTATCTTATCCCGACAACGACAGGGATAGCGGAGTTGAAGAACAGCTAAAAACACAACAAAAAGGTTAGCTGGAGGGGGATCTGTCTCAGTGATTTTGAGCAGATAGACAGATCATCTGCAGATATAGCTCCCCATGCATTCGCCTAAGATTGTACTTTTCTATACCACATATCATATGGCTGTGTACAAAACCAAAATAATCTTATTTTAGCGCATATAAAAATCCGCCAATGGATGTTTTAACAAGGTGGTGCTTCTGAGTATGGCTGTGGGGAGGCACCCTCCTTTGGACTCAGAGATTTTTGAACACATATAATTGCCATTTCCTGCAATCTAGTGCAAAGAACGGCCTTATATGATATATAAAACTATAAAAATTATATACAGTGCATTTTAATTATTTTATATTTTTTTACAATCAATATTACCTTACATATATGCTTAGTTGCATTCAAAACAGCTCATAAAACTATTTCAGTGGAATGCATACTTGGTAGAACTGTAATACAGAAACCAGCTTCCCATCTATATGTACACATAGTGCTGTATTGGTGTGTATTCTCAGAAAAAAAAGTTATTTTACAGGAAATATTATAGGATTCCTAAAATATATACTCCAATATTCTATATGTGCCACTTATTATGGTATTTGGTTTGCTATAACATTTGATTTAAAGAGACTTGGATGATTTGGGCATGCTTTTTTAGGTATCCTACCATAAGCCCTAACACACCTATTGATTCTCTAGTAGCGATGCTAATGCTGGATGTGAGGTAAGTAAATAAAGAAAACGAAACCGTATTTTGTGTCATTGTCTCTCAGGATAAATGGATGGATAACATTTGTCGATAAAATTAAGTATATTAAAATACTGGGTGTACCGGCCCTTTAAATAGCAGTCGTTTTTACCACATAAATACCACAAACAAAAATTATATTTACTTAACATTTCTAAAAACGAAATGATACTATATTCAAATGATCGTAAATCAGCTTTTAGTACTAGTGTGGGTTGTCCTTTGAAAAGAAAAGTTGCAGATTATTATTTAAGGGAAAAATATATATATTTTGGTTTGACAGAATATGCTAATTTACTGTAATTGTGCTAAAATATCAGTATTTCTTTATAATATTATATACATGTCTAATAATGTTTTGATAAGAATTAAATTGATATTTTGCTGGAGAAATGTAACCACCCAAATTCATAGACAGCGCTATGGATGCAAGGACTGACAATCCATGACATCAAAATTCTAGTTTTAACCATGATGAGGCCACACAGGGTACTTTGTTTACAAATAGAAGAAAAAAAACAAGCTATAGCCTATTTTGGGCTCTGATGGGTTACGACAGTTAAACTAAGATAATGAGGCATAAGTTATAGTCGTCAAGAATCAATGGGTACATATAATTCATTTATAAGTCCAAAAATAGATGTAGCAACTGCAGATTGCCCCTTTAAATCTGACTTTGTAGCGTTGTAGCACAGCACTTGCCCTGATCACGAGCTACCATTATTCTAGCTAGTTTACACGCAAGGTAATATTGAGCCCCACAGTGGACGGGTCATAAAATACCCATAAAACCTAACGGTCAAACACGGAAATAGTTCCAATAGTTTTTTCACCATTCATTTTGTTCTTTGTGGATTTTAGAAAGTGTTTCATGTAGGCTTACCCTGACGTGATGTTTTGATAACTGTGTAAATCTCTCTCGGACAATGTGACTTACCGTATTTATATATATATAGATACACACTGAACAAAAATATAAACACAACATGTAAAGTGTTGGTCCCATGTTTCATGAGCTGAAATAAAAGATCACAGAAATTTTCCATATGCACAAAAAGCATTTTTCTCTCAAATTTTGTGCACCCATTTGTTTACATCCGTTAGTGAGCATTTCTTCATTGCCAAGATAGTCCACCCACCTGATAGGAGTGGAATATCAATAAGCTGATTAAACAGCATGATCATTACACAGGTGCACTTTCTTCTGGGGACAATAAAAGGCCACTCTAAAACGTGCATTTTTGTCACACAACACTATGCCACAGATACAGTGCCTTGCGAAAGTATTCGCCCCCCCTTGAACTTTGCGACCTTTTGCCACATTTCAGGCTTCAAACATAAAGATATAAAACTGTATTTTTTTGTGAAGAATCAACAACAAGTGGGACACAATCATGAAGTGGAACGACATTTATTGGATATTTCAAACTTTAACAAATCAAAAACGGAAAAATTGGGCGTGCAAAATTATTCAGCCCCCCTAAGTTAATACTTTGTAGCGCCACCTTTTGCTGCGATTACAGCTGTAAGTCGCTTGGGGTATGTCTCTATCAGTTTTGCACATTGAGAGACTGAAATGTTTTCCCTTTCCTCCTTGCAAAACAGCTCGAGCTCAGTGAGGTTGGATGGAGAGCATTTGTGAACAGCTGTTTTCAGTTCTTTCCACAGATTCTCGATTGGATTCAGGTCTGGACTTTGACTTGGCCATTCTAACACCTGAATATATTTATTTTTGAATCATTCCATTGTAGATTTTGCTTTATGTTTTGGATCATTGTCTTGTTGGAAGACAAATCTCCGTCCCAGTCTCAGGTCTTTTGCAGACTCCATCAGGTTTTCTTCCAGAATGGTCCTGTATTTGGCTCCATCCATCTTCCCATCAATTTTAACCATCTTCCCTGTCCCTGCTGAAGAAAAGCAGGCCCAAACCATGATGCTGCCACCACCATGTTTGACAGTGGGGATGGTGTGTTCAGGGTGATGAGCTGTGTTGCTTTTACGCCAAACATAACGTTTTGCATTGTTGACAAAAAGTTCAATTTTCGTTTCATCTGACCAGAGCACCTTCTTCCACATGTTTGATGTGTCTCCCAGGTGGCTTGTGGCAAACTTTAAACAGCACTTCATGATTGTGTCCCACTTGTTGTTGATTCTTCACAAAAAAATACAGTTTTATATATTTATGTTTGAAGCCTGAAATGTGGCAAAAGGTCGCAAGTTCAAGGGGGCCGAATACTTTCGCAAGGCACTGTATCTCAAGTTGAGGGATCGTGCAATTGGCATGCCAACTGCAGGAATGTCCACCAGAGATGTTGCCAGAGAACTGAATGTTAATTTCTCTATCATAAGCCGCTTCCAACGTAATTTTAGAGAATTTGACATAAGTCCAACTGGCCTCACAACCGCAGACCACGTGTAATCACTCCAGCCCAGGACCTCCACATGCGGCTTCTTCACCTGCGGGATCGTCTGAGACCAGACATCCAGCCAGCTGATGACAATGAAGAGTATTTATGTCTGTCATATGGCCCTTTTGTGGGGAAAAACTAATTGGCTGGGCCTGGCTCCCAAGTGGGTGGGCCTATGCCCTCCGAGGACCGCCCATGGATCCGCCCCTTATATGAACTGTAACTCAGTAAAATTGTTGAAATTGTTGCATGTTGCATTTATATTTTTGTTCAGTATATATTAGCATAAAAATAAACATCATGGAAGACGACGAATCCTGCACGTCACCTCTAGCTGACACCTTACCTCTGACACCTTTACTGTCAGCTAGCTAGCTACTAGCTACCTTGACTCCCTTTCTAGGGAGTTTTTCCTAGCCACGGTGCTTCTACACCTGCATTGCTTGCTGTTGGGGGTTTTAGGCTGGGTATTCTGTACAGCACTTTGAGATATCAGTTGATGTAAGAAGGGCAAAAATGAAATATTTATTGAACACTAATGTACAGTCCCATATTTCTTTTTAGGCATTTGGTCTTGTCTCGTACTGTGGTAGACACATATGTATAAATGTGCCATGAATACTAGGTACATTTTCTGCAAAGAAGCTATATAGCTAGCTTGCTACCTACCTACATGATATTAGCGACACCCTTATTTTACCAGATCCTCTTCTCCTTTAGCCCGTTGGAGGTCGTTATTTAATCCCTTATAATTTCTGGTAACTATATGAACCAGGTGAAATCTATTTCAATTCATGGTGTCAGAACACACCACTGTATTAAAGCAATTCAGAACTAACTTGTTGACATGTTCTGTTGCAGATTCAATGCCAGATTAACCCATTGCAGAATGTATCCAAAATCATGAATAAATTAAGCATATTTATTTGACAGGAATGCACTTAGTCACCCATCAATCAAGTCAAACACCTGCACTCCAACAATTACATTGTTTTAAAGAAATCAAAATAGTAAACAATGCATACATATGACTTTTAGACATAACATATAAACATCTGAATTTAAGTATTCATTCAATGATTTATTAATCAATACCACAAACCTGTGACATTGATGAGCACCATATGAACTGTTATAACTATCCAATAGCGTACAGATTCTTCTGCTTTTCCAGTTTAGGAATAAGACGAGAACAAATAAGAAATGAGAAACACATTTAACAGACTCAAAACAAGGAAGCCATGCCTAAACTCAGCTATATCAACAACCTTCTGGTCAATTTAACAGGTCCATGTTGCTGCTGTTAATTGTGAGCAACACATTTTCCACTGCATTCAATCTGAACCCCAGAATAAGCAGGACATCATTACACAGGTGAGAAAAAGGTAGCAAAAACAGTACAGCGCAACACTTAAAATTGTTAGTGAGTCTAGATGTTATCAAATCAGGAGAAGAACAAGTGAAGGAAGCAGCATAGGCAAAAGGTAGGGTAGGTTTAAAGAGGTTTATAGTGTCTGAAGTTAAGGGACCATAGGGCATAAGAGGCATAGTGTGAAATAAGAGGCAGTTAGAGATGGTTGGTCATGGAATAAAAAATCAAAAGGGTGCTGGTGTGCTTTCTGCACCCCTTTTAGGTCAGTGTCACAAATATCCAGCCCATGTCCAGTCATACTCGGGGTCCAGGCGTGTCCCTTGACGTTAGTCCGTCTGTTGCAGCATTCAAATCGTGGTCATTGTGTGTCTGTGAGTCACAACATTAACAATTATGTTTGATCACAGCATTTCCACAAATTGAGCCATAGACAATACAACTTAAGCATTGAGGACAGCATTTTGTTGACAACATGGTGGTTTACAATATCTACTGTGTGTGAACGATGAAAGAATGTTACTTACTCTCAAAGTGCTGCTTGAATATCTTCTGGTCTGCATCTATAAAGGTCAAGTACAAAATGGAGGAAGTAAATCATCTATGGCTTAGATTTTAATTCTAAGAAGACAAAAATGACAAACTAAGCAATACGATGGAACAAACTACTACACATATGTAAGATTGTACCACACAGGCCAGTACAATAGCCTACACATGGAGAGGAACCTAAAGGCACATACAGTACCAACCAATACTACTCACCTGACAGACAGGGCAGGTGTGGACCAGTGCTGCCATGGCTACAGTCTTCTGGTTCGCAGCTGCTCCCTTCTTCTTAACAGCCGCCGCCATGGAATCAGTCAACAAGTTCAACTTCAACTTGAGAGTGGAGCATGCGTTATATATCAAACATTATCAAGAATGATCAAGAATGCCTAGCCCTAGCTTCACCATATAAATTAGCTAGCTAGATAACTAGCAAGCTAGAATGTTGGTTTATAAAAGCCAAAGAAAGTTAAACTTGTTTTTATTAATTTCTCATGCATTTAAATGGCTGGACAAATAGATGGTTTATGTAGCCATCTAGCCAAGCTAATGTTGCTAACTTGCTAACCATGAGCTAGCTAGCTAGATAACAGGTATTTTCAATTTTAAAAAAATCGCCCAAGACAGTTAACAGAATTGTCAATTTAAACAACTTGAACCAATTTAGTAATTACAAAATGTAGCTAACATTGGATAGTTAATCCAGATATTCTTACCTTTGCCTCGATTTGGCAGTCTCATCCTGATCTTCATGGCACTGGTCAGTGACATGAAGCTTGAGACAGGCATATGTAGTTCTGTATGATAGCCACATTAGCAGCTAATTAGCATTTCATTTTGGGGTGGGTAAATACAGGCGATTATGTTGATAATAAAAGTCACCTTGTCCGAGAGAGATTTACACGCTTATCAAAACTTCACGCCTGGGTAAGCCTACACAAAACAGAGCACTTATTCAAAGTGTTTCTAAAAATCCACTATGGATAAAATGAATGGTCGAAAAACGATTGGAACCACTTTCGTGTTTGACCACTAGGTTTTTTTATTATGACTCGTACTGTGGTAGACTTAAATGAAGGACACGTATATACCCACAGTTATGTTGCCTATTGGATCACTCCAATATGGTATCCTTCCGTGCGGCAGGATACATTCCAAGTAAGGATTTCAGATTAGTTCCATGTACTGGGTAGTGCTGAGGCTGACCCCCTTAAATAGCTGCCACCGCACTACTTCCACCTCGTGTCTCTTTACGTAGATCACAGACAAAGAGGATTGGATTGATCCAATAGTGCACATAACCGTGGTTACATACGTAACCTTCGTTATGTAGCACTATATTGGATCACGCCAATATGGTATCACAATACCAGATTCTTTCGTGAACTAGGTAAGGGCCAGACAGAGAGCAAAGTCCCGTAGGCCTGAGCTCAGGGCAGTTATAGTTGCAGTGTCCCTCCGTCCCCAATCAGTGAAGCGGAGGCAACAACCAGCACAGCCATCCCCACGTCATTGGCAGGAGCAACATTGACTAGATAGTACCTAGAAAAGGTGCTAGACGATGCCCAACTGGCCAAGGCGCAAATGTCACTGAGGAACTCCTCGGAGCAGGGCCCACGATGTAGCCATTCCTCTAGTAGAATGTCCCCCTACAGAAGAGGTCAGAGGCCGTTGGCCAGCCGATATGCTGTAGTAATAGTTTCCACAATCCAATGTGAAAGTCTCTGTATCGATAGCAAACAAAAAGCCAATCAGAATGCTGTATTGCCTGTGTCTGTGTAATGGGGCATTGACCGGGCACAGCACACTTGGGGAAAAACACCATCTACCATCAACCTACCGAATCAGCAATTTTGTATTGCTGATTCAACTTGTTAGCCAGGGTTCGTGAAGATAACTGAAAGAATTTACAACTTTCAGTTGAGACTGAATTAAGGTGACGATTGACTGCTATCAAAATGATGTGGACAATTTGGGATTTTAAGAAACAAACATGCATGTAAATAATTATCTTCTCAATGAGACATTAAATAAGAACAATACAATCATAGCAATTTCAAATGAACATTGAAATGAAAACCCTTATTGACTGCTATTGATGTAAAGTATTACTAGGTCTTTAAGAGTTTATTCGGAAGATAACAGCTCTATAAATATTATTTTGTGGTGCCCCGACTCTCTAGTTAATTACATTTACATGAGCTCAATCAGGTAATATTAATTACGTAGAAAGGATTTTATAGAATAGCATGTCATAGCACTTAATCCGGCATAGACAAAGACACGACACACTCACAGAAGTTACAAAAGAATAAGACATTTCAAATGTCATTATGTTTGTATACAGTGTTGTAACAAAGTGCAAATGGTTACAGTACAAAAGGGAAAATAAATAAACAGAAATATGGGTTGTATTTACAATGGTGTTTGTTCTTCACTGGTTCCCCTTTTCTTGTCAGGTCAGGTCACAGGTCACAAATCTTGCTGCTGTGATGGCACAGGTGGCCCATCACAATGACCCTGTCTAGCGTAGCTGTGATCAGGGGAAATGGCTTCGTTGCCGACCAATCGTGAGTGAGCACCACCTGAGGGTGTCCAAGAGCATGTCCACTGCATTGCAGTAATGCCAAGCAGTTCTGGCCCCATGGCAAGAGCTCCCGAGCCATTGGACCAGGAAATGCTGTCATACCAGGTTGGGCTGGAACTGTTGGAGAGCTAGGTGAACCACCCTGAGCTCCAACACATTGAATTGTTGACCACTCCATGGCGTGCTGCAGTGTACGCCATTCCTATGAACATGGCACCCCAACCCATCAAAGAGCGTCAGGGCACATCAGCTCTCTGCGGAGAACTCTGATCAGGAAGGAGCGGGATAGCGAACACAGACACATCACCAACAGTTGACTGTGTCTGTGTTGTTTTGGATGCCGGCCATCACTGAAGTTGCCTGATGGAGAATGCCTAGTGGAACCAACAGTGAAGCCACCATCAGTAGACAAAGTGCCAACAGTTACTCAACACCGACATGGCTCGTACAAGCTAGAAACGGTTGAGGTAGGATAGGATTTTGTTGCACTCATGAAAGTCGAGTCTAAGGACATCTCGAGGTAGATCACCTTCTGTGAGGGGGTCAGGTGACTTTTCTCCTCATTTACAGTGAGGCCCAGAACTCTAATGTGGTTCAAGAGGGTCCTTGTGTTCGTTGTGGCCTGTTCCCTGGATGGGGCAAACTATCCATTTGTCCAGGTAAGGCAGTTACTCATCCAGTAGAATGTGCCACCAAAGGCAAAAGGCCGGTAGGGCAGCCGAAATGCTGCGGTAACTAGAGGTCGACGATTAATTGGAATGGCAGATTAATTAGGGCCGATTTCAAGTTTTCACAACAATCGGAAATCGGTATTTTTGGGTGGCATTTTTTTTTTTTTTTTTACACCTGTATTTAATCTTTATTTAACTAGGCAAGTCAGTTAAGAACACATTCTTATTTTCAATGACGGCCGAGGAACGGTGGGTTAACTGCCTCATTCAGGGGCAGAAAGACCGATTTTCACCATGTCAGCTCGGGGGATTCAATCTTGCAACCTTACAGTTAACTAGTCCAACGCAATAACGACCTGCCTCTCTCTCTCGTTGCACTCCACAAGGAGACTGCCTGCCTGTTACGCAAATGCAGGAAGCCAAGGTAAGTTGCTAGCTAGCATTGAACTTATCTTAGAAAAAACAATCAATCAATCATAATCACTAGTTAACTACACATGGTTGATGATATTATTAGATATTATCTAGCGTGTCCTGTGTTGCATATAATCTGACTGAGCATACAAGCATCGAAGTATCTGACTGGTAGGCAGAAGCAGGCGCGTAAACATTCATTCAAACAGCACTGTTGTGCGTTTTGCCAGCAGCTCTTCATTGTGCGTGATGTGTGACCGAAGTGAAATGGCTGGCTAGTTAGCACACGCTAATAGCGTTTCAAACTTCACTCGCTCTGAGCCTTGGGGTGGTTGTTTCCCTTGATCTGCATGGGTAAAGCTGCTTCAATGTGGTGGCTGTTGTCGTTGTGTTGCTGGTTCGAGCCCAGGGAGGAGCGAGGAGAGGGAAGGAAGCTATACTGTTACACTGGCAATACTAAAGTGCCTATAAGAACATCCAATAGTCAAAGGTTAATGAAATACAAATGGTAAAGAGGGAAATAGCCCTATAATAATCACAACCTAAAACTTCTTACCTGGGAATATTGAAGACTCATGTTAAAAGGAACCACCAGCTTTCATATGTTCTCATGCTCTGAGCAAGGAACTAAAATGTTAGCTTTCTTACATAGCACATATTGCACTTTTATATTATTCTCCAACACTTTGTTTTTGCATCATTTAAACCAAATTGAACATGTTTCATTATCTACTTGAGGCTAAATTGATGTATTATATTAAAGTTAAAATAAGTGTTAATTCAGTATTGTTGTAATTGTCATGATTAGAAATACATTGTTTAAAAAATATATTTTTTTAAATCGTCCGATTAATCGGCATCGGCTTTTTTGGTCCTCCAATAATCGGTAGACCTCTAGCGGTAACAGTGTCCATAACGCAATGTGAGAGCCCGGTTGGATAGACTGTGGCCCAGAACTCTTTCACCATAGTAAAAGAAAACTGAGAAAACTTTCATATTGTCTGTCTGCGAAAAGTAAGTGTCCATTGCCCCAGCTGTGCACAACAAACTGAGGGAAGCCCTTAGTTCACCCGCAACAGAAAGAGGGGCATATGTGGACAATTGTAATGGCCGATTAACATGTCTGTCAGACAGAACCCTTGGCCAGAATGAGGGGTTAGGATGTAGGTTGAAACACTCTTCATCTGAACTCATTCGGAAACATTCAGTCAACCAGGGCTTCAACACCAGAAGACCCTGAGACATTAAAAGGCACCAGAACTATAGCCGTCATCAGAATTAGAGTCAGTACCCATGGGGACTCCACTTGCCGCTCTCAGTTTGGCCTTTGGGCCTGTGGGAAGCTGCCAATGGCAGCGACAAGCACCCCAGGATGACTGACGACTGGCACCGTTCTTAGACACAGTCCACTGCCTGTGGGCAGGGACACCTTGCATTTCTCAACGTCGAAACGCCATACTGGAAATTTACATTTCTCTGTGTGAAGAAACGGGTAGTGTATACCCTGCAGTGTAACAGAAACATATGGCAACCACAGCTACACACTGCATATGACCAGTAGTGTCATCTAGCTGTTATGTGAGTTTCTAAGGGAAACTAGGATAGTTACTATCTGTACTGTAAAGTAGTGTAAGAGTACTATAGCTCAATCAATGTATTTATAGTCATTTTTACATCAGCCGATGTCACAAAGTGCTGTACAGAAACTCAGCCTAAAACCCCAAACAGCAAGCAATGCAGAAAAAGAAGCATGGTGGATAGAAAACAACTCCCTAGAAAGGCTTGAACCTAAGAAGAACCCTAGAGAAGAACCAGGCTCTGAGGGGTGGCAAGTCCTCTCATAGATGACCAGCAGGATCAGATAATAATAGCTAACCCAGATATACACTGAGACAGTGTAATAGATATGAGCTGTGAGTTTCCAAGTGAAACTAGCTAGCATAGTCACTGTATGTACTGTAAAGTAGTGTAACAGAAAAACTATTGCGCACCAACCCAGCTACACACTACACACGGTGTGAAAAACAGAAGGGTAATAGAGCTGTAATGTGAGCTAATGGAAACTACTATAGTTACGTATAGTAGTTTCCATAGTTACGTCTGTACAGAAAAAAACATAGTAAACCCTATAGTTCTGTTGCACTACTTTACAGTACAGACAGTAACTCCTTTTCAGATATACACACTGCGGCATTGCACAGTGTGTATATCTGAAAAGGAGTTACTGTCTGTACTGTAAAGTAGTACAACAGAACTATAGTACACACAGCTACACACAAACCCTTAGTATAAAACAGCTGAGATGTGGGTTTCCAAGGGAACAGTGAACAGACAAGTCACACAGACAACCCCTCAGCGACGCAGTACTGGCCGACAAAACAGAGTATCGCCAAGGTTTGTACACTGTCACGAGTAATAAAAACAGGGACAAAACCCAAACGAGATAGCTGGCATGAGCCAAACCGAGTGGGGGGCAGCAGAGCACCCTGATGGAGAGGCTGGCTAGCTGCTCCATGCGGGCATACTTGTGCGTTTGTACACTCTTAACATAAAGCTCTTACTAAGCAAATACTCTCTGGGATAAAAATGGAAAAATGAAGGAGGTGGAAGTATTTAAGGGGGTCAGCCACAGCACTACCCCGTACACTGGACTGATCTGAAATCCTTACTCACTGTAAATGTGTCCTGTCGCGCGGAAGGATACCATATTGGAGTGATCCAAGATAACAGTAGCGCTGCATACTGACAACATAGCGACAGACACATTTCACAAGGAAGAACATAGCTAACGTTTGCCTACCTCAAATAAAGACACTGTCACAGCCAACAACGACGTTAGGGCGATGAATAAATTCCATATTCGTACAATGTTCTGTTTCGGAGAAATTATGTTGACCTCATTTTTTTTCAAAACGGTTGTCGGGCATTCCTCCTTGATATTGTACATTTCCTCGAACCCCATTGTCAAGGGACGGTTGGTTTGGTATCTGTAAAAATCCGCCAGAAAAAAAAACAGGATTTATCCATCTGTTTTTACTAACGTTAGCTAAAGTTCGATTACATTAGTTAAAGAAAACTAGTTAGCTATCTTCATCATAAAAACGTACCAGATGTTGAATTCAAGACATTTTCGTTTGTATCTTCTATATAACTACCGTTTCTTCAATGTTTCTCTGAAAAAAAATGGGGTAAATGTAGAGAAAAAAAATCCGTTGGCGATGCTCTCCTCGCTATTCCAAACAGTCGTTTGAGCGCGCGACTAAGGCTTTTTGAAATGTGCAGGTGCACCGTGCAGGATGGCTGTGACAGGAGCTATTCAAATTATACACACCAGATATACAACAACTTGAATTACTGCATGTGAAGCTTTAAACATTGATTAATCTGAAACCAAACCAATGAAAATAAATTATAAAATCAAAATGCATTGCCATGCCTGTAACATTTCGGAGGAACAGGATTTTTTTTATTAAAATACTTTATTGTAGAAGCTAACATCACAAATACGTGTTTCTATTTAAAAAGTTCAGAATAAATCCTAGTTACAAATGTATTGGGTTTTTCCTCATTTTGCAGTCTGATGGAGATGACATCTAAACATGAAATAAAATAACCTAATGCACACAATGACATTTGTGTACGTTGTAATGTAAATTATCCAGGCATAGAGCACATCACATTTGATCCACATTGATTCCATTTCTAAAGATTTGATATCTCTCTCAATAAGACAAGTAAATCAATGATAAAACTTGATTGATGAAACAGGCAAGGACAACTATTTATTTTGTTATTGTTCCATCAAAGCAAGTAACATTCTCATTTCTATAAAATGTTTTGGATTCTAATTACTAATTAATTCCCACAAGGAGCAAGACATACCACCAGACAACAACTTAAACACCACAAAGCATTGAGATCAACTAAGGTATTTCCCTATACTTGGCCAGGGTGTACCATAACGAGCAGGGGTTGATGTGAAATTCTGTAGCCATTGTGCCCAAAGATGGCAGAACTCCGTTCCAATGCTTTTCCGGTTGTAAATGACCCAATTACAAGTAGGAATTATAGGAGGCTGCCCACCTTAGGCAGAATTGCCTGTGTTTGAATAGCCTACTCTCCTCACACATATCCCCTCTCCAGTAACACGCACAACTCTAAAGCTGTGCCTGGCTCAGTGTTATATCTATAAACTCCCTTGATTTTCAATGACTGTTGGGGGTGTAAAGGCTTTGTCACTAGCATATTTTAATCTCTGACTTTATACAACATAGGGACTTCCTTATCCACATCACACTGCTATGCTAAATACACAACCAAAAGTGTATTCAATTTTTCCACTTCCTCGGTTCTTATACTTACCTTGACAGTCAGGAAACAGATTGGACATCCCTGCCAGGGATTCACTGCCAAGGATCAATTCTGTCAGATGAAGAAATTAAGCCACATCTAATCAATCAGTTTTCTAATTAATATACTAGTAATGAACCACTGTCCTCCGGTCTTCAAATGTTCTGAATGTGGTTGTGAACACCCATGTGACCAAGTCACAGATGCAAACACACATCACCACACAGCAGCAAGCCCCAGGTTCACACTCAAAAGCTGAAAACAACCAGAATAGTGTGTTCCACATGTGGTCTGGGCCTTGCACTGAACCAACATCAACTGGGCTCCTACCATCTTAATATTTTTATGGTTGTGACCTCGTTTTGCTAGGATGAAATGTGTTTTAAAGTTAAATTTAAAATGTTCAACTTCATATTCATCATCTTCAGCACCACCCCAAACATCAACATATGTGAAAATGGCACTTTATGTTTGTAGTTAAAACAATAATAATAATTTTAAAAAATAAGTGTTTCCTATAACATAATAAACCAATTAGCAGTGGCAGGTAGCCTAGTGGTTAGAGTGTTGGGCCAGTACCCGAAAGGTTGTTGGATGGAATCCCCAAGCTGACAAGGTAAAAATCTGTGGTTCTGCTCCTGAACAAGGCAGTTAACCTGCTGTTCCTAGGCTGTCTTTGTAAATAAGAATTTGTTCTCAACTGACTTGCCTGGTTAAATAAATGAGTAGATCATGCTAATCATAATTATTTAAAAATCACACAATGGACACCAATGCGGTCATTGGAATCACATCTGGTGTTTGTTACTACAGATCATAAAAAAGCACCATTTTCACTTATGTTGGTGGGTCTGGAGATGATTAGGTTACTTTCTAAATGTGATTCGTTAGTTACCTGTCCAAAATCGTCATCAGTAACAAAATTCTGGATGACCTAATCTAAAGAGGATAGATAATTTGAGGACTTGACAAAGATATTATTGTCATGTTTTCCTTAGGAGTCATTAGGAGACAACACAAATGTATGTTACCAATTAAACAAAATCTATTGCAGGATAAATCAATGTTAAAGTTTTCATAGCTGGCCATATATGGATGTTACATTTTACTTCATGGGTTGGTTATGTAGGCTTCTTCTAACCCATCGCTTTCTACTACATATAATAATACCATTAAATTATATCTTTACATTAAAAACCAAAGTTTATTAGAATTCCAGTCATTCCAATAAATGTTATACCCCTTGATCTTCAAGAATAGGACTTATTAGCCAGCCCTACTCTCTTGTTTATGATTTTGTTGTCATTGAGGACTGATTGGGCTCATTGATTCGAGTTGAAAAATAAATGCTGCGCTCATGGAATGGCATGCTTCAGCCCTACTGAAAAGTGCTATTTACATGTGAGAAATAAATGCCACGTGCTGCATTTGCTATAGGTCTATTGTTTACCTTTTTGTTGGTGACATTTTGATATCTTGACAATATGCAGCTGTTTAAATGGCAAATCCATATGAAACAACAACAAAATGGCCACCCAGTCTCTGTTTTGGTAAAAAGCTGAGGGATGGGCCTTGAGAATTGTAACCAGTCTCAGATTAATAGACAGAGCTATGGATGCAAGGACTGACCATCCATGATATCAAACTTGTTTTAACCATGTTATGAGGCTATACAGTGTTTGTTTACATTTAGAATGTTTACAAACATTGGAGAAAGACAAACTTATATTTTGGATTCTCATGAGGTGTGACATTTGAACTAAGCCCATGAGGCATTTATAAGTTATATTCTTCAATAATCAATGGATACATATATATATATATATATAAAATGTATTAGTAAAATAACTGATGTAGTAACTACATCAACTACAACTCCCTTTAAGTCTATCAAATGTGTGCGAGTTTGAGCATGTGTCCATTAGGCCTATGAATTTTTTATCAGCATGAATTAGATGGCGCTATAAAATACCCACTTTTATTCCATAGGCTGGGATCGGCACTATGCATGTGAGCATTTTTCACTGGCTGTTCACTGGTTTCAAAAACAATGATTGCGTTTACTCAAATTGGATAATCTCTGAATTCCGACAGCAGTCGCGCCATTGGAAGACATTGTTTGGACCGTAGCCTAAAAACAGTCTATTCCTGCTCGTTACCCGTGATAGTGGTCGCTGACTTGAGGTCAGACTTGCTCAAGTGGAACAAACTTAAACGTGTAACTTTTTTTCAATGCTGATTAATGTCATTGAGACAACAGAAGTGCCCCCCCCCCCAAAAAAAAAAAATCACAAACATAACTTTCTAAATTTAAAAGTAATCCTCGAGGTCATCTAGTTCTTCAAAAGTATCTCATCTGATTCAAATATTTTCCATAGTAATGGATTACAGTTTACATGTAAGTGATTACAACAACAAAATAACATGTAATCTGTTACTCCCCAACCCTGGAGATGTGAATATGAAGTTGAACATTTTAGAAATTTCCCTTTAAGAGTGACAGAGAAAATTCCTTGAAGACCGATTACTCTAGTCTATTTGAGATCGACAGCAACTGTGGAATCCATATGGGTAAAAGAACTTAACGCCTGCAGTAATAACACAAGATGAAACCCTAAAATGAGTGTCACTGGCAGCAAACACTGTTGGGGGGGGGGGGGGGACAATTGTGATACTGGACTTGACAAGGATATTGTTTTCATGTTCTATTCATATCAAAAAGGTAACATAAAAAAAGAAATAGGAAGGTATGAAGACCGTCGTCACGCTAGTCTTAGCAACCACAATGTGCAGAACATTTAAACACATTTAAATCAAGAAAAAAAATGGTTATAAGAGCAAACAACTAGTATACAGTCGTAGCCAAAAGTTGAGACTGACACAAATGTAAATTTTCACAAAGTATGCTGCCTCAGTTTGTATGATGGCAATTTGCATATACTCCAGAATGTTATGAAGAGTGATCAGATGAATTGCAATTAATCGCAGTCCCTCTTTGCCATGCAAATTAACTGAATCATCCAAAAAAACATTTCCACTGCATTTCAGCCCTGCCACAAAAGGACCAGCTGACATGTCAGTGATTACCTCGTTAACATAGGTGTGAGTTTTGTCGAGGACAAGGCTGGAGTTCACTCTGTCATGCTGATTGAGTTCGAATAACAGACTGGAAGCTTAAAAAGGAGGGTGGTGCTTGGAATCATTGTTCTTCCTCTGTAAATCATGGTTACCGGCAAGGAAACACGTGCCACCATCATTGCTTTGCAAAAAAAGGGCTTCACAGGCAAGGATATTGCTGCCAGTAAGACTGCACCTAAATCAACCATTTATCGGATCATCAAGAACTTCAAGGAGAGCGGTTCAATTGTTGTGAAGAAAGCTTCAGGGCACCCAAGAAAGTTCAAGCGCCAGGACCGTCTCCTAAAGTTGATTCAGCTGCGGGATCGGGGCACTACCAGTACAGCGCTTGCTCAGGAACTGCAGCAGGCAGGTGTGAGTGCATCTGCACGCACAGTGAGGCGAAGACTTTTGGGGGATGGCCTGGTGTCAAGAAGGGCAGCAAAGAAGCCACTTCTCTCCAGGAAAAACATCAGGGACAGACTGATATTCTGCAAAAGGTACAGGGATTGGACTGCTGAGGACTGGGGTAAAGTCATTTTCTCTGATGAATCCCCTTTCCGATTGTTTGGGGCATCCGGAAAAAAACTTGTCCGGAGAAGACAAGGTGAGCGCTACCATCAGTCCTGTGTCATGCCAACAGTAAAGCATCCTGAGACCATTCATGTGTGGGGTTGCTTCTCAGCCAAGGGAGTAGACTCACTCACAATTTTGTCTAAGAACACAGCCATGAATAAAGAATGGTATCAACACATCCTCCGAGAGCAACTTCTTCCAACCATCCAGGAAAAGTTTGGTGACGAACAATGCCTTTTCCAGCATGATGGAGCACCTTGCCATTAGGCAAAAGTGATAACCAAGTGGCTCTGGGAACAAAACATAGATATTTTGGGTCCATGGCCAGGAACCCCCCCCCCAGACCTTAATCCCATTGAAAACTTGTGGTCAATCCTCAAGAGGCTGGTGGACAAACAAAACCCCACAAATTCTGACAAACTCCCAAGCATTGATTATGCAAGAATGGGCTGCTATCAGTCAGGATGTGGCCCTGAAGTTAATTGACAGAATGCCAGGGCAGATTGCAGAGGTCTTGAAAAAGAAGGGTCAACACTGCAAATATTGACTCTTTGCATCAACTTCATGTAATTGTCAATAAAAGCCTTTGACACTGTTGAAATGCTTGTAATTATACTTCAGTATTTCATAGCATCATCTGACGAAAAATATCTGAAGACACTGAAGCAGCAAACTTTGAAAATGAATGTGTCATTCTCAAAACTTTTGGCCACGACTGAATGTGGTGGTCTTGACACAGAAATATACTGTACATATTTCTGTGTTTTATCAGCAGAGGCATATAACGTGATATTATTGAATTTATGTCATAAAGCTATAAAATAAAATAAAATCACAGCCACACTTTTATTGTGATGACTAAATGTAGAGTCCGACATTAGAAAATCCTTTGTAAGGTTTGTGAACAAATAGTAGTTGGGGGGGATCATCTTCAATACTGTTCCAGACTTATGCCTCACTTTATAGCATGTCAAACAGCAAGAGAGATAACAAAAGCAAATAACACAGGAAAAATATTGGAACAGGTCTCCCACAAAGGACTAATTTACAAAACCACTGAGCCACATGACCGTCAGACACAGAGGGGTTTAAAAGCAAACTGGAAGAAAAATAAAATCCTTGAGTAATCCACTTATTGCATTCTGGATGAGAGAAAACAGGATGTGTGGAGGGAGTCGAGGATTCTGTCCCTCCTGAAGGATTCTGTTCTGTAGGACGGGACCAAAGCCAGGTCAGAATGGACCTCAATACCAGTGTCTGTCTATAAGCTTGAATGAACATGAAGGGTGACGACGGAATGTTGTGGACAAGAGGGGGATTGGGGACAGTTGGGGGGTGGGGTGGGGGGCTACTGGTCCGTTGGCATGTCTCTGTCTGTTTCTGCTTTAGAGGGTTGCCCCGGCGATGGGGTGTGGGGGGGTCGGGACATGGGGGCAATCCCATGTGCCATAGCCAGGTTTCCTGCAACAATTCCCTCCACTGCAGCACCTGCCCCTGTCAGGCCTCCTGCCGTCACTCCCACTAGGCCAGTAGGGAACCTGTGGATCAGGGGGTGGAGTCAGAAGAATTACAACAGCTTTCTAAGGTCATAGAACACAAGCCAGATTCAAATCAATACCTGGAGTTGTCTAACTGTAATGTATATATTATCTACATGTGCTTAAGTCTAGTCGTACCTGTAAGCTGCAGCTCCGTTCTGTTCTGAGTGCACGGCCCCATGGTCCACACCAGGCCACTGGGGTGTTGCCATCAGATACTCCTTGTTGACACAGTTCTTCAGACTGTCAGGGATGCGGCCTGTCAGGACAACCATCACAACAGTGAAGCTAACTGATCAAATGATCAATGACAACTCTTGAAAAGGTTCTTTGTGCGGTAATACAAACTATATCACTAAAATGGTAAAGACTACTGTGCCAAGTATCACATGGCTAGACGGTTGTTCACTCTGCACGCCTGGTGTATTTGTGCCTATAAATATTCTGTCATACACCCTGAGGCTTGCATAACTGAATACCTGTGATGGCCCGGCGCACTTCTCTAGCTGCCTCCTCCCGAGCCTCAAGGGACGCCTGCTCACTGTACCAGGATGTGTGGGGGGTGCAAATCAGATTGGGAGCGTCCTTCAGTGGGCCCTGAGAGAAGCTGGAGAGAAACAGATTTAAGAGAGTGTACAAGGTGGAGTTTACACAGAGAATCACAACTTTTAAAACAGTTATTGTTTTCAAGTCTTAAATGGCTGGGCTATAAGTCGGAGGAAGCTGGGAGGAGGAAGCTGGGAGGAGGAAGCTGACCTGAAGGGCTCCGTCTCATGTACGTCCAAGGCTGCACCCCGTATCCTTCCCTCTTTCAGTGCCTGGGCCAGGGCCTTCTCATCCACCAGGCCCCCTCGCGCCGTGTTCACCAAAAACGCCCCCTGGCGCATCTGCACAGAGATCACAGTCAGAGGAAATGGGATAGATATCGCAAAGCAAGCCATGCAGACAACAATAACCAAAACGCATGGTCTCATTATTGGGGAGAACGGAGATACACTCAAGACTCGAAATTATGAGGGGTGACTTGTTCATGGAGTTTGAAAGTGAAATCATTGATAATGGGGGTGTTGTGGGTGGCACACACCTGTGTATGTGTGTCTGTCTTATACCTGTTTAATGGTGAAGTCGTTGATGAGGTGATGGTTGTGCTCGTTGAGGCTGCAGTGCAGTGACACACAATCAGAGTGGATGAGAAGGTCCTGCAGGGTGGCCATTCTCTGCAGGCCCAGAGAGCGTTCCACTCCGTCTGGCAGGTAGGGGTCGTAGAATATCACACTGAAGCCAAAGGCCTTGGCCCGCAGCGCTACAGCCTGGCCCACTCGCCCTGCGGAACAAACACAGACACTCTATGCTCAGACTGGAGGACGGAATAGGGGAGAGAGGAACCGCTCACTAACTCTGAGAAACCTAAAATGGTTTACATTAAATATACACTGAAACGACCTGTGAGGCCACCCATAATATTACTATAAAAACTGTTGGGCGTGAAAAACTCAGCACCGTTGCAATTCTTGAAATAAACAGGTGCACCTGGCACCTACTACCGAACCCTTTTCAAAGGCACTTAATTTTCTTGTCTTGCCCATTCACCCTCTGAATGGCACAATCCATGTCTCAATTGTCTCAAGGCTTAAAAATCATTTTTTAACCTGTCTCCTCCCTTCAGCTACACTGATTGAAAATAATTCAACAAGTGACATCGAGAAGGGATCCTAGCTTCACCTGGATTCACATGGTCCGTCTATGTCACGGAAAGAGCAGGTGTCCTTAATGTTTTCTATGTACTATCCTTTGTGACTACACTTGCAGAGAGCCCATGCTAAGACAAGACCCATTTCCCTCCTCACCCAGGCCAATGATGCCCAGCGTCTCTCCCCGGATGCGGGCAGCGCCGCTGGCCACCTCCCTGATCTGCTCCACGCTGGAAGCCCTGGTGCCCTCTCTCATAGCCTGGTGCATCCAGGTGACGCGGCGGTAAAGGTTCAGGATCAGACACATGGATGTGTCTGCTGTCTCCTCCACTGACGTGGCAGGCACATTACACACAGCTATACCTGAGGGGGACAGAGCACAAAGGAGACAGTGGTTAGTTCTCATATATATTAAGGTGGATGGATGGGTCGACGGGAGGGGTGTAATGGGTCGACGGGAGGGGTGTAAATGGGTCGACCGGAGGGGTGTAACGGGTCGACCGGAGGGGTGTAACGGGTCGACTGGAGGGGTGTAATAGGTCGACGGGAGGGGTAGGAGAAGCAAAGTAATGATCCAGTAGCCAACCTAGTTCAGCCGCAGCCTTGATGTCCACATTGTCAAAGCCACTGCCTATTCGCACGATGATCCGCAGGCCCTTGAACTTGTCGAGGTCGTCCCGCGAGAGAGTGATGGTGTGGTACATCAGGGCGCCCACTGCTTCATTCAGCACCTGAAGCACCAGGGAGAGAATGGGTGAGTAGTAGGGTGGGGAATTGCCAGGGACCTCACAATACTTTGGTGCTGATTCTATATGTAGAGTGCGCGATTCTATACAGTTGAAGTTGGAAGTTTACATACACCCTAGCCAAATACATTTACACTCAGTTTTTCACAATTCCTGACATTTAATCCTAGTAAAAATTACAGTTAGGATCACCAATTGATTTTAAGAATTTGAAATGTCAGAATAATAGCAGAGAGAATGATTCATTTCAGCTTTTATTCCTTTCATCACATTCCCAGTGGGTCAGAAGTTTACATATACTCTATTAGTATTTGGTAGCATTGCCTTTTTTAAATGTATTTTTTTACCTTTTATTTAACCAGGCAAGTTAGTTAAGAACAAATTCTTATTTTCAATGACGGCCTAGGAACAGTGGGTTAACTGCCTGTTCAGGGGCAGAACGACAGATTTGTACCTTGTCAGCTCGGGGGTTTGAACTTGTAACCTTCTGGTTACTAGTCCAACGCTCTAACCACTAGGCTACCCTGCCGCCCCTTTAAATTGTTTAACTTGGGTCAAACGTGTCGGTTAGCCTTCCACAATAAGTTGGGTGAATTTTGGCCCATTCCTCCTGACAGAGCTGGTGTAACGGATTCAGGTTTGCAGGCCTCCTTGCTCGCACACGCTTTTTCAGACCTGCCCACACATGTTCTATAGGATTGAGGTCAGGGCATTGTGATGGCCACTCCAATACTTTGACTTTGTTGTCCGTAAGCCATTTTCCACAACTATGGAAGTGTGCTTGGGGTCATTGTCCATTTGGAAGACCCATTTGCGACCAAGCTTTAACTTTCTGACTGATGTCTTCAGATGTTGCTTCAATATATCCACGTAATTCTTCTTCCTCATACGCCATCTATTTTGTGAAGTGCACCAGTCCCTCCTGCAGCAAAGCACCCCCACAACATGATGCTGCCACCAACATGATTCAGGGATGGGATGGTGTTCTTTGGCATGCAAGCCTCCCCCTTTTTCCTCCAAACATAACAATGGTCATTATGGCCAAACAGTTCTATTTTTGTTTCATCAGACCAGAGAACATTTATCCAAAAAGTACAATCTTTGTCCCCATGTGTAGTTGCAAACCATATGGCTTTTTTTAGGCGTTTTGGGAGCAGTGTCTTCTTCCTTGCTGAGTGGTCTTTCAGGTTATGTCGATATCGAACTCGTTTTACTGTGGATATAGATAATTTTGTACCCGTTTCCTCCAGCATCTTCACAAGGTCCTTTGCTGTTGTTCTGGGATTGATTTGCACTTTTCACACCAAAGTATGTTCATCTCTAGGAGACAGAACGAGTCTCCTTCCTGAGCGGTATGAAGGCTGCATGGTCCCATGGTGTTTATACTTGCGTACTATTGTTTGTACAGATGAATGCGGTACCTTCAGGCATTTGGAAATTTATCCCAAAGATTAATTATTTCTGAGGTCTTGGCTGATTTCTTTTGATTTTCCCATGATGTCAAGCAAAGAGGCACTGTGTTTGAAGGTAGGCCTTGAAATACATCCACAGGTACACCTCCGATTGACTCAAATGATGTCAACTAGCCTATTAGAAGCTTCTGAAGCCATCACATAACTTTCTGGAATTTTCCAAGCTGTTAAAAGACACAGTCAACTTAGTGCATGTAAAATTCTGACCCACTAGAATTGTGATAGAGTGTTTTATAAGTGAAATAATCTGTCTGTAAACAATTGTTGGAAAAATGACTTGTGTCATGCACAAAGTAGACGTCCTAACCGACTTGCCAAAACTATGCAATCTGGTTTCAGAGCTGGTCATGGGTGCACGTCAGCCACGCTCAAGGTCCTAAACGATATCTTAACCGCCATCGATAAGAAACATTACTGTGCAGCCGTATTCATTGATCTGGCCATGGCTTTCGATTCTGTCAACCACCACATCCTCATCGGCAGACTCGACAGCCTTGGTTTCTCAAATGATTGCCTCGCCTGGTTCACCAACTACTTCTCTGATAGAGTTCAGTGTGTCAAATCGGAGGGTCTGCTGTCCGGACCTCTGGCAGTCTCTATGGGGGTGCCACAGGGTTCAATTCTTGGACCGACTCTCTTCTCTGTATACATCAATGAGGTCGCTCTTGCTGCTGGTGACTCCCTGATCCACCTCTACGCAGACGACACCATTCTGTATACTTCCGGCCCTTCTTTGGACACTGTGTTAACAACCCTCCAGGCAAGCTTCAATGCCATACAACTCTCCTTCCGTGGCCTCCAATTGCTCTTAAATACAAGTAAAACTAAATCCATGCTCTTCAACCGATCGCTACCTGCACCTACCCGCCTGTCCAACATCACTACTCTGGACGGCTCTGACTTAGAATACGTGGACAACTACAAATACTTAGGTGTCTGGTTAGACTGTAAACTCTCCTTCCAGACCCATATCAAACATCTCCAATCCAAAGTTAAATCTAGAATTGGCTTCCTATTTTGCAACAAAGCATCCTTCACTCATGCTGCCAAACATACCCTTGTAAAACTGACCATCCTACCAATCCTCGACTTTGGCGATGTCATTTACAAAATAGCCTCCAATACCCTACTCAACAAATTGGATGCAGTCTATCACAGTGCAATCCGTTTTGTCACCAAAGCCCCATATACTACCCACCATTGCGACCTGTACGCTCTCGTTGGCTGGCCCTCGCTTCATACTCGTCGCCAAACCCACTCGCTCCATGTCATCTACAAGACCCTGCTAGGTAAAGTCCCCCCTTATCTCAGCTCGCTGGTCACCATAGCATCTCCCACCTGTAGCACACGCTCCAGCAGGTATATCTCTCTGGTCACCCCCAAAACCAATTCTTTCTTTGGCCGCCTCTCCTTCCAGTTCTCTGCTGCCAGTGATTGGAACGAACTGCAAAAATCTCTGAAACTGGAAACACTTATCTCCCTCACTAGCTTTAAGCACCAACTGTCAGAGCATCTTACAGATTACTGCACCTGTACATAGCCCACCTATAATTTAGCCCAAACAACTACCTCTTTCCCAACTGTATTTAATTTCTTTATTTATTTTGCTCCTTTGCACCCCATTATTTTTATTTCTACTTTGCACATTCTTCCATTGCAAAACTACCATTCCAGTGTTTTACTTGCTTTATTGTATTTACTTTGCCACCATGGCCTTTTTTGCCTTTACCTCCCTTCTCACCTCATTTGCTCACATTGTATATAGACTTGTTTATACTGTATTATTGACTGTATGTTTGTTTTACTCCATGTGTAACTCTGTGTCGTTGTATCTGTCGAACTGCTTTGCTTTATCTTGGCCAGGTTGCAATTGTAAATTAGAACTTGTTCTCAACTTGCCTACCTGGTTAAATAAAGGTGAAATAAAAAAATAAAAATAATAAAAAATAGTTTGTTAACAAGAAATTTGTGGAGTGGTTGAAAAACTAGTTTTAATGACTCCAGCCTAAGTGTATGTAAACTTCCAACTTCAAATTTATGTAGAGTGATTCTATATGTATAGTGTGGTTCTATATGCATAGTTTAAAAAAAATATATATATTTTACCTTTATTTAACTAGGCAAGTCAGTTAAGAACAAATTCTTATTTTCAATGACGGCCTAGGAACAGTGGGTTAACTGCCTGTTCAGGGGCAGAACGACAGATTTGTACCTTGTCAGCTCGGGGATTTGAACTTGCAACCTTCCGGTTACTAGCCCAACGCACTAACCACCCTGCCGCCCCGTGATTCGATACAGTGATTTTATTGCGATTTTATGTTCTAAACATATCTGCTGCAGAGGGACCAGAGAGACACATGAGAAAACAGGTTTTGATCAGTCATGGTAATAAAAGTGCTGAAAACATATTGGCTCCCGATTTAAAAAGATGGAGAACAAGCTACAGAAGGAAAAATACTGGAGAGTTGGTGCAGGTACAGCCAACTAGTGCAAAAATATTGCGATAGTCAAAGCGATACGATATCGTAAAAAATAATATCCGAAATGTAACTGTACCGATCCCCCCCCCCATCACTGGTGAGTGTTCAGAAGAGGCTATTGAATCGATATCCTCATTCTACCATGGCAATAAAAGAGCCCAGACTTTCTCTAACTCTATCGAGTTGGAAATAGAGCCCACCACAAAAATAGCAGACGTGTTCACGATGCAGACATTTTTTTTTTTTTACCTTTATTTTACTAGGCAAGATCAGTTAAGAACAAATTCTTATTTTCAATGACGGCCTAGGAACAGTGGGTTAACTGCCTGTTCAGGGGCAGAACAACAGATTTGTACCTTGTCAGCTCGGGGGTTTGAACTTACAACCTTCCGGTTACTACTCCAACACTCTAACCACTAGGCTACCCTCGCTATAAAGTGCAAACGGATACTTAGAGGAGAACCAGATAGTTAGAGGTTGGTTACCTTCTCGTGGATCTCCTGGGTGGACTGGGCATCACAGAAGGCCACCGTGGCCACGTCCTTCAGGACAGGCATCTCCACGGTGCAGTCGCGACCATCCAACAGTGCCACTAGGGGGCGCGGGTGCATCGGCCCATTCAAAATCGGGGGGCGAATGCCTATACAGATCAACATAAAATGGACAAGACTTCAAAATAAATAAAAATACACTCTTTGGATATTTATCCAGGGTTTATCACTTGTGTCCTTTCTAACGGATCAATCAGATAGATCAATGTGATCATGTAGTAGGTCTATCTGATTGAATTGTATGACAGTTAGGCCATCTACATGATCACATAGGTCTGTCATACATTTCCATTTATATCAAACTTCCAGTATAAAAAAATAAAACCATTAAAAAGTATATTACAAATAGCCTATTAAAAGACAGACAGGGCTTAGACTCTTGTGGGCTAAGGTAACAGCCTATACAAACACACTGAATAACAGATTCACTACATGGAACAGTCTCCCCTCCAAATAAAAATAAAGGAAGTTTGTTCTGATGTGTCTGTCCTATAACAGAGATAAGAACGAACAGGAAGTACAAAAAAATATATATATATTTATTTAACCCTTTATTTTTGGCACTAAACAGCCTCCATATATACTTCCATACATTTTTTCAACTGGTCCTGGGAGACCTTTGGAGGAATCTCATGACGGCCTACCCAGGCCAAACCCTCCCCTAACCCGGACGACGCTGGGCTAATTGTGCGCCGCCCTATGGGACTCCCTACAGACTCCTCCAGCCCCCCCACCAACAGGGCAGACTCCTCCTGCCCCCCCACCAACAGGACAGACTCCTCCTGCCCCCCCCACAACAGGGCAGACTCCTCCAACCCCCACAACAGGGCAGACTCCTCCAACCCCCACAACAGGGCAGACTCCTCCAACCCCCCCACCAACAGGGCAGACTCCTCCAACCCCCCACCAACAGGGCAGACTCCTCCAACCCCCCACCAACAGGACAGACTCCTCCTGCCCCCCCACAACAGGGCAGACTCCAACCCCCACAACAGGGCAGACTCCTCCAACCCCCACAACAGGGCAGACTCCTCCAACCCCCCACCAACAGGGCAGACTCCTCCAACCCCCCACCAACAGGGCAGACTCCTCCAACCCCCCACCAACAGGGCAGACTCCTCCAACCCCCCACCAACAGGGCAGACTCCTCCAACCCCCCACCAACAGGGCAGACTCCTCCAACCCCCCACCAACAGGGCAGACTCCTCCAACCCCCCACCAACAGGGCAGACTCCTCCAGCCCCCCACCAACAGGGCAGACTCCTCCAGCCCCCCACCAACAGGGCAGACTCCTCCAACCCCCATAACAGGGCAGACTCCTCCAACCCCCACAACAGGGCAGACTCCTCCAACCCCCACAACAGGGCAGACTCCTCCAACCCCCACAACAGGGCAGACTCCTCCAACCCCCACAACAGGGCAGACTCCTCCAACCCCCACAACAGGGCAGATTCCTCCAACAGAAGGGTGGGATTGGAGGCACAGGCTTCTTTTGAGTTATTATAACCATCATTTCCCCTGCCCTTCTGCAACAATCCACAGTCTACCCTATCATCATAAAGCGCACACATCTCATAAATAAACATCAATTACAGATAAACCTAAATTAGCAAAGATAGATATGGCTCATAGCTGGGATATACATACATACATAAATGACAGAGAAAAAAGGAAGCATGTACGGAATAAAACATGTTCCAAAACAAGCATTCTGTTTGCAATTAGGCACAACTGAAAAAAATGTGGCAAAGAAATGAACTTTAATGTCCTGAATACAAAGTGTTATGTCTGGGGCAAATCCAACAACACATGACTGAGTATCAAGCATGGTGGTGGCTGCATCATGTTATGGGTATGCTTGTCATCGGCAAGGGCTAGATAGTTTTTTAGGATAAAAAGAAACTGAATAGAGCTAAGCAGAGGCAAAAACATAGTAGTGTTGCACGGTATACCAGTACCATGGGACAAAAACATCATGACACTTAATATTTTAGTATACAATTCTTATAAAGTCAGTTTTGTTTACAGATGTAGTTGAATTCAAGTAACAGCCACTAGTCTCTTGTATGAGCAGGTCCAATGATATCCACTTCGCTTTTATGCCCATAGCACGTGTGGAAGTTGTAATCAGCCCTCACCTGGTTCTCTTCATCCGCATATATATATATATATATATATAAATTTAGCCGTGATGGCGAGCTGGGATGCAGAACGTGATGACTCTTTTGTTGTTTATTTTATTGATTAAACTAGGCAAGTCAGTTAAGAACAAATTATTATTTTTACAATGGCCTACCCCAGCCAAACCCTCCCCTAACCCGGGTGACATGGGCCAATTGTGCGCCACCCTATGAGACTCCTGATCACGGCCGGTTGTACATACAGCCCGGGATCGAACCAGTCTGTAGTGACGTCTCTAGCACTGAGATGCAGTGCCTTAGACCACTGCGCCACTCGGGAGCCTTAGATATGTTAGATGTTCACATTGGAGCAGCGCGCAGAACCTTACAAAATATTGCAGGTTTGAAACGGGCAGAGGGCAGAGAATGTCAACCCACTCCAATAGTGCAATTCTAAAATCTTGATGCCAGAGTCCCAAGTAGAGACAACTGAAAACACAAATAGCCTAAAACGAACAAGCTCATTCATAAGAGATAACATTACCATAGCCACCCCCCCAAAAACAAGTTAGTTGACCATCCCCCAAGAACTATGAGAGATTACATGCGTTTAGCAATTAACACATTGATGTGTGAACTTTTTCAATCTTAATGATGTGTTGTAATTGACAGTGACACCAACAATTGGGCAACAGTGGATGGACAGTAGCCCAACCGGACAATACAAAGTGTAGCAACTAAAGCGAGAGAGTGTCACATGACCCTCACAATTAAAAAAAAAAAAAAAATTAAAGGCACACAAGGGGCCTTGTGGACCTAAGATTTCTTCAGAGCTAAGGATAGTCATAGAGCAGCCTAGAGACATTGATGGCACTTAATAAAAGAAATGAACATGAGAATTCGATCCTCAAAGCAACAGCACTACACACACTGACCACACCAGTCATTGTGACTGTCAATAGCTTCCGTTGATAGAGATAGATAGATATCTATATACACACACAGTACTGCTTAGTGCTCTGTCGCCCAAAAGATTTCTTCATTCATCTATTTTTTTTTTAAAGACACGTTATGGACAAAGAAATTGCTTTTTGGCCAGAACATGAAAAACATAGCAGTAAGGAGGAGCTAGCATGACACATCTTATAATAATAATAATAATCACAGGGGATTGAAACAGAAAACACACTGCATAGCAAAAGGAGTGTTCAACAAACCTACAAAAATGACCTACATCTTTCTGGACAAAAAGACGAAGACATGAATTCAAAATTAACCTGAAGGAAGGACAAGAAAGGCACATTCGACAAGGAAAGAGAGCGGAGCTGGCAACACACATGCACCATATGGTCTGGCAGAGTGTGTGACCATGTGACTGTGTGACCGTGTGACCGTGTGACCGTGTGACCGTGTGACCGTGTGTGTGTGTGTGTGTGTGTGTGTGTGTGTGTGTGTGTGTGTGTGTGTGTGTGTGTGTGTGTGTGTGTGTGTGTGTGTGTGTGTGTGTGTGTGTGTGTGTGTGTGTGTGTGTGTGTGTGTGTGTGTGGAGAACGCCTGGTCCGACCAGCAGCAGGGCCATGCACACAATGCTATTCATTCAGCGCTCATTCATTCTCCCCCGTCCGCCTGCCACTCTGTGGGTGTAAGTAAGCGAGCTCGCAGGGAGGGGTGGGGGATAATGCTGCAGTACCCCACCCTGCCCCCTGCCACACAGGCTCCAGAGTACTCTCACACACACAATACTATAGAAGACCAAGGACAAAAATGCACCGGGATGGCGAATCACCTATATAAATCACACAAAACAAAATAGCAGATTTGTACTCCTCTGTCCTATCGATCTAACCCCGCCTCCTGCTTCCTCTCCTTCCTACCCTCTCGCTATCGCGCTGTAGGAAAACAAAAGAGAAGACATTCATCATCCTAACCTTGCATGCTGCAGTTGACCAGCCTTTCTTCTTCTCCTTCTCCACTTACAGTTACTGTCAGAATGCTTTCGCTTGGCACAATCCCAGGCAAACTCTCTCCTCCTTCAACCTACCCCTTGCTCCAATCAGAGGGAGGAACAATTCAGCCATAGCCAACCAAAACTGAGCTTATTAGCATTGAGAGGCTAGGTTGGGTAGTGTGCAGTAGAGGCAATTTCCATGTTGTTTTTTAAAGGGAAATGTGAGCCAGTGTGGTGCATTGCTCGCTGGAAAAACAAAAAGGTAAATGATTATGGCCAGTCTATTCAAATAAAATATTTTTAGAAGATCAAATTCAGAAAGCACGTACTAATTCACTAATGTAACAAATTAATGAAATTGTAAAATTATCAAAAGGCCACTACGTGCAACATTGATTTGACTGGTCAATAGTAGCTAAGGAACTGACTGTATAGGCTGCTACTTGATACTAGATTCACATTAAATGATGCAAAAATAGCAAAAAGCTATTGTGGGGAAAAAAACATTTTAAAACATAGCCAATTAAAACGCTTGAATGATTTTTATAAATTTTAAATGAGTACAGGATTACAATCATCCCTGTCAACTAAAAATCCTACTATCCCAAAAATATTTCTGTGGATATTATTCCAGTGGATGCTCATTATGGAAGATGAGGCTATAGTGGGACATCCGCAGCAAACCCAGCAGTCACCTGCACCACTGTAACAGAGACTGTATCCCTGCCACAGCAGACCTGGGGTTCGAACACGTCACAACCAAACAGATGGATTCATCATCATTACCGGTACAGTGGGGCGGTAGGTAGCCTAGTGGTTAGAGTGTAGAGGAGGTAGGTAGCCTAGTGGTTAGAGCGTTGACTAGTAACCGAATGGTTGCAAGATCAAATCCCCGAGCTGACAAGGTAAAAATCTGTCGTTCTGCCCCTGAACTAAGAAGTTAACAAAGAAGTAGGTCTTCATTGAAAATGAAAATTTGTTCTTAACTGACTTGCCTAGTTAAATAAAAAACAGTATTTCAATCTCAGAAAGGTGACCTCACTGCACAATACAAGTTTAGCCATCCACTACACATTTGCAGTCAAATCACTGTCAGGAAGAGCTGAATGGCCATTCACATTGATATCCCAACCAGTTCCGCAATTATAAACAGAGAGTTCAATTAAGTTAAATGGGAAAAATTCTACAAATCCTAATCCACAGCCACTCTCTGCCAGTTCTTTACGTGTCAGCATCCTCTGGGCACTGGACAAAGCACCGAGCAAATGGTCATTATTTTATTATATCTATGTAACTCAAATGACTTTAAGCGTGCAACTGGAACAAATGTGCCTTTCAGAAATCACATTCCTGACCGTTCCACCACTGAAAGTAGAGAGCTCTGTTACATGGTAATAGATCATTTTTTTAAATGCCTATTTGCACTCTACCTATCCAGTGGGGAGAGAACTCTGACACCAACAGATAGCCATAGAAATTAATAAAATTGTGTTAATACAGTAGTATTTTAACTGCATACGTGAGCGACCTTAAGTGACTGGTGTATCAGCAGAAATTCTGTAGGTAGCACATTTACATGTAGAAATAACAACTACATTATAGAAGTTAAATAAATTATTATTATGAAGGGATGGAGGTACAAGGTTTGACAGTGGCATGAGCCAAAGTCAAGCCAATGGTGCAAGTGAGGGATTCATCAGTGTGTGTGAGCGACTGTCCTAGAAGCAGATGTGTGATTCAAGGAAAACAGTGCAATGCACTGCATACAAATATACAAGATATAGCCTGCTGTTTGTTATCAGTGTAATCTAAACTGCCAGTAATGACTTCACAAAGGCAACAGGAAGTAAGTAGGTCCACAGGCACCCTCCCTCTTTTGCTGTTTATGGAATTAGATCTGTTATTGACTCCGTTATTTGACAACCCTTCCCAACACAGATTAGACAGGAGTATACACTTTGAAATGTTATTGTCACATACACTGGGTAGTTGCAATGAAATGTGTTGTTTTACATGGTCAGCCATAATTGTATCAGGGACAGAATGGGATTAGTTATAAATATATTTGGTCGTACGGCGCTATATGGTATATGGCACTGTCTGACATAATGAAGTCAAGCACTGATGTATGGTGTCCATCACCTATGTATGTCTACGGTCCATCGGGCCAATGTTTATCATTTCCCATTCTATATTGGAGAAAATATCCAAGAATCCTTAAGATAGCCATCCGTTAAGTACATAAGTTTGTACACGTACATTGTCAGTCTCTAACATGATAATTGGGGGAAAGTATGTTAATACTGACCTTCACAAATGCGGTCAAGCCTCTGTCGCTTGACTTTATGTTTATCCATGAGAGCCATCGGCGTTCTTCACCCCAGCCAAAGCACAAACAAAATCAGACCAAAGCTGAGCCACAAAAGGCAAATGTCAGAGTGAAACACCTCCCAAGGAACAAGTATATGCCCCGGTGAAAACCTGTAAATAAAATTAACAACGTTTTAATATCTACGTGACTGGTTTACCTACTAAACGTTTCCTAGCTACCAAGCCACACGACTAGTTGTATGGATAATAAAGTTGTTGACTTGGAAGTACATATAGTTTTAATCTAGCTATTTTAGCTAACGCTAGCTAGCACCGCTGGCCAGAGACAATATTGTAGTTTACACCACAGCCGGTTATCACGCTAGCTAGCTAACATTCGTTTATTTTCCCAACTTTCACACTGCACTCACTTCTTAGTTAACTTTAGTTAAGAAATAATAAATAAATTAAATTCATTTGAAGCGCCAGTTTATAGCTAGCTAGCTAAATTACCCACGCAATGTGCACAGTAGTTAGCTAGCTAGCTGGCTAAATGTTGCTAGTTAGCTAAAACAAACAAAAAAGTAACTAGTCTACCAATTCAAAGTCGGTAGACAATATCCGTGTGGCTAACACGGCTAGCTAGTTAGCTTGTCTACAAACACGCAAAACGTGATACAGAGTTGCACGAAAAGAGGCCTGTTTTACAAAGCTAACACAGCTACTGTAGCTAGTTAATACTAATAGCTAACGCCACTGATGATAATTTACAGGCAAATCAACACACGTTTAGGCGGCGTAAAACTATTTTTTTTTTTTTGCTTCAACGGAATAATACCAAGAAGACGGAGCAGTTAACGTTAGCTGTCGGATCAGATCACAGCACTACTAAAGTGGCTAGCTAAGGTTATTGGTTCATTACCAAGTACTGCAGGTTCTGTTAATCTCGGTCTTGTGGGGGTCACTATTAGTTTACGTCTTCCCACTTTACGGATCGTCATGAATCCAAACAGTTTGTTCAGAGGAGTCAGGTGACGGACGAGTCGGTGTCACAAAATAACGAGAAGTCTTGATAAACCACTGTTAGTGGAGTGTGGCGCCTTCACGTAACACAAGGGGTATTGCAGACCAGACCTGCACACTGACCATCCGACCCCCGATTTCTCAGGGACCACATTTGAGCTTGATGAGGTTTCTTTCAAGATGGCAAAGGTCATAATGTATTCTTAACCACAGGTATACTACTACTTCCCTTTATTGTACAATAATAATACCCACAGTACCAGTGATCTGAGTGGAGGACAGTCACATGACAAGGCCGAGTGGACAGTGCTAAAGCATTATGCATTCGAGTCATTTAGCAGACGCTCTTATCCACGATATACAGCACAGATGTTTCACCTAGTCGGCTAGGGAATTCAAACCAGCGACCTTTCAGTTATTAGCCCAACGCTCCAACCCACCAAACTACCTGCCTTCCTATTCCCTGTACTGTGGCGAGTGGGATGGGGGCCACTCATTTATGGTGGATGAGGACAGATACCTGACATACATGCTTGAGATCAAAGGGAATATGATATATAAATGTGCTTAAAATAAGTACAAGTAAAATGGTAAAGACTAGATCACATGCAGTTGAAAAGCCCTTCCCCATACTCTTTTCAAAAAAGCTCAGACTCTTTGTTTCCTTTCCTTGTAAAATAATTTCCAATAAACTTTATTTATACACAAACTGAGTTTGAAATCACCATCTTTTTTAACACATACAATAAAAAACATCTCTAAAAGACAGCAATGGCCTTCCCCGGGTCTGTCAGCTACCAGCTTTACACATAACTTGTTTTCAACAAAATGATCGCTGTATAATACAATATTACAATGTGCCCTCAGTGGTTGCTTCCCATTTTTAGGTTTTTGTTTAACTTGTCAAACACAGTGCATTCATTATCAATGTCTATACATCTCTATATTCAGAGGACGAGTCCTAGAGATAAGAAATATTAAGAAAACAGCAGAAAATAAATAACAAAAGGACTAATATCAACTGCTACACAATTCATTTCATTTTCAGAGTAGTATTTTTTTTTTGTTTACAGAAAAAAAGTTGTTCTTAAGGCTTATGCTGAATCATGTGGATTGTTTACCAGGAAATATAAGGACCGCAGGAATAAAACTGCAATGACACACTGCCCTTCTGCATCAAACTTAACAAAACACAGATATTCAATTCATCACCATCATTCAAGAAAGTCTATTCTTACTACTGTACCGAAAAAGACAATCGAGAGGAAAGTCATGTAAAAGAAAGCAAGTGACCAGAAGGTTGTTAGTCTTCTAACATTCCATCCTAGTCTGTTTGAGGGCGCATTAAGAAGCCATTCAACACACACTACGGGAATAGCTGGCATCTCCAGCATTCAGATTATTCACAAGAATGTTTCAGCAACTGGTTCTGGAATGTACTCTGATGAAAAGACCGCATCCATGGCTACCTGCATGAATTGTTCTTATTGGTAGTAGGCAATTCATGACTGTTGTCAATGAGATTATATATATATACACCCAAGCTCATCCCATGAGAGAGAAGTCGTGTTCCTGAGAGCCCTGCTGATGAAAGCGGAGCAGGGCTGGGGTGGAGTGTTGAATGCTGGGGCTAGAGGGGAAAAACAGTCTCCAATTAACAAGATTTTAATTTTCTTCAATTAGGCTCAAATCTAGTTCTGTACAATCCCTCTCAAAGACACTCGGCTGACACTCTTCTCGATCAGGGTCCTCCTCTTCCTCCCCCTCTTCACCCTCCTCATCACTCTCGCTTAGAGGTCCAATGCTCGTCCTTCCCAGCCCCTCTGCTGGTGAACATGACCCTCTGAAATCCCCCCAAAAAGGCTCAAGGCCCATGCAAACGTCCCCCCCAGAAGCCAGCCTCCCACGCTCCATATAACTCAAGGGGTCGGTACTGCGAGTCTGGAAAGACACAAATAGGAGATCAAACAAGGCCTTGTTTACACATTTTATCATGCCTCTAGAAATACAAGAGCAGTTTAAATTCAGGACTCTATTTACAATTTAGAAATAGATATATCAAATGAAACCAAGTTGATATAACTGGCTAGGAAGTGGAAAAATGTCCCATCATACATAATATCTGTGATTCTTTTAACATGGGCGCCAAAGTTAGTTTTTCAGTTAAAATGTGACAAACTGTAGAAACAAGAGTAATATGATACCACATCTCCCTGAAAATTAACTGTGATAGTATCGCCAAATTGAATATATTGGGCTGAACTGACAAATACTGTAGAGGTCTTAGCCTAGTTTTGTGTGCCCGACTCAAACTCTTCAAATGACTGTGGCTTTTGAAAGAGACTATTCCAAACTTAGCTCAGAACACAACTGTTTTACATATACCACATGTACATGTTTAGGGGGAAATTAACAACTTCTTAGTGTAGTATTCTTAGTATTTTTTATGTCAGGGGGTGACTGGAAGCACTAACAAGGGAAGCCAGACTTTCTCAAAGACATTCAGCAGCTGCATGCAAAGTATATGCAAATAAATTCCAGAGTGAGTCTTGGTGTACAGTACAACAGTGAGCTGCCATTGAAACTCTGCCAATCACCCAAACTCAAGGGCTGAGCCTAAGGCATGGGGGGTAGAAGAAGAGACAACTGTGGCCTGGGACAACGGGTAACAAGAAGGCAGGTGTGGTCTGGGTGACAGTGTCGCCTCATGTATGTCTACTGATGTTATAAAAATGAATGGTCCATCTCACTGATGAATTGGAATGTTTCTTTGTTACAGTACGGTTAAACTGTGTAGTTTGACAAGCTTAACAAGGATGCCTTTTAAGCCTTAACCTTCCTCTGGCTAGAAGACGGCATGTTCCACCAATCTACATACGGCAACCATTTCTATTCATTTGCTGACCCGCGGTTATCTTTTGTTTACCTGAGTCATCTTGGTGAAATCCAGTACTGGCCGGGCAAATGGTCTGTCTGGGTCACGCCGTCGCTTCAGGCCCGGTTTGAGAAGAAGCAGGTCGCAGGGCTGGGAGTGGCAGCGTGGGAGCTGAGGGGGGATGGCTCGGCGAAGAGAGGACGGGGTGCTGCAGGCAGAGGAGGGCGAAGCAGGCACAACTGGAGGGGGTGCTGCACGTTGGGGTGGAACTGGAGGCGGGGGCAGGAACTGAGCAGCAGCTTCTCTGATAAGGACAGGGGACAGCGAGAAGCGTCGCTGCGGAGGAGGGGGAGGGTGGAGCGGGGAGGGAGAGGATGAACAGGACGACGGAGAGGGGAAGAAACAGCAGCAGGCGCCTCCTCCAGCAGTGTCACTTGGGTCCCATGGGAAATTCCAGGGCAGTGGGGAGTCAGGGGAGAGAGCAAGGCTAAAGAATGTGGGGCTTGAAGAGGAGTGTAGAGAGGAGTTTAGAGACGAGCTAGGAGCACGAAGCGGACAAGGCCCCCCCGCTCCCCCTCCACTGTGGCATTGGCGATTCACAGGTGTCCAGACCCTCGACGCGCTGGGCCGCCAGGTGTAACGGCAGCGTGAAAGGTCCTCTGGCACGGACAGTGAGCGACAGTGGCGTTTGGGGGGTGGCGGGGGGGGAGGGGGTGCACCGGGAAAAGACAGGTCCGTTACTGAGGTGCTTGGGACCAGGGGCCGGTGCAGGGCTTCCCCCTCTGGGAGGTGGGTTTCGGGGGAAACCAAAGGGACAGGGCCGGGGGGGAAACTGGAGCTCAGCACACCCTGCAGGCCAGGCTTGGAGGGAGGGCTGAACTGCCAATAACTGCTCTCTGTGAGGAGAAAGAAAGATGATACCATTAATACAAACTACCGTCAATATTAATTTAATTTAATTGTGAGAAAATGGACAACGGGCAATTCATTCCTGATGCAATGTAGTTGCAGTTTGCTCTTGACAACAACCAACAGAGAAAAATGCAAAGCGGTATCATGATTCAATTTTTACAGGGAGCTGGTATGCATTAAACACAGTGGACTTAGCCCTTTAAAAAGGGACATTTCACCACTGGTCTTTCACTGTATATGTCCAATAATGTGTTAAAAATCAAGAATTTCCAGGCCTCCCGAGTGGCGCAGTGGTCTGAGGCACTGCATCGCAGTGTTGCGGAGTCACTACAGACTGGGGTATCTGTATTCCAGTCATGTGAAATCCATATACTAGGGGCCTAATGAATTTATTTCAATTGACTGATTTCCTTCTATAAACTGTAACTCAGTAAAATCTTTGAAATTGTTGCGTTTATATTTTTGTTCAGTGTACAGTTGTTTATCTAAACCAAAATCTAGCTAGGTTTCATAATTCGCTGGCTAGACTTTTCAAAGCAAACTAATGTAATTAGCCAGCTGCTATCTGGCGATGTGATTTGTAACTTTGCAAGCTAACGTTAGCTAACGTAACCTGATGTAGCTACAGCCTATCGGACCATATCTAACCATTAGCTAGTTAACTATCTACTGCTGAGGCTAAAGGCACTGGCTTATGTGTTGTATTTACAGAGTCCGATCCCATCAACATCTGCAGCGGCATCAATATCAAGCTCAGCACCAGGACCTAGTGTAAGTCACCTTTGCTAAATTTGTTCCATGACTCCATGATGAGCAAATAAACACATTGGACCAAGTGGATGAACGCTTTCAGCCAGGAACAAGCTCAAGCTCAACATCATCTGATGGGTGGCAGGGTAGCCTAGTGGTTAGAGCGTTGGACTAGTAACCGAAAGGTTGCAAGTACAAATCTGTCGTTCTGCCCCTGAACAGGCAGTTAACCCACTGTTCCTAGGCCATCATTGAAAATAAGAATTTGTTCTTAACTGACTTGCCTAGTAAAATAAAAGGTTATTTTTTTAATAAATAAAAAATCTGACTCAGAAGAGGAAAAGAGTGCGCAGGGCTGGCAAGAACCAAAGTGTACAGTCTATGAGTCCAAGGTCAAGGAGCTCATGAAGTTCTGCCAGACCAGCTGCTATTGCCCAACACAAGGTTCACCAGTTAATGAACATTCAGGACTCAGTAAGACTGATGTTGTAGTATAATACAGAATGAAAAGTATGCTCACAACTGCATTGTGGTCTAGATATTGCTAGCTCTTGTACATATGTATATAATTGAGTTAAAACATTATTATTATTTTTGAGAATCTTATTTACAAGTGTACTGACAAGTGACTAAACAATTCCAGCTGCATCAGAAACCAAGCAAGTGTTGACTTCCAACTTCTTGAAGAATTTGTGATATTCATGTAATGTATTTGGAAGTAACTACAATAATCTTTAATGCGAAAACAAATGTAGGTAGTTGGTGTATCATTTACACTTTAATTTGTGGGCAAGGAAACATGTTTCAATAAAACAGATTAGTCAATGTAGCAAATAAGTAGACTTGGATTGTATTCAAAAACCAAGTTTATTTTGTTCTGGAGACCGAGGTGAGTTTACACAGCAGTATGCAGGGACAGTTGTATGACATACACTGAGTGTACAAAACTTTTAAGAACACCTTCCTAATACTGAGTTTTGTATACTACAGTTTTAAAACGGGAATATTTGCATATGGTGTGTTTGGTGGGTGCAATGAGGTGTTTGGAGTCACTTTGAAACAAGGGGAGATTGTTGTTATGGACTTTCCACATCTCGTCTAAAGACATCAATTTATTTGTATCCAACATACTGTCCATCGTGTGAGGGATTAATTGCTTTAATGGCCCCAACAACACACGCAGGCAAAGATATGTTCTGTGCCTAGCGTCTCTCCACATAGAACCCCCAAAATAATCTGTAGGCCACCAAACTCTATTGTCTGTAAAATAATGACAAAAAAAATGCCTTTCATGGGCAATCGTTGTGTTTTGTCTGTATTCCTACTGTAGCAACACGATGCAGAACATAACACATCTCACAACCACACATTAGCTAGCTAGCTACAACACACAGGTATAGTTACTCAAAAATGAATATGAATCATTCCTTTACTCTCCATCCAAATGAATTCCTTTACTCTTCGTCATCATCAAAACATTTCTCCAACTTTGATCCTAAAAAGATACAAAGAGGTAAGCTAGCTATAACAGACTACAGTACATTTTAGGTATAGCAAACACAGCTGACAAGCTCAACTTGCCTAGCTTGGCTTGTAGTGGTACTACTAAGCCCCGTTACGGCCGAATCGATCACAAACTGAACAACACTGCTTAATTTGAAAAAAAAAAAAGAGCTTATATTGCTAGCTAGCTACCGACCTCAAAACAATTTACTCGTTTGTCATTTGCCCTTCTGGTCTAGGCTGCCGCCACCAGATGCTCTTGGAGGTTCTGAAGAACATCTCCAGCACAGCTCGATCCATACGTGAGACGAAACTTCGATGGTCTTGTCACAGACACACGATCCATTGGGTCTGCAGTGACCCTCTCCAGTAAGAAATGTCATTCGTTGCAGCACAGACATTCATCTTCTGTCAGAAATTCTGTTTGTTTACAAGGGTATGCTTCTTAGTAAAAAACCTATTTGAAACAAGCCATTACACTTTGTTATTATCATGCCATTACATTATTATTATTACTATTCAGGTTATTACTTATAAATATTCATCAATAAATTAAGAAATGCCAGATTGTTCGCATTTTCGTATTGACAACATTTAACTGAGTCAAAATAAAGAGATGTGTTCTTGTCTGTATGTACAATTTTTTTTTATACAGAACCTATTTTGATGCACAAAACCATTCAAACGAAGTATGATGGGTTTTTTCTTTTCCCTAAATATTCGTCATAAACACAGCTGCTGCGGTCATTCGATGGCATTGGCATATGTCCGTCAAAGAGAGAACGCCGTGATGAGAGAAGTAATGTAGTCTAAGCTACTGAAAACACGCCTTTTACAAGATTACGTAATGACAGGAGCGTTTCATTCTTATTAAAGAGATGGAGTCCAGAAAGTTTCCTGAAGTAGCCTTTCTGAATGGACATACCAGCCATTTTTTTAGGTACATCACCCCGTTGAAGGAAGAAAATGGTTTGGTCCTACAGACAGTGAGTCATGTGGCTTGTTATATAAAGCAGGCAGAAAGGCTTCGAGGAATTCAGTTAATATTCGATTGAACTTAGAATGGGCAAAACTAGAGACCTAAGCAACATTGAGCGTGTTATGATCGTCGGATCTAGTATCTCAGTAAACGGACGGCCTCCTGGGCTTTTCACACATGACAGTGTCTAGGGTTTACCGAGAACGGAGCGACAAACTCACATCCAGTCAGCGGAAGTCCTGTGGGTGAAAACAGCTCGTTGATGAGGTGGTAGGAGAACGAGCAAACTAACAGACAAACAGACCAATAACAGTGGTGTGCAGAACGGCATCTCAGAAGGCACAACCCGTCGGTCCTTGTCGCGAACGGGCTGTTGCAGCAGACGACCACACCGGGTTCCACTCCTATCAGCTGAAAACAAGAAGAAGCGGCTCTAGAGGGCAACGCCATCACTGTACAATTGAGGAGTGAAAAAACATAACAGCGAGTTCAGTTTACTTGAGTGGCCTGCGCAGTCCATCCATCCAACCACCTCATCCCCATATTTGTTTTTCTGCTCTTTTGCACACCAGTATTTCTACTTGCACATCCTCATCTGCACATATATCACTCCAGTGTAATTACTTCACCACTATTGGCCTATTTATTGCAGGTGACATTTGCAAATGAGAACATGTTCTCAACTAGCCTACCTGGTTAAATAAAGGTGTTCTCAACTAGCCTACCTGGTTAAATAAAGGTGTTCTCAACTAGCCTACCTGGTTAAATAAAGGTGTTCTCAACTAGCCTACCTGGTTAAATAAAGGTGTTCTCAACTAGCCTACCTGGTTAAATAAAGGTGTTCTCAACTAGCCTACCTGGTTAAATAAAGGTGTTCTCAACTAGCCTACCTGGTTAAATAAAGGTGTTCTCAACTAGCCTACCTGGTTAAATAAAGGTGTTCTCAACTAGCCTACCTGGTTAAATAAAGGTGTTCTCAACTAGCCTACCTGGTTAAATAAAGGTGTTCTCAACTGGTCTACCTGGTTAAATAAAGGCGTTCTCAACTGGCCTACCTGGTTAAATAAAGGTGTTCTCAACTGGCCAACCTGGTTAAATAAAGGTGTTCTCAACTGGCCTACCTGGTTAAATAAAGGTGTTCTCAACTAGCCTACCTGGTTAAATAAAGGTGTTCTCAACTAGCCTACCTGGTTAAATAAAGGTGTTCTCAACTAGCCTACCTGGTTAAATAAAGGTGTTCTCAACTAGCCTACCTGGTTAAATAAAGGTGTTCTCAACTAGCCTACCTGGTTAAATAAAGGTGTTCTCAACTAGCCTACCTGGTTAAATAAAGGTTAAATACAATAGCCTTACCTCCTTACTTCATGTGCACACACTATATACAGATTTTTCTAATGTGTTATTGACTGTACATTTGTTTATGTGTAACTCTGTGTTGTTGTTTTTGTCGCACTGCTTTGCTTTATCTTGGCCAGGTCACAGTTGTAAATGAGAACTTGTTCTCGACTGGCCTACCTGGTTAAATAAAGGTGAAAAAAAAATATATATATATATTTTTTTTTAAAGTCCCCAGACCTCAACCCAATAGAGTATCTTTGAGATGAGACGGAACTTTTAAAGTCCCCAGACCTCAACCCAATAGAGTATATTTGAGATGAGACGGAACGGGCTGTTCCCAGCATGAATGTAGCATCGTCCAATCTGCAGCCATCGTGTCAGCATGTACCAACATTCCTGTGGAACATTTGACACTTTGTAGAATGCCCCGAATAATTCAGGCTGTTCTGCAGGCAAAGGGGGGTTCGACCCGGTACTAGATGGTGTTCTTAATAAACTGTCCGGTGAGTGTATAGGCTAGAGAGAATCAGCGAACTCACACATACATACACCTCCGTAAATGCACCAATCAAAGTCACCAGCGTATGTCAGACCCAAAAATAACATATTAAAGCACCTTCCTTTCCTGAAAGTAGGCTCTAAGATAATGAACTGACAAGGAAAGTACTGTTTGAAGGGGACAGCTATGCTATGAAGATGACATTGACAATCATACCAAATACAAGTATGTAGTGTATATAGCGATAGCTGACAAGTAGAGGATTTGAGGAATCATCTCTGCCAACTGTAGTTTCTGTCATTTTAAAGATTTCCTTTGCATGATCCGCCTAAAGTACATGCATGCAATAGATCGTTTCCTGTTTGGGGTGTATATAAAACAAGGTCTCTCTCTCTCTCTCTCTCTCTCTCTCTCTCTCTCTCTCTCTCTCTCTCTCTCTCTCTCTCTCTCTCTCTCTCTCTCTCTCTCTCTCTCTCTCTCTCTCTCTCTCTCTCTCTCTCTCTCTCTCTCTCTCTCTCTCTCTCTCTCTCTCTCTCTCTCTCTCTCTCTCTCTCTCTCTCTCTCTCTCTCTCTCTCTCTCTCTCTCTCTCTCTCTCTCTCTCTCTCTCTCTCTCTCTCTCTCTCTCTCTCTCTCTCTCTCTCTCTCTCTCTCTCTCTCTCTCTCTCTCTCTCTCTCTCTCTCTCTCTCTCTCTCTCTCTCTCTCTCACAGCTAACGGGTAGTTTGATGAATGAACATCCCCTGATCAATCCATCCCTGCGTCTCATATTTTACATTGCAAAATTACTGTGTTATTATTATGATATTACAGTGGTTATGATCAGCATATTTCAATGATGAATAGGCATACACCGTGCAAATCATCTCGTCATCCATATACCAATCCATTGAAGGACAAGGACATCTGTAAATTATCAAAAACATTGTGACATGTAATTTGGCTACTGGTCTATTGTGTCACAACATTTTGGTGCAAAATAATTTCCTAGGATAACTACATGAGCTAAAATGCTGATGTTTGCAGTGCCAGTACACTCAGTTGTATCGATTTCTATACCACCAGTTTAGCGAGTGGTTCCCCCAGTGCTGTCACAGAGCAATTGACAGAAACCAACTGTTTTTCAAAACGTCTCTGCAAATTAACATGAAAAGTAGTCTTTTTTTTTTTTTTGAAACAAGGTGAAATTAGATGACTATTGGTTGCGAATAGGCTACTGGGTGGTTGTCGGGTTGTTTTCTAACAGTTGTTTGCCCTATTAAAATGTTTCATATACTCCTTTCAACAACCGATTCCCTTCTGTAATTTGGAATTCACCCCTGTGCTTGTGTCAACATGGCACAGCACAAAGCCAAAGTTACAAAGCGTAATACAAGGCATTGCTGAATCAGAGGCTAAGTGGCTATACTTGTACATACTCACCAGGCATCAATCCATCTGGAGGCCAGCAAATTCCTAGGTTGTTGGGGTCCAGCAGAGACTGGAAGACATACATGTTCATTTAGAGGAGCCACAGCACAGAAAATACCAATCAGAAACAAACTGACAGCAGGGGACATAAACGGTCCTAAACATGAGGACTATATTACAGTCAAGACAAGGGCAGGCAAGCAGTCATAGGCTAACACAGAAGTGAAGAAACCTTACCACGTTGAGGGCCGTTTTGGGAGTGTTGCCGTCCAGAATATGTTCGCGCAGACGCTCGACGATCAGTGTGACCATGGCATGGTTGCGAGGAGTAGGGGAGGTGGAGGGTTAGGGGGGGGGCCCTCTGTGTTCGTCCGTCTGATTGAGAGTAGCCGAGCTATTCTGGCACCTCCAGTACTCCTCTGGGCCAGGTTGCCCTGCCCTGTCTCACTGGGGCATGTTCATCACTGTAGTCAGCTCACCTGAAGGGAGAAATCAGACACACAACAGGAGCCCTGTTACCACCTTTGTCTTCTCAACAGGAAAAGGCAGTGCAAGGGTCACCTTCATTAAACTCCAAAACAGGAGCAGGTGTTTAAAACGGTGGTGGTGCCTCTTAAATGGGAAGTCACTAAATGTTTTAGGACATTTGCAATAACCCCATTTTCATCATATTCTGTACAGTTTGCCATATTGACTTTGGTGACCCATCCCTTTCTCTGTCAAAAGTCTCCAGACCTACAAGATGGAGACCGACTTTGAGATGCTCAACCACTGAACAACCCTTAAGGAAACATGCACATTAACATGTGTTCAGATACACACTATGTGAGTGCAGAAATAATGGTGACAGGTACCTGGGGAAAGCATGAAGCCTCAAGGTGCCTGCAGTTCAGGGCTGACCTGCTTGATGAAGCCACTCTGGGTTTCTTGAACAGTCCACGCTATCCGTAATCCCTGGGACGTCCCTAATCCCATTTGAAATTAAAATGTAAAATGGTTAAGGTAAGGGTTAAGGACGTCCCCTAGATTCCAGATAGCATTTATCACTACGCACATGTCCAACAACCAGAACATTTAACCAAAATCGAATATATCAACCTTAAAAGGATACTTTGGGATTTTGGCAATGAGGAAATGTATCTATTTCCCCAGAGTCAGATAAACTTGTGGATGCCATTTTTTATTTCTCTGTGTGCAGTTTGAAGAAAGTTAACTACAGCTAGCGCCATGACTGGAAGTATATGGCAATAGAGAGCAATAGTAATGGCGTCTTTTTGTAGGCACTAAATCCACCATGGTTTGTTGAACAAAGTCTATGGAGAAAATGAATGGAGTTTATTTTATTTGTTGTTGATAAACACTGAAAATAAGGTCTGTGGTAAACAGGCGTAACAGAATAACTTTACGTCCGTCCCCTCGCTCATAACCGGGCGCGAACCAGGGACCCTCTGCACACATCAACAACAGTCACCCACGAAGCATCGTTACCCAAGTGACGTAACCGATTGAAACGCTATTTAGCGCGCACCGCTAACTAAGCTAGCCGTTTCACATCCGTTACACAGGCTTAGGAGATCTTGTACGTTTTGTTCTACGATCTAATCTTCATCAGCCAATGTCCCTTTCTGTGAATTTTGAAGCGTGTATGTAATAAAGCACAACATAAAGCTCATAAAGGCTTCATAATTCACAAAGGTTATGTTAACTGACTAATATCTCATAGAACAAAACATATAAGATCTCATAAACCGGTGTTCAACGACAACAATAATGTCTGAGGTTATTACAAAACCCTATTCTTTCCCCATAGGAATGGCTGAACAAACCAGAGATAAATCATTCCTTATTTAGGACTACAAACTGACGAGCTCAATGAACTGGAACCCTGTGGTATCTGTTAGCTTGCTAGTAGATATAGACTTCCAGTCATTGCACTAGTAGATACCCATAGACTTCCAGTCATTGCCAGACTTCCAGTCATTGCACTAGTAGTAGATACTAGTAGATACCATAGACTTCCAGACATTGCACTAGTAGATACCCATAGACTTCCAGACATTGCACTAGTAGATACCCATAGACTTCCAGACATTGCACTAGTAGATACCCATAGACTTCCAGACATTGCACTAGTAGATACCCATAGACTTCCAGACATTGCACTAATAGATACCCATAGACTTCCAGACATTGCACTAGTAGATACCCATAGACTTCCAGACATTGCACTAGTAGATACCCATAGACTTCCAGACATTGCACTAGTAGATACCCATAGACTTCCAGACATTGCACTAGTAGATACCCATAGACTTCCAGACATTGCACTAGTAGATACCCATAGACTTCCAGACATTGCACTAGTAGATACCCATAGACTTCCAGACATTGCACTAGTAGATACCCATAGACTTCCAGACATTGCACTAGTAGATACCCATAGACTTCCAGACATTGCACTAGTAGATACCCATAGACTTCCAGACATTGCACTAGTAGATACCCATAGACTTCCAGACATTGCACTAGTAGATACCCATAGACTTCCAGACATTGCACTAGTAGATACCCATAGACTTCCAGACATTGCACTAGTAGATACCCATAGATAGACTAGTTCCAGACATTGCACTAGTAGATACCCATAGACTTCCAGACATTGCACTAGTAGATACCCATAGACTTCCAGACATTGCACTAGTAGATACCCATAGACTTCCAGACATTGCACTAGTAGATACCCAGACATTGCACTAGTAGATACCCATAGACTTCCAGACATTGCACTAGTAGATACCCATAGACTTCCAGTCATTGCACTAGTAGATACCCATAGACTTCCAGACATTGCACTAGTAGATACCCATAGACTTCCAGACATTGCACTAGTAGATACCCATAGACTTCCAGACATTGCACTAGTAGATACCCATAGACTTCCAGACATTGCACTAGTAGATACCCATAGACTTCCAGACATTGCACTAGTAGATACCCATAGACTTCCAGACATTGCACTAGTAGATACCCATAGACTTCCAGTCATTGCACTAGTAGATACCCATAGACTTCCAGACATTGCACTAGTAGATACCCATAGACTTCCAGACATTGCGCTTACGCTAATTATCATTGGCTCGCAAAACTTACTCTTACTTCATACTGGACACCAACATAAAAATGGTATCCACCTGACTCTGGAGAAGATAAACAAAGAGCCTCATTACCAAAGTCCGTAAGTATCCCTTTAATGATGGATATGTATATTTGAAAGAGGGTCATACTGAGGTCCAATCTTGCTAATTATTTTTCTATTTATTATGGATCCCCATTAGCTGCTACCAATGCAGTAGCTACTCTTCCTGCGGTCCAGCGAAATGAAGGCAATTAACTTATATACACAATGAAAAACATTACATTTCACAACACATTTAAGTGTGTACCATAAGGCCACTGATTTACAACCACATATCTACAACACAAAAGCCGTATATATGTGCGTTTGTGTATGGTGCTTATGTTATCAAGCTTGTCATAATCTATCAATTGGCACGCTCTTCTGCACGATCAAATTGCCAATGTAGCAGATTGAGAAATAGCCAGTTTGAGAGAGGGGGGGGGGGCAATTTGGAAAACGAGAATGACGGCTACATAGGTGTAGCTGGTAGATAACACATTAACTGGCGCATTACAAACATATCCAGTGTGCAATAGTAGCTTTTCATTCACAATTATTATTTCGTAGTTTTGAAGGTCGGCCTAAACTCGTTCACGTGATATTAATCATTCTCATCGCTACATCAATAAAAAAAAAACGAAACGTCAGCTATTCCGCTAACATTGGTAGCGAGTTGTTGATGTAACGTTTGGTCCACAACCAGCCCGCACTGTGACAATCTGATGCTATGGTAGCTAACTAGCCGGTCAGTTAACGCAAGCGCAAATCGTCATTTCTATGGCTAGCGAGCTAACGTTAGCTCAGCGTACGTCCATTTAACTGATTAGGCCGATTTGCAGACAAACACAAACATTAAAATCAACAAAGCTTGTTGGCCTTAAATTAGTCAATTACAATGACTCCCTCCCCACCACCTGATTCAATCCCTAGCTATCGAGGCTATTGCATGCATTTATTGCTACACCCGAGGACCTCTGCTGAGTCTAGGACGCGTGTTAGCAAAACACGGCCATGCAGAATATAATGCAGTGAGCTATTTTTCTGATTAAACGGAGCTGGTATCAATACCTTTTTGTAACAGCTACTTGATTTAATGTCGTTCTTACCTTGACCAAGATGCCCACCGGACCTTAGGCCTTGCACACACGGGTTAAATACTGCTCATGAAGGATAAACCCAATTTGTAGCCTGTGCAGCTCCCGACTAGTCAGCCGCGCTAGTGTTCGGCTATGGGTCTCCGATGTATTGACCCATTAAAAAGCATAACATGTAACAGACCATTCGTCGATTCCAATATCTGGAACATAAAATATAATATGATCAGCGTGCCAAATATCTAAAGATATTATCTCTCTTTGAAAAATACATCGCCTACAAGCAATTCATCCAGTCGTCCATTTAAAAAAAAAAAACATTCACACGCCCGTAAGCGATTGGAATTCATAAATAACATTTACAGTTGGGGGTGGGGTGGGGGCAAGCAGTGAGTATTCAATAGTGCATACAAAAATATGTCAACATTAAAATAGCTCGGAATTTATGCTTTAAATAAAAAGCAAGCGCAAAATGTCATTCATGCTAGGAAATTGCAAAAATTGTACTGAACCGACAAAAATGTTTGGGACTTGTAGTTCGCTAATTCAGGATCAGTTGTTTACGTGACAGATTGATAAGACCTGATAATGCCAGGGCCCAACATTGAAATAGATCACTTTTGATATTAGGCTTTCTGAGACGCACTGATCATCCCACAATACATTTGCGTCAAATTGGCGGGTATTGGTGTGGCAAGTAAAACAAAATTAAAGATTCACCCTAAGCGTATAGTGTCATCTTGTGGCTGCTTGGCGTAATGCAGTTAGTATGTTGAGGCCTTTTATTTTGTTTAACCAGGTAGGCAAGCTGAGAACAAGTTCTCATTTACAATTGCGACCTGGCCAAGATAAAGCAAAGCAGTTCGACACAGAGTTACACACGGAGTAAAACAAACAGTCAATAATACAGTAGAAACAAGTCTATATACGATGTGAGCAAATGAGGTGAGATAAGGGAGGTAAAGGCAAAAAAGGCCATGGTGGCAAAGTAAATATAATAAAAGTGGGGAAAACAATGGAATGGTAGATTTACAGTGGAAGAATGTGCAAACTAGAAATAAAAATAATGGGGTGCAAAGGAGCAAAATAAATTAATAAATTAATTACAGTAGGGAAAGAGGTAGTTGTTTGGGCTAAATTATAGGTGGGCTATGTACAGGTGCAGTAATCTGTGAGCTGCTATGACAGTTGGTGCTTAAAGCTAGTGAGGGAGATAAGAGTTTCCAGTTTGAGATTTTTGTAGTTCATTCCAGTCATTGGCAGCAGAGAACTGGAAGGAGAGGCGGCCAAAGAAAGAATTGGTTTTGGGGGTGACTAGAGAGATATACCTGCTGGAGCGTGTGCTACAGGTGGGAGATGCTATGGTGACCAGAGAGCTGAGATAAGGGGGAATTTACCTAGCAGGGTCTTGTAGATGACATGGAGCCAGTGGCTTTGGCGACGAGTATGAAGCGAGGCCCAGCCAACGAGCCAGCCAGCTATACACCAAGTCACTTGGCTCTGTCATAACCTCACATGGTCTCTCCTATCATTGCTATGCAGACGATACACAATTAATCTTCTCCTTTCCCCCTTCTGATGACCAGGTGGCGAATCGCATCTCTGCATGTCTGGCAGACATATCAGTGTGGATGACGGATCACCACCTCAAGCTGAACCTCGGCAAGACGGAGCTGCTCTTCCTCCCGGGGAAGGACTGCCCGTTCCATGATCTCGCCATCACGGTTGACAACTCCATTGTGTCCTCCTCCCAGAGCGCTAAGAACCTTGGCGTGATCCTGGACAACACCCTGTCGTTCTCAACTAACATCAAGGCGGTGGCCCGTTCCTATAGGTTCATGCTCTACAACATCCGCAGAGTACGACCCTGCCTCACACAGGAAGCGGCGCAGGTCCTAATCCAGGCACTTGTCATCTCCCGTCTGGATTACTGCAACTCGCTGTTGGCTGGGCTCCCTGCCTGTGCCATTAAACCCCTACAACTCATCCAGAACGCCGCAGCCCGTCTGGTGTTCAACCTTCCCAAGTTCTCTCACGTCACCCCGCTCCTCCGCTCTCTCCACTGGCTTCCAGTTGAAGCTCGCATCCGCTACAAGACCATGGTGCTTGCCTACGGAGCTGTGAGGGGAACGGCACCTCAGTACCTCCAGGCTCTGATCAGGCCCTACACCCAAACAAGGGCACTGCGTTCATCCACCTCTGGCCTGCTCGCCTCCCTACCACTGAGGAAGTACAGTTCCCGCTCAGCCCAGTCAAAACTGTTCGCTGCTCTGGCCCCCCAATGGTGGAACAAACTCCCTCACGACGCCAGGACAGCGGAGTCAATCACCACCTTCCGGAGACACCTGAAACCCCACCTCTTTAAGGAATACCTAGGATAGGATAAGTAACCCTTCTCACCCCCCCCCCTTTAAGATTTAGATGCACTATTGTAAAGTGACTGTTCTACTGGATGTGTAGAAAAGGCCCATGGAGTTGGTGGAATACTCCTTTAATTCATTGCCATCTACTCAGCTGGGCCAGGGGCGCTTTAATTAGGTCAGGTGGAAATGTCCTACAGATCTCAACTCCATAAAAGGAGGAAATTGCCATCGCCTGATCTTGCGGCTTTCTCTTCCCTAAATCCATCTGATCCAGAAGTTCTGTGCGTCCATGAATCCACCACAGACTACCAGTAAATATACCACTTTATGGTTAAAGGAATTCCTGCCTCAGTCTCATACATTCCTCTGTCACCTGACACGTGACCACCTGTTCACCTTCACTGTCAGTCATCCTACCTGTCCAGCAACCCACACAGATTCCACTAATCTTTCAGGATGTCATAAGGTGAATGCACCAATTTGTAAGTCGCTCTGGATAAGAGAGTCTGCTAAATGACTTAAATGTAAACGAGAGCGTACAGGTCGCAATGGTGGGTAGTACATGGGGCTTTGGTGACAGAACGGATGGCACTGTGATAGACTGCATCCAATTTATTGAGTAGGGTATTGGAGGCTATTTTGTAAATGACGTCGCCGAAGTCGAGGATTGGTAGGATGGTCAGTTTTACAAGGGTATGTTTGGCAGCATGAGTGAAGGATGCTTTGTTGAGAAATAGGAAGCCAATTCTAGATTTAACTTTGGATTGGAGATGTTTGATATGGGTCTGGAAGGAGAGTTTACAGTCTAACCAGACACCTAAGTATTTGTAGTTGTCCACGTATTCTAAGTCAGAGCCGTCCAGAGTAGTGATGTTGGACAGGCAGCGATTGGTTGAAGAGCATGCATTTAGTTTTACTTGTATTTAAGAGCAATTGGAGGCCACGGAAGGAGAGTTGTATGGCATTGAAGCTTGCCTGGAGGGTTGTTAACAGTGTCCAAAGGGCCAGAAGTATACAAAAGGGTGTCGTCTGCATAGAGGTGGATCAGAGACTCACCAGCAGCAAGAGTGACCTCATTGATGTATACAGAGAAGAGAGTCGGTCCAAGAATTGAACCCTGTGGCACCCCCATAGAGACTGCCAGAGGTCCAGACAACAGACCCTCCGATTTGACACACTGAACTCTATCCTGGAGCCTGGTGCCATTTCCCCACAGAGTCAATTTTCCACATATTCAATTTGGAACATATCTTTATTAATTTAGTTTTGCATCAGTACTCAAATTGTACAAAAAGACAATTAAGAAAAAAAATGAATAAAAAAACTACTAAACAAAGTGATAGCATTTTCCCCATCGACATTGTTTTTAGAAAAACAGCTAGGTAGGCAGGAGAGGATGGTGCATGAGACCGTATAGAGCCTGACAGTCAGTTGGGTCACAGACTGGTGAACATTGTGATGTGGCTGGTGTGCAAAACGCAACATAAAGCTAATAGATTTTTACTCTTAGAGAGAAAACGGAATTTAGGCAGGTCAGAATAGAATCCAGTTTTAGAGGAATAGGCAGTGAAAACTCAAATGTAATTGTGATAAAGGTAAATGGTGCAAAAAGTGCATTACAGTGGTCCAAATAGACATCAATGTAGGTACATGATTTGTGAAGCAGTTTGAAAATGTGCACTACAAAACCATAACCAATGTGTAAAAAGTGAACCCAAAAGTGGTAAATATTTTACAGCAATCATCCCTTTCATAGTCAGCACAACACCCAGTGCAACCCTGCAAGTCTATTAGGATATACCCAAAAGATCTACCGCTGTGACTGACAGCAATGATCAGTACGGCTTCCACAGTAGACGGTCGCCCTGCAGGGGCGCCTGTTGATCGCGGGAGTGGTCAGTTTCCAGGAGAAATCTTAGCCATCCCACCACATTCTCATCAGCCGTTAGATGACTGCTAAAGGCATACCCCAAGCCTGGCTGGGAGGATGGCACCTGAGGACCCGACACATCCACCTAAAGAGAGGCAAGTCACAGTCTGTACAGTCATCTCCAAATACAAGACAACACCTACTAAAGAAGAGAGTAAAACTGACACACCTGAGATCCATGGGGAAACATCCAGGGACTGTTGAATGACATTACTGGAGGTTTAGAGGAGAAGGGGGCTTTGGAGTTTGACAGCATCCCTCTGGTCCTCTCTTTACTACTATAGTCTTCATATAGCTCACAATTCATCTGCTCAAGCAACCCCTGCCTGCATATAGTCAAGAATTGATCAGGTCAACTTAAGACAAGCAAATACTACTACAAATGTAAAAACACCCAATGCCTACAGTTGGTCAAGAGGGTCTTGTTCCTCCACTTCTCCATGAGCTTCAGACAGAGGGTCCCACGCATGCAGAGCTCTCCGCCAAAGGCGAACCTGCATGTCCCAGGATCGGCGGCTGTACTTTCTATATTTGTTTGGAGTGGATGGGTGCAGCCCAGGGATTCTCAAACGCCTTGTATCAGAAAAAAAAAGACTAATAAATATTCCACCTACACATGGAGACTTACATTTGTAGCCAACTTTTGAGTTGCCAAGGTCTCATCCAATAAATAGTTCAGTAAAAGTGTTTAGGGCTTTTCACAGGACATTAGAACATAGTTACTGTGCCCTGTTCTGATAGCAAATAAAGAAATAGAATAATCAGTTGTCATACTTGGGAACTTGCTCCAGGTAATTCTGGTAGCCAGAGGTGTTCTTGCCGTACTGAACCTGTTTCTGCCGTCGTTTCAGAACAGATTCATTGCCTTCCATGTGAGCTGGATCCAGGTTTCGTGGGGCCAAACGCATCCCCGCCTGGGACCTAGAAAAACAAGCCTTCAGGATTTCTACTAACATTGCTTGAAATAGTACATGGGAATTCCCCATCTAAATAGAGAATGTTATACATTTCAAAAGAGCAATGGTAAAGGGTTCAAGTCAACTGATTGTGGAACAGAGGCCCTTCATTCATATAAAATAGTCCTTAACTGTGCTCTTTAGGCTGACAAAAGAAATGAGTGGATTCCTACCTCCTGACACCATCCATGTCTTCCGTTCCAACAGCAACACTTGCAGTAGACATCCTAAGGATACATCGCTCAAGGATGGAGGACCTGATAGGAAAAGCAATCAGACAAAAGTTCAGGTTAGAGTAATCAAAGTAAAAATCAGGAAAAAAAAGAACTGACCTAAATGTTGTTTTCCTTTGAAAAAAATGCTCTAGTGTGCACTAACAAATACAACTGTCATTAGAGCAGAGGTGCAAGGCAGGTGCTGGAATACCAGAGTAATGAATAATACCTGCGCAGCTTTTGCATAGCAGGGGCAGGTCCTCGCTCTCCATTAATGGGGGAGGGGTGCATGGCTGGGGCTGTATTACTGAAAGAAACAGGAAAATAAAAGGAAGGGGGGGGATACCTAGTCAGTTGTACAACTGAATATATTCAACTGAAATGAGTCTTCAGATTTTAACCCAACCCCTCAAACAGAAGTGCATGGGCAGCCATAATCAACATCCACATCTTCAGCACCAGGGGAACAGTGGGTTAACTGCCTTACTCAGGGGCAGAACAACCTTTTTACCTTGTCAGCTCAGGGATTTGATCCAGCAACCTTTTGGTTACTGGCCCAACACTAACCTTAGGCTACCCAAATATAAGTAACCAGTGAATAGGTTGACTTTTGCACAGCTGAACAAACATTTCATATTAGGCTTAATTATGGTTAGGTTTAGGAACAAGGGTTAGATTAAAGATAGTTTTAGTGATGTTCAGGTAAGGTTCAGGTAAGTGTTAAATATTAGGGAAAGGCATAGAAGTTATTGGGGTTAGCACGCTGCCTTTCATTTTCTGCAGGTCAAATATTCTCTACAAGTAAACCAGACATTTTGGCCAAAAACAGTTTCTCTGGGTACGTTCAGGTTGACTGTTGTCGTGCTCAATCAACAAAAGAAATGTACCTGACCAGACTGTCATACACAGAGCTACATCCTGGGAGAAGCCAAGGTTCAGGGCTGCTTGGATAAGAAGGTGGTCTGGACCTGAAGCCAGGGGGGAGTGCTGGAACGCCAGACAAAAGAGGCATTGACCAACCCCTAAAATAACAGTACACAGGGAGAAAAATATTCAATAAGTGAATCGTTTTTGTTAAAATTATACCACTTAACTTTGAGGGTAGACTAAACAATTTCAGAATCAATTATACGTGACCTTGTTGTAATTAGTACCAGATAAAAAAAATATAAAAAAGAATCTAGTGGTGGTCGGCCACTTTATGATGATGGGATTTTCGGCCATACACATAAGAAACATAACCTAATCATCTTCAATGTAGAGACGATGTCAACTACACGTGATAGAATGACAAACAAAAAAAATACAGACCCCGACTCCATAAATGGACCTTGAAATGCGGATTCGACGCTAGTTGACATGATATATTTGGCTGCAGCCACGCAGTAACTTCACCATTGCTGCAAGGAAAGGTTTTAAATGAACGCCAGGTGCCATCAGGGCGGGGCTGCAGGGGTGTGGCACATGCCCTATCTTGGGTGCGTTCAGTTCGATTGAACGTTTGATACGTTACATAACGGTTTGTTCTGAACGACATGTTTCCCCAAAAAACCAACACCCGTTTCAAGGTGCATTTATGGAGCCGAGGTCTGTATGTTTTTGTCATTCTATCATGTGTAGTTTAAAACTACTGAATATTGACTGAGTAACATTTTGTTCCCTGCTCCCTGTGTTCTGCTATTTTAGGGGTTTGCTATAACTTTGGTGCGTCATGAAAGGACCATATGTTAGAGAAATCTGTCAGTCGAAAACAGAGTCGAATGTTTTGACGCATGCAACATCTGAGCAGGGGAACAAGACCATAATTATGGCTAAAACTCGTATTTCTTGTTCGAGAGGAACAAATCTATGTATCGTTGGTAAATTGTGACTGACTGACTGATTTACAAATAATAATGAGTAGGGCTAGTTATTTAGAACGCAAGGTTCTTTATAGATAAGTCAGAAGACACCTGCATTGAAGGCTGCCATGTCATACAAGTCCAAATATAGAGTTATATGGGTTTAGATGCCCCCTGGGGTAAAATGTGCCCCCACCCCCCTGTAAATTCTCACAAAAACCACATGATGTAAAAAAAAATACAAATAATAATAATAAAAATCAACAGTTCCTCAGACTTCCTTGATCAACTACAAATGTATTCAGTTCCATAATTCCATCAAAATGATTTTGAGGAAAGTTTATAATTTCAATTGCAATTTAGAAAAAGTTATAGATATCATCCAAGGAAGTTAGATCCATTATTATTTTTTAAATGTACATGTAAGGAAGCCTTAAGATAAATCTCCCACTTGTTTAGAGAGAAAAATGTTGATTGTTTTTTAGTGAAGTAGTAATATGTTAGGTTAGTATGTTGGGGACAAGATGCCCCTCCTCCAGTGGGGCATCTCACCCATTTATGGTCAGGGTTAGTGGTCACCCATTTATTTAGGGTTAGGGGTCAGAGTTAGAATAGGGGCCAGGTTAAACTGACATGGATAGACTGATTTTACAGTTTTATGAAGCGGCACACAGGATTATCCATCCGTATCCCACAAGCAACCTCTGCCACAACATCAACATCCGCCGCAACCTCCACCCCACAGCCTACTCAACACTCACAGGTCTCCAGTGAACTTGCTCTGAATGTTGGTAAGAAAAATACATGTTTGCACTCATTTTAGGAAACATAAAGTAGCATAGAGGGATTAGAAATACCTGTTTATTGAACCAATACTCATGAATTCTTGTTGTTGTTTATTTGTTTTTGTTAACAGTACCAGTTCTACAACAACAAACAGTGGCAGATGTCATACTGGAGTTGTCCCCCAGGCCAAGGATACAGGAGGCGAGTCCTAGGAAAATAAAGGCTGAGTCAGCTAGTCCTGACCGCCTCACCCCACAAGAGGTTCCTGAAGGAAAAGGCAAAACAACTTTGAGAGAACTAAGAAAGCAAAAGGAAACCAGTGACACAGAAGAAAGCTGTGGTGCCACTGAAAAAGGTTCTTCCAGGTTCCAAAACCACAACACCCTAAACGAGCTCTTCTCTGTTACCGGTGGGGACTGGATACGGTGCCTGCAGTGGCAAAGGTGGGCTCAAGAGCTATGCTCAAATTGAACTGGGATGGGATTCATTTGTGACCTCTGTGTCAATAAACAAATCTGGGAAAATGCCATTGTGTTAAGTTATTGTTATAAAATGCTTAATGTGTGTGTTTGTGTGTGTGTGTTTAATCAACATTTAATCAGTTATATTCCAAATGAAAAATATAAATATTACAAACTATTGAAAACCTTTTGCTCTTGAATTCATTTTAAAGACTGCTGGGATATAAAATCTTTCCGTATTCAAATGATAATGAGTTTAGTTTAACTGTTCACAATGGAGGCAAAGATAAATGTTTGAGTTCTTAGAATGCAAGGTGAAAGAAGAAAGATAATTTATGTGCAAAATAGGTAAAATTGTATTATTACTATTTTTTAAATAGGGACACTTCTATGAAACCCTATGGCATAATTTTCTATTAGCTGTCCCTTTCCTAAAAAATAAATGTTAACATTTAAACTGTAGTCATTTATTTTCCTTTATAGTTTACTACCCTAAGCATGGCCAAAAATGTTTCTCCAAGCTTTGCTTTTTTGTTTCAGCTATTAGGCATTGGGGGGGCTCTCACCCCATCTTACCCCATTTTAAAATCTGCTAACTTTATGCCTAACGATAAACTTAAATTAAGACTTTATGCCTAACCCTAAACTTAAATTGGGCCCCCAAATGACAACCTCACAACTAAATTAATTAAATTTGACGATATAGCCTATTTTTACTTTGTGGTAGGGTAACTAGTGACAACCCTTTGGTCCGGCTTCCCAGTACGCTTAAAGTACTTCATTTAATAGCTAGCTAATTATTTGATGTACAGTAGATAATAATAATAATGATTTACCATAATGCAATGCATTCGATTTTTCCATTTCATAAAAAAAATCTAAGAAAGGTGTCAGCTTTTGTTTAGAAATCCCATTATATGATGAATCAATGACTTGATATGAATAGGCTATTTATTTTTCCTACTTAAAACAAGGCGCTCGACATAAACACGACAATATACTTCACATCCCCCAAATATTGCGACAGTAACGTATTCCATAACGTTGTTACAAACAAAATGGCGTCCGGCAGTGGGGTATGTATCGTGAGGCTAATTAATCCTTACGGTTTTAGGGTGAAATCAACACGACTTTTATACGTCATAATTCGTGTGAGAGTAGAACGTTTGAGATCAATTCTAACTTTGTAAAATGACCAGCCATTATGGACGTAAAAGCTCGCCGTGCTAACTAACTAGTAAAGCTTGTGGCTGTTACCAATAGCTATTTGTTTGTCTAACTCACCGGTTCTCAAAACTCTCCTCTGGACCCCCCCCTAGATGTTTCACAATTTTGTTGTAGTCCTGAACTACTTCACCTGATATACTTACTCAAGGGCTTGATAATTAGTTTACCATTTGAATCAGATTTGCTAGCTCCGGAGTAGATCAAATAGAAGGTACGGTTGTTGGTCCCCAGGAGGTTTGAGAACTATAGGTAGAAAGTAAAAACTACAAGTAATTGTGCTTGAAGAAATTGTTCTGTGTTGAAATGCACTGTCATCATGCATTTCTTAAACTAAACCCCCCCCCCTTTTTTTTTGTTGTTGTTTGTTCCTGAAGTCCAGTGGTGGAGGTAATAGCAGCAAGAATGATTTTCGACGAAAGTGGGACAAAGATGAATATGAACAACTGGCTCAAAAACGTCTCGATGAGGAGAGAGACAAAAAAGATGGTAATTATCCTTTCGCCCCTGTAACTAACACATGGGAGTTAACTAAGTGAAAGCTTCAAATTGAAATTGATTCCCATGAATACATGAATTCCTGTGAGTAATGAATAGAGAATGAACACACCATGAACGTATACATAATTATCATGCCCCCTTCTCTCAGGCAAACCAGCGCCCCCAGTTAAGCGGGAACTCCTGCGACACAGGGACTACAAGGTGGACCTCGAGTCCAAGCTGGGTAAAACCATTGTTATCACCAAGACCACACCACAGGCTGAGATGGGCGGGTAAGAGGCTGGCATCCAAAGATGCTTCTGAAATGAAGTTGACACTGTTATTGTCACTCCCTTATCTAAGAGCTGTATGCATTATATTATTTATGGATACAAATTAGCCCTAATTGATGTCATTGTCTTTTTGACAAGTGATACAGGTGTCTGATAAAGGCATTGAGTGCTAACCTCTTCTATCTAATGTTCAGGTACTACTGCAATGTGTGTGATTGTGTTGTGAAGGATTCCATCAACTTCTTGGACCACATCAATGGCAAGAAACGTGAGTATGCACATTGTCATCTACATTACAAGTGCAACGTATGGCCTCCCGAGTGGCGCAGCGGTCTAAGGCACTGCATTGGAGTGCTAGCGGTGTCACTACAAACCCAGGTTCGATCCCGGGCTGTATCACAACCGGCCATGATCTGGAGTCCCATAGTGCAGTGCACAATTAGCCCAGCGTCGTCTGGGTTAGGGGATGGTTTGGTTGGGGTGGTGCTTTACTTAGCTCATCGCGGTCTAGCGACTCCTTGTGTCGGGCCGGGCACCTTGCAAGCTGACCTCAGGGTTTCCTCTGACACATTGGTGCGGCTGGCTTCCGGGTCAAGTGGGCGGGTGTTAAGAAGTGCAGTTTGGCGGGTCATGTTTCGGGGGGTGCATGACTCGACCTTTGCCTCCCAAGCCCGTTGGGGAGTTGCAATGGCGAGACAAGATTGGAAAAGGGTGTAAAATACCAAAAAAATGTAAAGTGCAATGTAGATGGCCAAATTGGTCATCTGTTTTCTCATCTACTTTCTTCTCTCAGACCAGAGGAATCTGGGAATGTCCATGCGTGTAGAGCGATCCTCATTGGACCAGGTGAAGAAACGATTTGAAGTTAACAAGAAGAAGATTGAGGAGAAGCAGACGGAGTATGATTTTGAAGAGCGCATGAAAGAGCTTCGAGAAGAGGTAGGTGATGGGGCTAGAATACTGCATAGAATACTGTCAATTTGACTCTGTCAGCCCAAATGGATTTAATGTGTGTTCAGGTCAGGAAATAAATACGTATGTCTAACATGTGAGTGTAATGACCATTAAGCCATGTTAAAACAAATTGTGAATGCATGTATCCCTGTCACTTTTCCAAGGAGGAGAAAGCAAAGGCTTACAAGAAGGAGAAGCAGAAGGAAAAGAAGCGCAAAGCAGAGGAGGATCTTTTCGAGGAGGATGATGAAATGGCTGCTGTGATGGGATTCTCGGGGTTTGGTTCATCAAAGAAAGGCAAATGACCTAAAGACTTTATGCATTTCTTTACACTCTACAAACTTTCCCTTTCAGCTGATCAAAGTAAACTTTGCTGTCTGTAGTATTCTATCAACCTGTTCCCAGATGTGCTAAAGCCAGCTACTTGTTGTCATGAGCACAACAAAAGGGTTGGCTATAGAGCAAACTGTTCTGCCACCAGGTCGGTAGTCTATGACTCATCCCCAAAACCCCCTATTCTATTCCCAAACCAGCCTCCCAAAAAAACTAAATGCATACTGTACATACAGTCTGAGGAGTCCCTGAAACTGCTAGGTTTGTGGTTGATAGAATGGGATAACATGTCATAGTAATACAATTAGTAATTTATTGGGAATTTTATATCTGAATTTAGGGTAAATGTCCACAGATGTTAAAAAAAAACAATAACTTACAACAGGTTCCCATTGACCTTGAAGATTTTTTTGTGTGTTCATTTGCCTACATTCCACTAGTTGCACTACCTGTTTTTTCACGCAAATATAGTGGATGTTTATCTGCTATCAAAGATGTCAGTTATTGGACAGTGCATTTGATTTTATTTGACTTTAACTGTTCGGCCCCCAAATAACCTCACAACTAAATGCTTCCCTAATAAATTCCACCTAGAAACATGGGGCAATTGTGTAGTAGTGTTTGCCTTACTCAAGACATCTGTAATTCATACAATAAATTGTTTGACTTTGTAAATATTTTGTACTGCCATCCTTCTCAATATGAAACTATGGTGCAAACAAAAGAGGATTACTCTGGAACAAATATGCTTGCTAACAAATGTTTTAGTTATGCATTAAGAAATTGTTTAGAAAAAAACATTCAAAAATTATCCCCAGGTTTAACTTCATTGCCTCTGGATTGATGTTTCGGTCTGGGGTTAGTTCAGTGACTTCCTGGTGCCGTGAGGGTGTCTTAGCGTGTGTCTGATTTTGTCTATTCCTGTATAAAAAAAAAACACCAGGGAGAATACATCATTATGCATACCAAATGCTTAGCCTCCAGTGCTGAAATGACTGCAGGGCAGCGGTATTATCTCACCTTGTTTCTCCATGAAGCGGGGGACTCGCAGCACTCCAAAACACATGAGTATGGAGAGAAGAGGGTACATAATAGCCACTGCCCAGAAGAATAACACCAGTGCCACAATGCAATTGTTCCCCAACACCTGGAAATAATAACAAAATGAGAACCAACTCCATAAATGTTGTGCGCTACAGCAATTATGCAGCAGAGGTCACTCCAGGGTGGTCTGTTTCATTCCTCACCTGGATATGTCCTCCAAGAGCCCCATGATCAGAGAATAAACCTGCAAGCATCAAGCCCCAGGCCCCTGGAATTAAGTACCCTGACAGAGAAAGTGAGACTCATTATGATTCATGTGGGTTTTGGGGATGGGAGGCAATTATTTTTTTGTATTTCAACCAGAAATATGATTATAACCGGAGATGATGTTAAGGGGGTCATCCACCCTCACAGCACAGAGGAAGCGGCGAAAGCCAATAAAGAGGAGAGATCCAGTGGCCCCACACATGACTGCCACACCAGGCATGTAGGTGTCTACTCCTGCACACACTGCCACCTGCAAACACCACAGAAAGATCGGACTCTGAGCTCAGCGTAAAAACAAATGCCTAGTTATTGATTATGCACAGGTCAACACAAAGATGATGTGCAGTCACAACGGACCAACATCTCCCAAGCACCGAACTGTATTACCATGCCAGCAATGGCCCCAGAGAGCATGCTGTCGAGATCATAGTAGTTCTTATCGATGCGTTGGATCATTAGTCCGTAGAGTCCTCCGCTTGTAGCAGCATGCAGCAGGTTTACAGTGCCTAGCCCCAGTAACAGGCCCTCATCAGCATCCAACACACGGGGGTGAGTGCCTATCACCAGGCCCAAGAAGCCCAGCATTTGAAGGCATCCTCCCAGCACCACCATCTAAGAACAGTCATACACACAAAGGAGACAAGGAGTTGGTGGATGCAGAAGAATGCATCTACTTTTGTAGTCTTCAAGATGGCCTTTGCACTTGTATCCATGACTTACAGGCTGGCTGTGCTCTGTCCGTTTGAAATGGGGACTCCAGCGTCCAGCCCGTGATCCTATAACCCGCAGTGAGACAGCTGCCGCTGCACCACCCAGCAAGAAGATCACACCGCTGCCTGCATAGTCCTGAACGGAAATGTGGGTCAATACGAGAATCTCTCTGCTTGTAATGCATAGTTAAATCCTGAATTGGATTATGGTATGTGATGTGACTGGTTCACACCTGTGATGGGTAGGAGGTGGAGGTTGGACTGAAGATGCCTTGCTGGTCCCAGACCCAGTGACAAGCCAGAGGGTAGATTATTCCTGAGGAAACAGAGAGACTCTGAACACAAGCAATATAACAAACCTCACCTTAAAAGTATTGAGTGAAGGGAAAGTGGCCCAAAAACTGTGGTTTTAGAATCAGTGAGTGAGAATACCTGAGAAAACGTATGCGGATATGAGGTAGCCGATTGGTTCTGTCCTCTCGTTGGCAGCCCCTAGTGCCAGAGTAGTGGCTACAGCACAGCGAACATAGTTGAAGAAGAAGTTTACCATGTTTGTCTTGTTCAGTGTGAGGAAGAATTGGGTTCCGATAACAGCGTTGTGCTCCCCAAAGGCAAATGCATAGCCATGGAGAAAGAAAGCCAGCAAAGTGACAACTGAAAACAAACAAGGGATGGAATGGGTTAAAATAAGTAGTGAACTAAGGTTTACCCATTAGGCCGTTTGTTAAGTCGGTTGCATTGCATAAAAACATGAATACTTTTTTCCAGCAGAGTAAAGATCTTCATGAACTAAACAGTCACCTACTCATTTCCTTCTTTGACCTGTAGGCCTGTAGTTCAAACTCCTACTCTGCCACATCAGTCACCAGGAAGTGGAAACTGTGCTATCGAAACAACAAGCAGCGTGCATGCTATTGCCACTTCTTGCACTAACATGCAAGCATAAAACTTGCAACGTGTTTATGGGTTGGTGTTGGTGGAGGCCTGTAAGCATGTGACAGCTACAGTAAGTATCCTGAGAATACAGCCTCCTCTCATTCTAGTCACATTTAAAAAATATATATATATTTAAGATATGATTCCGGATTCTTCACAGATTAAACACTCACACAATGCTCTCCTTCAAAGTTATAATTTTGATATCGCAAATGAGCAGTTGCTAAGAAAAAAATGTACAACTATAGTTGTGCAGCTCAATATAAGCAAACCGGTAAAATAATTACACTTCCATCAAACAGCATTTGGGTAAACAAGTTAAATTTGGCATATGTGTTTGCATCTCAAGACATTTATATTTTTATAATCTCCTTGATTATCTTCAAACTAGGCAACAACAAAACAAAACTACCAGAAAATGTCAACTTACATGTGTCTGCTACATTTTTAAAGATGACATTGGAGACATTCTTTGGATCTGTTTTGCCCGCCTCCACAAACGCAAACCCAAACTTGAGGCCTGTGCAATCAGGTTGAAAAGTAAAGTTAGAATTTTTTTATTTTTTTTAAAATCCTCAAATAATAATGTATCTATTTTATATAGTTAGCGCTTTTCATACAGAATCTCCAAGTCGCTTTAAAAAAATGTAAAACAAAACAATTCAGGCAGCTGGCAGTTCATTGGAGATGGTCTTCCACAGATCAATGATGATCCCCGTTCAATAAAGGAGTAGCTTGAGTGGTGTCTTACGCCTGTTCTGATAAAAACCTTAGGGCATTTAGCCTCGGGAGATGCCTTCCTTGACCACACCCTCCTTCCTTGCTCCTGGCCTGCCCTGCCTCTTCCACCAATACATGTGTTTTTTATGGACAGAAAAGAGAAACTGAGCTGTCTGATCAGGTCCATTATTTACTGAGGTGGTGTCGATGGTACAGCCAGGGAGGGAGAAACATCAATCAGACAGGCCAGGAGCTTTTCATCAGGCACTTCTGTCTTTGAAGTTCACAGCTACGGCTCTGTATAGGCTGGGACATCCACCACCGAAAGTGTAACACCCACCTGGGTCATCCTTTGGCAGCTATAAGAGCCTTAGAGATCACCACACCTCGGCAGTTATCCTATGAGGCGAGCCTCTGTCATCCACTCGCACAGTCCACGTCCTTCCAGAAACAGGGGAAGGTGTGATAAAAGAATCCGGTGCTATGTTGATCAGGTGTTGGGATGCATTATTCAAATTAAATCAGCCAGCTAGCTATAGTTAGCCAAGACAAGGTAAACAACATTCAGTCCTGCAACTCCATGAGTCACCAACATATGTTTTAGGCCAACCCTCAACAGGTCATCAACCCCCACAACAACAACAAATATATATATATTTTTTTAAATACTTAAAATAACAAAAAATATCTACATTTACAGAGCTCTCTACCAAAGCTTCCCCATGGTAACCACGGAACTGAGACGAGATAACAGTAAGATCTTACTTTGCTACTCTAGCTAGCTAGCTACATTACTTAGCCTGCCTGTCAGACAGACAAACAGATTCATGAACAATACTCACACAATGCAAAGAAGCTGCAGAGGAGGATGAACGCATCGTGGACAGCTATCGAATCAGGGAAAGCCATGTCAAACAAAAAACTGTACAGCTAGCCAGCTGGTAGCATAAACAGCTAGCTACTAGCTTGCAATCTGGTTCGTTAGCGCAGCCGTTAGCCGTTAGCATAAATAGACTAGCTACTAGCTTGCAATCTGGTTCGTTAGCGCAGCCGTTAGCTAACTATGCAATGGCAAAACAAACAAGTAGCCTAGCTAAATGTTACACGTATAAAGCACATTAGCTATGTGTGGTTCACGGTAATCAGGCTCGCAAGTGACTGATCGTGATGGAGGCAGACACGATATACATACATATATCCAGGCTAGGTTGAAGATAAGTACTTAGCTAGCGAAGTATAAATTGCATTTTCTTTCCCGAACTCGAATTCGGGTGCTTCTATTACGTCACAGATCCTTACCTGTGTGATTAGCTAATAATAATAATAATAAACCAATTTTATTTATTTATTTATTATTCATAATACAAAAATCAACTTACATTGCTACAACAAACATGGCTAATAAAACAAACACAGTTATTTAAATACTCAAACATACAAAAAAATAATATAAATAAAATAATACAAAATAGAAACCATTTTAGTGCAATTGTATTCATTCTGGAAAAAAATCGTATTATAATGATTTAGGAAGATGTTATTCTTGTTGTTATTCACTAGGGTTAATGTTTTATTTAATAAGATGTGTAAAAAATGTGTAATTTTGGTATAGAATTTTTGAATTTTTGTTTGTCTATGAAGTATTTGGCAACCAGAATACAATTTTTTACAATTATTTCAGTTGTCTTGTTATCATTGCAATAGTAACATATTATATCTTTCATGTCAAAAACCTATGCCGAAGAGAGCGCGAAATGCTTGTGTGATGGGTCGTTCGCGAACGAGGTGAACGTTGGGAGCCGGTTCGAATATCAGAAGAGCCGAATCTATTTATAAAAAAATATTTTCAAAATTAAAATATAAATAACCAAAATATTTAAATGAATAGAATGAACTAATTCAAAGAACGAAAAAAGAAGTAAAATAATATAGGCCTAAATGCTCAAGAGCACACACATTCGTTCTGACTGTTGACTGCCTGCTCAGACTAACAGCCTCACCTGTTGTTCCTGTCAATCAGACACACAGTGTCAATCAATGAACCAAAGATGCAGCACGAAGGAATTCCTCAGCAGATGCCATAATGGAGGTCCGATCCTATTTGGAGGAGATCTGCAGATCCTCAGAGCTGGTGGAAGAACAAGGCCTCTGTCTACCCACGGCTTATTAAAGTCATGACAGAGAGACTCTGCATAGTGGCCACATCCGTTCCCTCTGAGAGGGTCTTCTCGGAAAAACGGGACAAATAATTACTGGGAGAAGAAACCGCATCAGCCCCTTGAAATTGAGGGAGCTTGCATTTCTGAATGCAAATGTCTCATAAAAGCAAAATATGGTCAGCATTGCTGTGTGCTGCTGGTTATAACATGGCAATAAAGAAGAGAGAGAAATGAGGGACCAGTTTAATGTTTTAACTGGGATGCTGCAGTTTTGCACATTGTTATTTGTTTTTCTTTGATATGTGCAATATTCTATTATTATGTTGTTCATATTTTATTAATTTGAATTGTTATTTATATGCACTTTGTTTATATACATTAAAAAGTTATACTTTAAATGCAAATGTTTAATAGCATCCTTTTTCATAACAAACCAATGCATTTTAAAATACTTTGTAGTTTAGGTAGAGTTTGATTTGATTTAATTTAATAATTTAATTAGAATTGTTTTAACACCAATCATAGTCAAACTATCGCAAACTGTTTGAATAGAAAAAATACAAAATATATATATTTTTAAAGAGCCTGAATGCCCATCAACACTGGCCTTAGTCTTGGATTCTCTTCCTTTACTAGTTAGTGACCTTGCTGAAGTCTCAAGTCATTAAAGTTAAATAAGTTGCTGTTGTTGTCCAAACCTTTGTCAGATAACATTAAATGTGTGTTCATTTTATGGTTCAAATAAAAGCAAATAAGATTAGTTCTGAATATAAATATGTCACGCATAAATCATTATTTTAGAATAACTGACATTTTAAATGTGTGGCCCTCAAAAGTTTCTGTGTACTGTTCCCATTCTAAACTTATGACATTTGTGACACTTATGTAACAATAAATAAATAAAATAGTAATAACAACAATTTATATGTGTGTGTGTGTGTGTGTGTGTGTGTGTGTGTGTGTGTGTGTGTGTGTGTGTGTGTGTGTGTGTGTGTGTGTGTGTGTGTGTGTGTGTGTGTGTGTGTGTGTGTGTGTGTGTGTGTGTGTGTGTGTGTGTGTGTGTGTGTGTGTGTGTGTGTGTGTGTGTGCGCGCGTGTGTTATTAGGTTTATTGTGTATAGTGTTATGCTTCTATGTTATCTGCAGTTGTTCTTAGAAGGGGCTATAACTTCTCTTTGCTATTGCCCCCACTGTCATCGTCAACAGGAAGCTCATAAGGAAGTTTGCTTTCTTTCTTTCTTTTCTCAGAGCTCTCAGATAACTGACTAGCCTACAATTTAAGATATTGACATTTAAATGTTTGTGTTGCTCTTGTCTGGACTTCAGATCATACATAACTCTTGGTGAACAGCTTTCATCACTTACCAGACAATTGACACACCCAACATGATTTCACAGAAGAGGAAGGAGACAAAATAGTGACGTTCTTTCTGTAGTCCTCAGATTGCACTTGTGGTGAGTGTTGTAATGCTTTTCTGTGTGGTGAAAGACTAATATCTTCCTATTTTATTTCTCTGAATACCGGTCAGACTGCAAACTTCCTCGACAAAGGGCCAGACAGAGCATTGCCAAGGGCGTAGCAGCAAGATACAAGGAGCCATTTTCTGACAGGCCTCGAAGTCGAACATGGCTGTGGATATGACTGCACTGTAACAGAGGAGGTGTTGCAGTCAATTGTCTTTCAAAGGATTTTGTATTTCATTTATATTCAGAAGAAGAGAAGGGAACAATGAGTTTTGACCGAGTGCCATCCAAGTCAGTGGTAATGGACTGGAATCCACACCAATTGGCAGACTACATGAAGAAGGTAAGTCCTTTTCAGGATGAATTATTGAACCTTTTGTTGGCAGTTCACAACCTGTAATATTTTTTCATTAGTTCTCTGTCTTACAACATCATATTCAATGCTGTTTCCCAGGGATCCATATTAATTCATGTGTTTTATGCATTTACAGTTGAATTTAAGTGGCTGCGATAAAGTCATTATGAAATGTAGCATAAATGGACAAAGGTTCTTGGTAAGTGATATGAAGCAGATGTGTGTCTCTTTTCCCGCGTGTTCCTTGTATAATTATTCATCTTCGATGGTGAATTTCATATTCAAACAATGCTTATGACTGTCATGTAAATGTATCACTTGATGGAAATACTTAATCTATAATTTTGTAGAACATGACTGAAAATGACCATCAGAAATTCCCCAAAATCCATGCGCCGTGAGTGATGAATTACTTTCTCTTTCATTATTTTAAGAAAACTGAACATTACAACAATTACATTAAACTATGAATACATTGGGAAGTATGCTAATTGCACAGGGAAAGGAAATGATTCAACAGCAAGAAAATAGAGCTACATTAGTGTTTTAGGGCAGGAAACTGAGTAAGCAGAGAGACCATGTGAGATAGACAGAGAGGGGAGGAGTGTACCAGTATTTCGTATTTTAGAGAATAAGATGTGGAGACAAAGACTGAAATTGAAACTTAAATATACTTCAGATACCACATCCTGTCACAGTGGCAGACTCAAATAGAACTCACCAATCACCGCTCACAATATACAACACATGCTTAGATCATAACTATAAGGCAGTTATTGACTGTGTCACTACACGACTGTGTGACAAAAGATGGAAGCATTGTTTGCCCCAAAATATGGTAGCCGTATTTACTGCCACAATGTTGCATGCTCTTTCTGCAGACTCATCTCCAAAATCTGCAGTGAAATCAACAGGAAAGAAGAAAAAAGGAGATTCTTTACTAAAAGGTGTGCACTTACTTCCATTCTTAGCTATTCAACTGTAGTCATTTCATTCAAAGCAATATCCAAGCACAATTTTGCTCTCCTCTGTATTTTCTCTAGAACTGCAGCACCAAAATATGAGCCAGGTATGGATTATTTCAGACCTTACCTTAGAGCAAGTTATTATGATCAACAGAGAAGCAATTGGACCATGATAAATTGCCAATTTTACCATTGTACTGCTACCTACTACAGCTATGCCACAAGAGGATCAGCCCTGGGGACCGGATGAATTTGTAAGTCTGTATTAGGCATACCATTCCTTCCTGTTTTATTCCGTTAAAGTGTTCCTCCCTAGATGATTTATCACTCCATCAGAATTCAACTTGGTTGTCTGTCTCTCCCAGGATGAGGGGAGTGACGAAGACTATGAGAATCCAGATGCTGAGGAAGATGATGGCAGTGGGGGAGATTATGAGTCACCAACAGAGGATGTTGGACTTGAGGATAGTGACAACGGCTATGAGTCACCTCCGTCTGAGGCGCCTGAAGAAATTCCCCATCAGCTCCGTGCTGCCAAGCCCATGGCTGACGGAGAATACATTGGTACGGCGACATCAATACAACATTGCCTTGCCGTGCTCAACTCCTCTCACAAAGAATATATGTTGTGATTTTTAATTTTAACAACATTTTAATTGGTTTTGTTCCTCATTGATACAATTGTCTGTCTGTCTGTCTGTCTGTCTGTCTGTCTGTCTGTCTGTCTGTCTGTCTGTCTGTCTGTCTGTCTGTCTGTCTGTCTGTCTGTCTGTCTGTCTGTCTGTCTGTCTGTCTGTCTGGCTGGCTGGCTGGCTGGCTGGCTGGCTGGCTGGCTGGCTGGCTGGCTGGCTGCCTGGCTGCCTGCCTGGCTGTCTGTCTGTGTTTAGATAGTACACCGCACCGCAATACAGCTAGAAGCCACCCTCCTCCAACAACTCAACGCCCTGGGGCTGGTCCTCCAATCCCCTCTGCCAGTCACCCTAGTGTGAGTATCTTCCCTCTGACTACACCCCCTTTTCACTCCTCCACTCTCTCCCTCCCTCCTTCCACACAGTCATTCAACATTACATTTCATTCCTTGTCTCTGCAGCTACTGCAGCCTCCCCCACCCAGAAGAGAGCAATCTCCCCAGCACCCTGGCAGAATAACTGGCAAGTGTAAGTGTGCAATCTGGAATGTTACTATCTAACTATAATTATAAACTGTGTGGTTCGAGCCCTGGATGCTGATTGGCTGACAGCCAGCATACCATGGGTATGACAAAAAAATGATTTTACTGCTCTAATAAGACACCTTGGGGGTTTGTGGTATAACACGGCTAAAGACTGTATCCAGGCACTCTGCATTGTCGTGCATAAAGAACATCTCTTAGGCATTTGATAAAGTAAGACTGGATTTTATTTATAAATACCTGTATTTTTTCAATTTTGGTAACTCTCTTGGGTAAAAATAATGTATAGGAACCCCAGGTGTAAAATAGTGAATAACGACTACTTCTCAGAGAGTTTTGAATTGGCAAGAGGAGTTAAACAAGGGTGTCCGCTGTCACCATATCTATTCGTTATGTCCATCGAAATGCTAGCTATTAAAATCAGATCCAATAACCACATTAGAGGATTAGAAATACAAGGCTTAAAAACAGAGGTGTCCAAGTATGCCGATGAATCAAGTTTTACATTCAGTCTGCAAGCTAGATCCCTGCAATGTCTCATTAAAGATCCCTGCAATGTCTCATTAAAGATCCCTGCAATGTCTCATTAAAGATCCCTGCAATGTCTCATTAAAGATCTTGATATTCTTTCTGTACTCTGGACTAACACCTAATTATGATAAGTGTACAATATTACGTATTGGATATTTAAAAAATAAAAAATGTAAATGATCCTGCAGTTTACCTATAAAATGGGCTGATGGTGAAGTAGACATACCTGGTCGTCATATCACAGAAGATATAAATAAGCTCCACACAATGAATTTCAATAGAAAACTTGTACAAATAGACAAGATCCTGTAACCATGAAGAGGTAAATACCTGTCTATTTATAGAAAAACTGCCCTGATTAACTCCTTAGTCATATCTCAGTTTACTCACTTACTTATGATGCTGCCTACTCCTGATGATTCGTTTTCAAATCATACGAGAAAAAAATATTTAGCTTTATCTGGGACGTTAAACCAGACAAAATAAAACGTGACTATCTATATAATGAATATGAATTGGGTGGGTTGAGATTATTAAGTATAAAACCACAACCTCTCTCTCTCTCTCTAGCTTCACTCATTCAAAAGTTTTATTTGACCCCTAAATGCTTCTCAAGTAGATTAATAAGAAAAGCTCATACGTTGTTTAAAAAGGGCCTTTTTGCCTTTGTGCAGATTGCCGTGTCTCATTTTCGATGAATTGAAAAGGATACTTTTTTTTCAAAGTATTTCTCTATTTCAAACAAGCATTGCAGATCTGGCTACAATTTCAATTTCATCCCCCTGAAAAGACAGAACAAATATTACAACAAATATTATGGCTGAACTGAAATGTGCTGGTTGATAAAATACCTGTATTTATGGATCAGATGTTTGAAAGGGGTATTTTGTTCTTAAATTATATTGTAAATGGGAATGGTAGAGTTATGTCCTTCATGGAGTTATCAGAATTGTATGGGAAGGTCTTGCTCAATCCAAGAGTACAACCAATTGATTACAGCATTACCCCAAAAATGCAGGTGGCAGCAGGAGGAGGCATGGTAATGGTCTGTCTGCCCAATATAAAGGATCAAAACTGGAGGAGGAATAAAAATAACATAAATAGGAAAGTATACCAGTTTCATTTGAGGACCAGGATGTTGACAACTGTGCCATACAGATTGCAAAATCGTTGGGAAGAGATTTTTGTTGTACCGATTCCATGGTACAGGGTGTATGGTACAGGGTGTATGGTACAGGGTGTATGGTACAGGGTGTATGGTACAGGGTGTATGGTACAGGGTGTATGGTACAGGGTGTATGAGTTGATATATAAAAACAACGCAAGATTCAAGACTTCGGCTTTTCAGCTAAAATTATTATATAGAATTCTTGCCACCAACAAAATGTTGAATATTTGGGGCATAAAATCATCGAAGCTCTGCAGATTTTGTTGTGAGGATACAGAATCAATAGACCATTTATTTTGGTATTGACCTCAGGTAGCCTGTTTCTGGTCTCAGGTTCAGGAATGGCTGAAAATGCATAACATTGATCTAAAATTGACCCTAGAAATAATACTGTCAAGAGATTTGGATGGGCTGAGGGAAGTTGAGGAATTGGAAACAAGTGGGAGTGGAGTTGCTGTGTGGAAGATAGAATGATGGTCAAAGATAAAAGTAAAAAATAAAATATATATAAAAAGTCTAAATAAAACCTATTAAAAAGTACATTTGAATGACACTAAGTGGCCGTGTTTTTACAGCTAATGCCGGTCAGCCTGGGGCTGATGTCGTGCAGGTGTTTGTACACATGCATATACACACACTCTCATTCAAATAAACACATACACGAATACACACATACATGTAGTAGTGCCAGACATGCACACAAACATATACAGTTGGTATTGCTGTTATGATTTTAGTTGTCCTTGATGTCCTTTGTTTCAAATATTATTATTATTATTATTATTATTATTATTATTATTATTATTATTATTATTATTATTATTATTATTATTATTATTATTATTGTTATTATTATTATTGCATTGTTATTTTCTGTTTACTTCTGTCTTTTTCTTTTTTCTCTTTAGTTCTCTTGGTTGTTGGTGCATTGGGGTGCATCATGGGGGCGGGGAATGGAATTAATTGTATTTTATTTATTTTTTCTTCTTCTTGGGGGGGGGGGGCTGTAGGAAGGGTCTCGAATGGTTGAGGGTTCACGTTTTTTGGCCTGGTGGTAGATCGGTGTCGCTCTGAATAGGAATCTGTAGGATGACTGGTATGATGTATTTATTGAATGGGAATCTGTTGGATGACTGGTATGATGTATTTATTGAATGGGAATCTGTTGGATGACTGGTATGATGTAGTTATTGAATGGGAATCTGTAGGATGACTGGTATGATGTATTTATTGAATGGGAATCTGTTGGATGACTGGTATGATGTATTTATTGAATGGGAATCTGTTGGATGACTGGTATGATGTAGTTATTGAATGGGAATCTGTAGGATGACTGGTATGATGTAGTTATTGAATGGGAATCTGTAGGATGACTGGTATGATGTAGTTATTGAATGGGAATCTGTAAGATGACTGGTATGATGTAGTTATTGAATGGGAATATGTTGGATGACTGGTATGATGTAGTTATTGAGCGGCTTCACTGCAAGTATATTGTATGTTTCGAAATAAATAAATACAATTTAAAAGAACATCGCTTAGCCGTGGTATATTGGCCATTTACCACATCTCCTCGTGCCTTTTATTGCTTAAATGTAGCATTTGAACACTTTTTATTCCCTTGTATTGATTTGTACCCTGTCTTTTCATATTGTCTTTTAAAGTGCCTGCTACTTCCTCAAATGCTGCCCCCGCTCCACCAGTTGACCGCAGAAGAAAGCCCACCAAACTGGATCGCACAAGACTTGCTGAATCTCCAATACCAGGTACTCTCACACCACAGGAGGCTGCTGAGGGGAGGACGGCTCATAATAATGTCCGGAATGGAGCAAATGGAATGGCATCAAACACCTGGAAACCATGGAAACCGTGGAAACCATGCGTTTGATGTATTTGATTCCATTCCACTGATTCCGCTCCCGTTATTACCACGAGCCCGTTCTCCTCAATTAAGGTGCCACCAACCTCCCGTGTCTCACACCAATCTAAATTTAGCAAGAAAATGTTTACTACTGCAGTTGTCTTTTCCTACACCTGCCTGCCCACAGATACATGTCATGTAACAGTTCCTCTTCCATAAGTATGTGTCAATGTTAGTATAGAGAGGATACTTTCTATTTATGTTCAATTTACATACTTAATCACATTTATTGGATTTATCATCACCATAAAGCAGTAATGTCATGTTTTTTATGCCCTCGTACTGACCTGATCTGTTATTCCACACAGCAACGAAGTTAAACACAACTAACATGGTGAGAATGAACTTTGCTTATGTTTTGATCAGTCCTATATTGTGTCCAAACAACGTTCTTCTCATCTCAATGTCAAGTGAACAAACATATGCCTATAGATCTTTGCATGTGCTTGCTAAAGTTATAGTTGGCCTATATAACTGTATAGCTAATAGCAATAAGAATGTCTACATATGAGTGTTTAAAGACCATCCCAGACTAATGGGATGCTAATATGCTAATGCTAATAGTTTGAAATATGAAGATTTCACAATGAAGTGTATGACATGTTTGTTTTGTCTCTCACACGCAGCCTGCTCCACATTCATGGAGGTATAGAATACTTATTCTTTTGGTTCTATATTGCTTTCCAGTCATGTGACTTCTCGCTATTCTATTTCACAATGTCATTGACACCTCGTTTTCTGTTTGAATGATGACTGCACATAAGTATATTCACACCCCGTTGACCTTTTTCAGAAATGTGTTGTGTTACAAAGTGGGATTAAAATGGATTTAATTGTCACTACCTTGCTTGAAAATATGAAGAGTGGTACTCGGTGATGTGTTGTTGTGGATTTGCCCCAAAACATAACGCTTTTGCGAGGCATGGGAGAACCTCACTGGTCTTTGTGATTGAATCTGTGTTTGACATTATCTGCTCGACTGCGGTACCTTACAGACCATTTCTTTGTGTGGTTTACAGAGATTAGGTAGATATTCATAAATCATGTTAAACACTATTATTGCACAAAGCCCATGCAACTTGTTAAGCACATTCTTACTCCTGAACTTATTTAAGCTTGTAAAAACAAAGGGGTCGAATACTTATTGACTCAAGACATTTCAGCTTTTCATTTTTTATTAATTTGTAACATTTTGGAAAAACATAATTCTTCTTTGACATAATGGGGTATTGTGTGTAGGCCAGTGACACAACATCTAAATGTAATCCATTTTAAATTCAGACTGTAAGACAACAACATGTGGGAAAGGGGTGTGAATACTTCCTGAAGGCTCTGTACTGTACAGCACATTTGTTGTACATACATTCAGTTTCTAAAAACAGTCTTTTCTACAAGAAATGCACTAAGATATAACTTCCTGAATTCCAGTTTTCCAGAACCTCTGACTTCACGTTGCTCCTATATCCAGGCCTCAGGCAGAAGAGAGGGGTCCAGACCCTCCCAGAATGCCCAAACCTCCCCTCCCTGTGTCAAGTAGTGTCAGCAGGAGCAGCTCGTCGGTCGGCAGAGCCCCGCTGACCAACAACAGGTGTGCAGTGCACCTCCCTCCATCCTCCATACGGCACCGCTCCAGACACACATCACATATAGACTACACATCAACTGATCCTTAAATAAACACAATTTGATTCAGTGGTTAGTTAAGCCATGGTACCCTGCTCAAAAAAATAAAGGGAACACTAAAATAACACATCTTAGATCTGAATGAATGAAATATTCTTAGTAAATACGTTTTTCTTTACATAGTTGAATGTGCTGACAACAAAATCACACAAAAATTATCAATGGAAATCAAATTTATCAACCCATGGAGGTCTGGATTTGGAGTCACACTCAAAATTAAAGTGGAAAACCACACTACAGGCTGATCCAACTTTGATCTAATGTCCTTAAAACAAGTCCAAATGAGGCTCAGTAGTGTGTGTGGCCTCCACGTGCCTGTATGACCTCCCTACAACGCCTGGGCATGCTCCTGATGAGGTGGCGGATGGTCTCCTGAGGGATCTCCTCCCAGACCTGGACTAAAGCATCCGCTAACTCCTGGACAGTCTGTGGTGCAACGTGGCGTTGGTGGATGGAGCGAGACATGATGTCCCAGATGTGCTCAATTGGATTCAGGTCTGGGGAACGGGCGGGCCAGTCCATAACATCAATGCCTTCCTCTTGCAGGAACTGCTGACACACTCCAGCCACATGAGGTCTAGCATTGTCTTGCATTAGGAGGAACCCAGGGCCTACCGCACCAGCATATGGTCTCACAAGGGGTCTGAGGATCTCATCTCGGTACCTAATGGCAGTCAGGCTACCTCTGGCGAGCACATGGAGGGCTGTGCGGCCCCCCAAAGAAATGCCACCCCACACCATGACTGACCCACTGCCAAACCGGTCATGCTCGAGGATGTTGCAGGCAGCAGAACGTTCTCCACGGCGTCTCCAGACTCTGTCACATGTGCTCAGTGTGAACCTACTTTCATCTGCGAAGAGCACAGGGCGCCAGTGACGAATTTGCCAATCTTGGTGTTCTCTGGTAAATGCCAAACCTCCTGCACGGTGTTGGGCTGTAAGCACAACCCCCACCTGTGGACGTTGGGCCCTCATACCACCCTCATGGAGTCTGTTTCTGACCGTTTGAGCAGACACATGCACATTTGTGGCCTGCTGGAGGTCATTTTGCAGGGCTCTGGCAGTGCTCCTCCTGCTCCTCCTTGCACAAAGGCGGAGGTAGCGGTCCTGCTGCTGAGTTGTTGCCCTCCTACGGCCTCCTCCACATCTCCTGGTGTACTGGCCTGTCTCCTGGTAGCGCCTCCATGCTCTGGACACTACGCTGACAGACACAGCAAACCTTCTTGCCACAGCTCGCATTGATGTCCCATCCTGGATGAGCTGCACTACCCGAGCCACTTGTATGGGTTGTAGACTCCATCTCATGCTACCACTAGAGTGAAAGCACCGCCAGCATTCAAAAGTGACCAAAACATCAGCCAGGGAGCATAGGAACTGAGAAGTGGTCCGTGGTCACCACCTGCAGAACCACTCCTTTATTGGGGGTGTCTTGCAAATTGCCTATAATTTCCACCTGTTGTCTATTCCATTTGCACAACAGCATGTGAAATGTATTGTCAATCAGTGTTGCTTCCTAAGTGGACAGTTTGATTTCACAGAAGTGTGATTGACTTGGAGTTACATTGTGTTGTTTAAGTGTTCCCTTTATTTTTTTGAGCAGTGTATATTGGCCCTATGCCACAAACCCTGGGGTGCCTTAATGCTATTATAAACTGATTTACCAATGTAATTTTGTGATCAGCATTCATGGCTCGAACCACCCGGTTTATAAGGAAGTACACTCCATCAGAAATACATGGGGTGACACATTGGAATTGCGGTTGTTTAGTCAGCAGGAGCTAATTGATCTGGGGTGAATCACTACCACAGAGCACAGCTTCCAACGACCTCTACTTGTTATAGAATGAAGGAACTCTGCATCTCAAGATGTGTATCATTTTATGATTAGCAGTCTTCCGCTCGCGTTCTGTTTGACTTGCTGGTTGTTGCACATACAGGATTTGACTAAATCTTCCTGTTCGCTTATTGAGTTCAACACGATATGCAAGTGAATATAGCAACTTATTCAACTGTCATTTCCATTTGTGTTGCAGATATGTGCCTGATGCAAGAAATGAGATAAAGGTATATGTTGGTGTACATCACCATGATGGGGTGGAAAGAGACTGATAAGGATTTTCAAAATGTGTCTTTATCGTAACTGAGAAAAGTCTATTGTTCCTCCTCATAAAATGTTTAATATTATGTCATCAACAGGTACAAGATGATGGTAAGACATTTTCTGAAACCTTTTTCGACTTGTTAAGGGAACTTTACATTGTAGCTATTTAATCTTCATCCTGTTTTACATTGAAGGACTATGCAGTCATAGTGATTGCATCTCTCTTTTAGTGCCCATGCCCAAACCATACAACTCCAACACATTTCCTAGACCAGGGCACCCTAGAGCAGTGCTCCCCGGACTATCCTTACATTCAGACGGGTAAGATCATTGTCTTGTCAAAGTTAGGAATTCAAATGGCCTCTAGGCTTACATGGAGGACAGCACTTTGCTGGAGATGATGGAATTTAAAAGATACGCACATTTTAATGGTAATCTGCAAACTGTTGTTCCATCTCTCTCCAGCTTTCCTCCTAATATCGCTTCAACTGCATCTCTTCCTTCAAAACTGCAGGCACTGCAGGCATGTGAGTGCTTTGTTTTCACTTCAGTACCCATCCTTAAAATATACTGTACAGTGTGTATATATATGACTCACAACTTCTCCTTTTGATAACTGGTATGATTCTAATTTCTTTCTTTCTTTCTAAGCCATCTCACCCAGGAGCAGTTCTAGGATTGTGCCAGACAGACACATTATGCCCCCTCCGCCACCTATGCAAGCTTCTATCCCCCCACTGACAGACCTAGAGGATGAACAGGTGATCCCCACAACACAGACAGACAGGCAGACAGGCAGACAGGCAGACACAGACAGCAGGCAGGCAGGCAGGCAGGCAGGCAGGCAGACAGACAGGCAGACAGGCAGAGACAGGCAGACAGACAGAAAGACAGGCAGGCAGACAGACTTGAATGTTGGATGCAGGGTCAGGCAGACAGATGCAGAATGACTTGCATAGCTTGAATGTAGGATGGGTCCATTGCAATGTTATTCAGTAGGTGGGATTGCATTGTCCGTTCAGGCTGCCAACCACTAATCTCAACAGCTGTGTTGAGCAGAGCCATTTGTCTCTAAAACTAGTCATCTCTTATTGAATAGATCAAATATTTCCCTAGGTCCTCATATAGTACAGTATGTGCAAGTAATGGTCATTTGGAGCATTTAACAACTCACTTCTATTGAACAATGTGGAAACATGTTGCAAACTCAAGGATTTTTGTTAATGTGTGTTTTTTTGGTCTGAAGCCTATCACAGAAATTAGTAACAGGTCACAAAGTCACAAATCCTATCTGATTGATGTGTGATTGTGTTCCTGTGTGAATATGTAGGACCTGAACCCTCAGTGGTATGTTGGTCAGGTGACACGGGGTCAAGCGGAGGGCTGTCTCAGACAGGTCAACATGGTGAGACATCTTCTGCTGTCAATATCACTCACACACCTGGTTAACTGTAATAACAGGCAAACTGACATTCACACTCTGTTCTCACAGATGAATCGTGACAATGGTTTGTGAAGGGACAATGCAATAGCACATACAGTGTTTAAGTACCATCTATCCAGTAATGTACAGGGCATTTGGAAAGCATTCAGACCGTTGACTTTCTTTCACATTTTATGTTACAGCCTTATTCTAAAATGGATTAAATACAAATTTGTCCTCATCAATCTACACGCAATACACCATAATGACAAAGCGAAAACAGGTTTTTAGAAGTTGTTAGAAATGTTTAAAACGTTTTAAACAGAAATACCTTATTTACATTAAGTATTCAGACCCTTTGCTGTGAGACACGAAATTGAGCTCAGGTGCATCCTGTTTCCATTGATCATCCTCGAGATGTTTCTACAACTTGATTGGAGTCCACCTGTGGTAAATTCAATTGATTGGACATGATTTGGAAAGGCACACACCTGTCTATATAAGGTCCCACAGTTGACAGTGCATGTCAGAGCACAAACCAAGCCATGGGGTTGAAGGAATTGTCTGTAGAGCTCAGAGACAGGATTGTGTTGAGGCACAGATCTGGGGCAGGGTACCAAAAATGTTTTTTCAGCTGCAGGGACTGAAAGACAAGTCCGGATTGAGGGAAAGATGAACGGAGCAATACTTGATGAAGTACAGAGAGATACTTGATGAAAACCTGCTACAGAGTGCTCAGGACGTCAGACTGGGGCAAAGGTTCACCTTCCAACAGGACAGCCACCCCAAGCACATGTAACAGTATAGCTTCCATCCCTCTCCTCGCCCCGAACCCTCTGCAGCCACCCTTGAAGCATCGTTACCCATCGCGCCACAAAAGCCGCGGCCCTTGCAGAGCAAGGGGAACAACTACTTCACGGTCTTAGAGCAAGTGACTTCGCCAATTGAAACGCTATTAGCGCGCACCACCGCTAACTAGCTAGCCATTTCACATCGGTTACACACACAGCCAAGACAAGACAGGAATGGCTTCGGGACAAATCTCTGAATATCATTGAGTGGCCCAGCCAGAGCCCGGACTTGAACCCGATTGATCATCTCTGGAGAAATAGCTCTGCAGCAACTCTCTCCATCCAACCTGACAGAGCTTGAAAGGATCTGCAGAGAAGAATGGGAGAAACTCCACAAATACAGTTGTGCCAAGCTTGTAGTGTCATACCCAAGAAGACTCTAAGCTGTAATCGCTGCCGAAGGTGCTTCAACTCAGTCCTGAGTAAAGGGTCTGAATACTTCTGTAATGGTGACATTTCAGTTTGTATTTTGGTATTCTTTGTAAAAATACAAATAAATTAAAACTGTTTTTGCTTTGTCATTATGGGGTATTGTGTGTAGATTGATGAGCGGGGGAAACTATTTAATCAATTTTAGAATAAGGCTGTAATGTAACAAAATGTGGAAAAAGTTAAGGGGTCTGAATACTTTCCGAATGCTCTGTCCAAAATGACAATATACAGTATAAAATATTTCTTATGTGGATAGTTCACCAGTGCTCTTTGGTGATAGAATACCACAAACACCACTATAATGTACAATGTTTTTCTGTTTCATTAGGACGGTGCATTTCTGGTACGGGACAGTTCGAAACGGTCGTCCATTCAGCCCTATACACTCATGGTACTCTATCAGGACAAAGTTTACAACATCCAGATCCGCTGTGAACAGAATGAGTTTCTGCTGGGGACTGGTCTGAAGGTCTCAGAGGTACACAATATCTGCCTCATTCATTCTGACTATGGCCAAGAATTGTTCCTGACCAGGTCACATGGTCAGGAATGAACTCATATCCCTAATTATGACCAGTCAGAGTAATATGTGTAATTTTATATCATATTATCAATCACTCTGAGGATGAAGCAGTGAGCTTTGTGAACTGGATCCATGAATCTGTCATCTGAAAGTTTGTTATATAGCCATTTTTTGCCAAAACATCAACTACGAGATTCAATTAGATGTACAGCAAGCCATCTTACATTTTATGTTTCAACTTCTGTTATGACACAACTCAATGATGCCCTGTTAATGTTCATGTTTTTTGTTCCAGACCTATCCGATGGTGGCACACATCATCGCTCATTACAGACAGTCACCTCTTCTGCTGATTGATGCTAAGAACCGTGGATCAGGGCAGCAGAGCCAGTGTCCCCTGATCTACCCAGCAGGTGGAGCACTAGCAAGTCTCTACCCGTCCTTTTAACAGACAGCAGAGCCCGTGTCCCCTGATCTACCCAGCAGGTGGAGCACTAGCAAGTCTCTACCCGTCCTTTTAACAGACAGCAGAGCCAGTGTGCCCTGATCTACCCAGCAGGTGGAGCACTAGCAAGTCTCTACCCGTCCTTTTAACAGACAGCAGAGCCAGTGTCCCCTGATCTACCCAGCAGGTGGAGCACTAGCAAGTCTCTACCCGTCCATTTAACAGACAGCAGAGCCCGTGTCCCCTGATCTACCCAGCAGGTGGAGCACTAGCAAGTCTCTACCCGTCCATTTAACAGACAGCAGAGCCAGTGTCCCCTGATCTACCCAGCAGGTGGAGCACTAGCAAGTCTCTACCCGTCCATTTAACAGACAGCAGAGCCAGTGTCCCCTGATCTACCCAGCAGGTGGAGCACTAGCAAGTCTCTACCCGTCCATTTAACAGACAGCAGAGCCAGTGTCCCCTGATCTACCCAGCAGGTGGAGCACTAGCAAGTCTCTACCCGTCCATTTAACAGACAGCAGAGCCAGTGTCCCCTGATCTACCCAGCAGGTGGAGCACTAGCAAGTCTCTACCCATCGTTTTAACAGACAGCAGAGCCCGTGTCCCCTGATCTACCCAGCAGGTGGAGCACTAGCAAGTCTCTACCCGTCCATTTAACAGACAGCAGAGCCAGTGTCCCCTGATCTACCCAGCAGGTGGAGCACTAGCAAGTCTCTACCCGTCCATTTAACAGACAGCAGAGCCAGTGTCCCCTGATCTACCCAGCAGGTGGAGCACTAGCAAGTCTCTACCCATCGTTTTAACAGACAGCAGAGCCAGTGTCCCCTGATCTACCCAGCAGGTGGAGCACTAGCAAGTCTCTACCCGTCCATTTAACAGACAGCAGAGCCAGTGTCCCCTGATCTACCCAGCAGGTGGAGCACTAGCAAGTCTCTACCCGTCCATTTAACAGACAGCAGAGCCAGTGTCCCCTGATCTACCCAGCAGGTGGAGCACTAGCAAGTCTCTACCCGTCCATTTAACAGACAGCAGAGCCAGTGTCCCCTGATCTACCCAGCAGGTGGAGCACTAGCAAGTCTCTACCCGTCCATTTAACAGACAGCAGAGCCAGTGTCCCCTGATCTACCCAGCAGGTGGAGCACTAGCAAGTCTCTACCCGTCCATTTAACAGACAGCAGAGCCAGTGTCCCCTGATCTACCCAGCAGGTGGAGCACTAGCAAGTCTCTACCCATCGTTTTAACAGACAGCAGAGCCCGTGTCCCCTGATCTACCCAGCAGGTGGAGCACTAGCAAGTCTCTACCCATCCTTTTAACAGACAGCTGGGGGAGTGATAACAATAACATGGAGCAATAGTCAAGATTCACAGTGGTTTTAAAGGACTGCCACTCACATTATGGGTGGAAGGACTTATGCAACCTTTGAATTGCAGTTCATAGTCTTTTACATGTAAGGTAATTTCATATAAAGACAAGTGACTCTTGGATTGAGATGGTAGGTACGGTACATCTCTGTCAACGGTTCACTGTATGGACCTCAGAAAGAAGTCCATATACACAATACTATTCATAGTTTTTGTCTCAATGTGTATTTTTTAAATTCCAGTATTGAAAGCACAGAAGCTGAACATGTCCTTGTGAGTAGTTACATAAATGCTTGTGTTTGCTCTTTGTTATTTTCCTGTTACATGCAATGGAAAGGTCTAGAATAGCAGCTAGCTCTGCAATAAATCAGAAGCAGCATACATTATCCTAGTAAGGAAATAGTGGGGTCAACAGTCAGTCACAACTGCTGAGCTAATATGGATTTTGTTTCAATTTCCTGCATTGTTTAATGGTTAAATTAAAACTATATTCTTTAATCTCTCACACTGTATGTTCTATAACATAGCTATTATCAATGTTTCAAATAAACTTTTGCATTTTTAAAAAATTGGAAACTTGTGGCAGAAATTCTACAAATCATTGGTCACACTAGGAAAAACTTCCCTGACCTCTGTTCCAACCTCTGACCTCTGTTCTTTTTTCATTCAACTTTATATCATCGACGTCCATTGTTTCTCTAACTTCTCTGAAGCATGGCCGATTACCAAAGGCTCCTTACTGCTGATCTGGCGCTGTAATATTAGGCAAGTGAATACGAAAGCGTGTCGGATCTGCACTACTAACCGGTTGTAAAATACAATGCCTCACCGTCGGTATCGGTATTGAAATCAGACCGTATAAAAGATTTATGTCCCTAATCTCTCTTATTTGTCTGTTGTAATTTACACAAGCCTTGTCAGTTGGAGTGTGAAGATCTTAAGCATCCAGTATGTAAAATACAACAGCAGACAGACAATATAAACTCCCGGGAGGGACAGATGTGCCGTTATGTCTGTGTCACCACCACTGAAGAGGATTACTATAATCACACTAACTGCCATCCTTGGTAACCTCCAAGATTTGTTTCTTTGAAATGAATCATGGAACACTTAGCCCAGTCCTTGCAGGCAATTTGAGAGAGACACCATCTAAGCTGACAAAGTAGGATATATCTTTGGAAGGACCTTCCAAGTTCACAAATGATGAAAAGCATAAACAATCAAACTGCCATCATGTCTCTGCCCATATTCAGGCTTGGATTACAGGACACATGACTGTGCAGAAATGTTTGCAGTAAAAAAAAAAAAGCACATCAACTCTTCTAAGCCTGCATGGATCACTGAACTGAGGCATGTAATCATAACGTTCCTGAATCACTCATCTCATATTTATGTTTCCACCCACCCCGAAAAATTCCATTGCGGTACATACTACCTTCCCCAGTAAAAACGAATTATTTCGCATGAAAAAGAAGCCATGGTAACCAATCCGCGCACAATGTGTGCAGACTACCAAATATCTTCGAGCGCGCTCCGCTCTTGTGTATCCTATTATTGGCATTGCAGAGCACGCTACAATGGAAGCATATCCATTCCTGGCGTCCTGGCCACGGCCATTTATCAATTCAACTACGAGTATAGCTTCCTATACGAGAAAAACAAAACAGAGACATTTCAGAACTGCTAATGATATGTCAATGTTGTGAGCTTTAAATGTCCACGCGCAGAGAAATAACACAATTGTATGTTTTAAAGTAATGTAATATGGAGAATAAGGGCATTCTTAAAAGCATTATTTGGCGGGGTAAATAAATTATATTAAAATCATCCATGGCGGGATGGAGAATAATACATAATACAAATTGTTTTAACAATCATATCTGTTTTGACGATGAAGGTGTTAATGGCTTCACACCCAACCCAATTCGTTGTAGTATTTATAACACCTGTTTCTGAATAAAAACCTATGTAAATTTCAACAAACATGATGTCTAAAATGTTTGTGACATCTAAGAAATGGACAAGGGGGGGGGGGGGAGTTTGGGGATAGAACAAATATATAATTCAGAAGCAATAAAATGATGTATAGGAAGAAGCCTAAATGCAGTTTCCCTGGGAATGTTGAGCGCATGACATCACATATGAAGTGATTGCCTATTTGAGCCTATCGTCATAATAAAACGGTGTCGCATATTGCCCATACAACTATGTTAGAGGAAAAACAAATAAATGTACAAACTTCAAATTCAACTGACATTCAATTATCCTTTCATATTACGTTATATTTATATATTATATTTTAGTCTTGAAATTGTTATACATTAAATTACTGTAACATTTGTAAATGTAGCACTCACTATCCCGTTCTGCTGTAAAATAACCAACTTTAAAATGTTCTTGAGTAAATGGTTGGATGTCAAATTAAAATAGCTAAACATTTCACAGAGCTTAGACGAACTTCTGGTGGAGAACTGGTGAAATTTCACCTCCTATTCAAAGGGAATTCTCCACGCCTAAACTCACTCAAATGACATAGTCACAGAAACACCCAATGAGAGCAGACATGGGTGTTGCTGTAGTACTATAAATTGATCAGGTGAGACAGGTGTCAGGTTGTGATGCACCTGCACTGGACACTAAATACAGAGTGAAAGGAAAATACCTCTCAGCTGGAAACAGAGGAACAAATAATACTGAAGAAAAGCGAGATCCAGATTTCTTTTTTTACCAGAGCCATTTATTAGACTGAAGAGACCAGCTGCCAATCCAAGGATCAGTCTGTGGGTGAGCATGATGTCGTTTGTGCCACAGGGCCTCTCCCCACCTCCTTGTGGAACCCAGTACCCTAGCCTCGAACAGGAGCCTCCAGAGTTTAGCCTGTACAGCAACAACTTCTACAGCACTCCAACCCTGCCTAGCCCGCAGCAGGCCACCCCTACTTCCTACGACCTGGGAGACTACACCAGCCCTCCTTCCAACCCTTACTTGTGGTTCAACGGCCCAGAGCTCAACAGTGTTCCCTACCTAGGTGGGCCCACAGGGCCAGTCTGTGGGCCCTATGTGCCCCAACTCTACAACATGCAGAGGCCCTATCTGGGTGCTGGCGTGCCGAGGGGTGGTGTAGGGGACCTGAGCTGGTTCTCCATGCCCTCTCAGGAGGAGCTGATGAAGATAGCCAGGCCACCCTACTCCTACTCTGCCCTTATTGCCATGGCGATCCACGGGGGCCAAGACAGACGGCTCACCCTGAGCCAGATCTACCAATATGTTGCAGACAACTTCCCCTTCTACAACAAGAGCAAGGCCGGGTGGCAGAACTCTATCCGCCACAACCTCTCCCTCAACGACTGCTTCAAGAAGGTGCCCCGAGATGAGGATGATCCAGGTAAGAACGTTTGGAACTTGGTTTTTAAAATTTGTCTTTTAATTTCAAGGTGTTCCATGCCTACTCAATGTTTGGGAAGTGTATACACGTACAGTATAACCTTAAAAAAAAGACAAATATTAACTGTTGCCTAACTATGTGAGAGCAATTCCTTAAGAAAAATTACATGTGTCTCCTTATAGGCAAGGGTAACTACTGGACCCTGGATCCCAACTGTGAGAAGATGTTTGACAATGGCAATTTCCGTCGCAAGAGGAAGAGGAAGTCGGACTCCCTGCCTGGTGAGGGGGGCTCCTCAGGTTCTGAGTCGTTAGAGTCCAGCCCCAAACACCACAACAACATGAATGACGTTTCCAGCTCCTCCGAGCGCGGCCCCTCCCCCATCTCCTCAGCCCCCTCCCTCTGCCTGAACAGCTTCCTGTCTCAGATGGCTGAAGTGGGGACAGTATCAAACACAGTAGTGTCAGATACCCTCCACAGACCCAGCCTGGCTACAGAGCTGTCCCAACGGGTCTCTCCGGCCCAGGGATACGGCTCCTACTCCCCCAATGCTCCGATGCCTCAGTGGGAGGTCTGTATGTCCCATCCACAGCAGCCTACCATTTCCTCCTCTCCTCCCCTCTACCCTGCAGGCTACAGTGACTCTGTCCTCACCCAGCTCAGCAGCCAACTATACCCAGCCCTGGACTCTGCCTCAATGCTTTACCCACGGGAAGGCACAGAGGTGTAAAGTACAACTGATACATCTACTGGGTCGTTCCACCAATTAGGTGCCTTCGAGTACTTTAATTTGCCGATTTAATAACAAAAAAATGCACCTACTTTTAACATCCTGTCATAAAGAGCACTGGTTCAACTGAATAAAAAACACCCTTTCCCATCTCAAGAAGTTAACTAACAAAAATACTATAGTAAGTAAGTGCCTGTTAAGTAGGGAGGCAGGGTAGCCTAGTGGTTAGAGTGTTGGACTAGTAACCGAAAGGTTGCAAGTTCAAATCCCTGAGCTGACAAGGTACAAATCTGTCGTTCTGCCCCTGAACAAGGCAGTTAACACACTGTTCCTAGGCCGTCATTGAAAATAAGAATTTGTTCTTAACTGACTTGCCTAGTAAAATAAATGTTTAAAAAAAGTTTAAATTAAAAGAAGTGCCAAGTAACAGGGTTGACCATCTTAAATGGGCCATAAATCCCCTTGTGACAGGGGGAATGAAAGTGTGTTGTGTGCAACAGGGAGGGGCAATTGAAAGCAAATTTGTATCTATTGATAAAAAAAGATTTCTAGCCTGTCTATCTATGGGTAACAGGGTTGACGTATTTTGCTCGACCCGCTTAGTTTTCCACCACAAAACAAATTGTAGAGCCAGCTCACCTGCTTTTACGCTATGATTTGACTATTTGACATGTTCAACGTGTCTTTTGAAAACAATATTTTAAAAGGAATAGCTTCACCATATTTAAAATGTAATTGTAAAATTTAATAACAGGATTGACCTTAAAATAAATCACTAATAACATTAAATAAATAATCATCTTTAGAAATTACTTTGCCAAAGTAACATAATAACCAGGGCTCTACAATGATGGTGAAAACCTGGAGAAATGTTGGGGTTAAGTGGGTTAACATCTTCCTGGAAGTCACAGAGGGACATGTCAAAATGCTGAAGTTTGGCACTTTAGCAAATCTTTATCCGTATTATAATTCAGATGTATTGAATTTCCCATGCACTTCATTTAATATAACAGGCTTTTAAATATTTAAACACAATTTCTACTTAAAGTATTTTTAAAAAGGCACTCATTTTGTGGAACAACCCGTACTGTGTATTGTAGACCGTAGGGCAGCTTGTCTTCGAAAAAACTCACTGGAATGTCTTCCCCAGCAGAGAATGAAAGTGCACTGAACTCATACTGAACAGTGGGTGATTTACAATGGGGTTTTTCTCTCTCTTAATTGATTGTACATATGTATATTGTTTGCGGTTCCACGTATTGTCTTCATAATATCAACTGAACTATCTGTCAAATGATTATTGAGGGATTCTTGACTTTAGTAAAAACGTGTGGGTTGTGTATGAGCTGTACATAAATGTCATGTCCTCGTGCTTTTTCATATTGGTCAAATAAAAAACAGCATAAACTAGACATTCTCACTGCTATTTGTCTGGGAGTATTTATTTAAAACTGAATAAAAGAGAGAAATACAGGATATGGTCATACTTTAAACCCCAAAACGTTATTTGGGTTGTGATTAATTTAGAAATTCCTATTTAGCATGGTGCTTAAACACAGTTTGATCAAGATTTGTGATTGCCAGTGCTTTTGGTTGGGAAGACAAGTCAAGCTCCCATTACAGTCAATGACCCACATCACAGAGACGGGTTGTGAAATGAGGGAGATAAAGAAACCGTTTAAACAACACTCTGAACAAGGGGGGAGACAGGTTTGACAGCCAGTGAACTAAAAGATAAATGGAACAGAACTTGTTCCTCAAGGTTCCCCTTTGCTCCCACTTCCTGCCACAGCGCCCTCTCCTCACACCTGTCTCCCTTTATTTGTCTGTCTTGGGTTCAGGGTACAAGCCCATGCCTCTCAACATCAGTCTGTCATGCTTTTGGAGAACTAGTAACCTATTGGGTTCAGGGTACAAGCCCATGCCTCTCAACATCAGTCTGTCATGCTTTTGGAGAACTAATAACCTATTGGGTTCAGGGTACAAGCCCATGCCTCTCAACATCAGTCTGTCATGCTTTTGGAGACCTAATAACCTATTGGGTTCAGGGTACAAGCCCATGTCTCTCAACATCAGTCTGTCATGCTTTTGGAGACCTAATAACCTATTGGGTTCAGGGTACAAGCCCATGTCTCTCAACATCAGTCTGTCATGCTTTTGGAGAACTAATAACCTATTGGGTTGACAAGCCCATGTCTCTCAACATCAGTCTGTCATGCTTTTGAGACCTAATAAATTGGGTTCAGGGTACAAGCCCATGTTCTACATCAGTCTGTTATTTTTGGAGAACTAATAATATTTGAATATGTATTTCCTTTTACAAGTGAACAGTTAGTCAAAACTGCATTTTGTAATTTTATTTTTCCCATATTGGTAAATACATTCTTTAAAGTCCCAGTGTAGTCAAAACTGCATTTCCTGTGTTTTGTATCATATAGTACAACTGACACTGTAAAAGTACAACTGACACTGTAAAAGTATAACTGACACCGTAAAAGTATAACTGACACCGTAAAAGTATAACTGACACCGTAAAAGTATAACTGACACCGTAAAAGTATAACTGACACCGTAAAAGTGTGGATTTTTAAAATCAATATTATATCCTATAGTTGCTGGATGAAAATACAATCTACACAGGACCTAATCAGCCTGTTTGCATTGGCGGGAGTTTCAGCTTGCCTGGTGACATCACTAGGCGGTAAATTGTTTAATAGACCAATAACAAAGAGAGTTCCAAACCTCTCTGCCAATAGCAGCTCGTTTCCAGTTTTCCCCTCCCCCCTCAGACCACTCCCAGACAGTCCTAGCAAAATTCTTAATTGAGAAATAGTTATGCTAAAAAGCATTTTTTTGTAAATGGAAAATTATTATAGTAAGGTATTTGATTATTAAACTGAAATGATTTGATAAAGATTGCTGTATTGGCCCTTTAAACAACTCCATTAACTTTTCTGCTAGGGTTTGGAGGTGGTGTGGCATTTCAACTTTGGAGGGCCTCAACTTTGGAGGGCCTCAACTTTGGATGGCCTCAACTTTGGATGGCCTCAACTTTGGATGGCCTCAACTTTGGAGGGTCTCAAATTTGGATGGCCTCAACTTTGGATGGCCTCAACTTTGGATGGCCTCTCCATCTTGAGTTTTCTCCTTAAACGTACACTCCACACCAGACCTATTTCTGTCCCACCCACTTCACAACTAAAATTGAGTTCTGTTCACATTCTTAAATGTAGTCTTCAACATCTCTCTAACACGCCATTGGTTTGAAGCTTTTGTTAGCTTCTCTATGCTGTTTGGTGGAGCATGTACAACTGTACAACCTGGGAATGGGAAAGTAGACTCTTCTCACAACAAGTTTGACAGTTGACAGTATTATAATTTTTTCAGCGCATTACATGTTTGGCATATATCTATTTGCTTTAAAAATTTGCTTTCATCTCAGCACAAAGAAAACTGCTGACAGTATCATTTAAAATCTCACACCTCCAATATTCACACGAGCTGAAAAACATGTCACCTCAGCAGATTCAATTGAGGAGGTCTGTGAGATGTTACGGTCAACATCTGTAGCCCAACGCTTACAGCCGTGGGAACCAGAGCACCCCATGTCTCCCTCGGAGTTGCAGGCAGCAAATGGGGACTAGAGAACTGGTTTGAGGATCCATTCCCATGTCTATCTTTGGCGATGAAGAATCTGTGGAAAGGCCCGAGAGTACAAATGGAGTGAGAACATGGAGGGATTAATGGGGCGAATGAGGAGAAGGGGGAAGTGTTTAATGATCACTCTCACAGATCACCACTTGGAGAGAGGGAGGGGTAAAGACTGATCCTCTAACATGGAGGGATTAATGGGGCGAATGAGGAGAAGGGGGAAGTGTTTAATGATCACTCTCACAGATCACCACTTGGAGAGAGGGAGGGGTAAAGACTGATCCTCTAACATGGAGGGATTAATGGGGCGAATGAGGAGAAGGGGGAAGTGTTTAATGATCACTCTCACAGATCACCACTTGGAGAGAGGGAGGGGTAAAGACTGATCCTCTAACATGGAGGGATTAATGGGGCGAATGAGGAGAAGGGGGAAGTGTTTAATGATCACTCTCACAGATCACCACTTGGAGAGAGGGAGGGGTAAAGACTGATCCTCTAACATGGAGGGATTAATGGGGCGAATGAGGAGAAGGGGGAAGTGTTTAATGATCACTCTCACAGATCACCACTTGGAGAGAGGGAGGGGTAAAGACTGATCCTCTAACATGGAGGGATTAATGGGGCGAATGAGGAGAAGGGGGAAGTGTTTAATGATCACTCTCACAGATCACCACTTCTGATCCTCTAACTAAAGACTGATCCTCTAACATGGAGGGAGAGGTAAAGACTGATCCTCTAACATGGAGGGATTAATGGGGCGAATGAGGAGAAGGGGGAAGTGTTTAATGATCACTCTCACAGATCACCACTTGGAGAGAGGGAGGGGTAAAGACTGATCCTCTAACATGGAGGGAGAGGTAAAGACTGATCCTCTAACATGGAGGGATTAATGGGGCGAATGAGGAGAAGGGGGAAGTGTTTAATGATCACTCTCACAGATCACCACTTGGAGAGAGGGAGGGGTAAAGACTGATCCTCTAACATGGAGGGAGGGGTAAAGACTGATCCTCTAACATGGAGGGAGAGGGAGAGGTAAAGACTGATCCTCTAACATGGAGGGAGAGGTAAAGACTGATCCTCTAACATGGAGGGATTAATGGGGCGAATGAGGAGAAGGGGGAAGTGTTTAATGATCACTCTCACAGATCACCACTTGGAGAGAGGGAGGGGTAAAGACTGATCCTCTAACATGGAGGGAGTGGTAAAGACTGATCCTCTAACATGGAGGGAGAGGGAGGGGTAAAGACTGATCCTCTAACATGGAGGGAGGGGTAAAGACTGATCCTCTAACATGGAGGGAGAGGGAGAGGTAAAGACTGATCCTCTAACATGGAGAGAGAGGGAGGGGTAAAGACTGATCCTCTAACATGGAGAGAGAGGGAGGGGTAAAGACTGATCCTCTAACATGGAGGGAGGGGTAAAGACTGATCCTCTAACATGGAGGGAGAGGGAGTGGTAAAGACTGATCCTCTAACATGGAGGGAGAGGGAGTGGTAAAGACTGATCCTCTAACATGGAGGGAGAGGGAGGGGTAAAGACTGATCCTCTAACATGGAGAGAGAGGGAGGGGTAAAGACTGATCCTCTAACATGGAGGGAGGGGTAAAGACTGATCCTCTAACTAGACTGATCCTCTGGAGGGTAAAGGATGGAGGGAGGGGTAAAGACTGATCCTCTAACATGGAGGGGGGGTAAAGACTGATCCTCTAACATGGAGGGAGAGGGAGTGGTAAAGACTGATCCTCTAACATGGAGGGAGAGGGAGTGGTAAAGACTGATCCTCTAACATGGAGGAGAGGGAGTGGTAAAGACTGATCCTCTAACATGGAGGGAGAGGGAGGGGTAAAGACTGATCCTCTAACATGGAGGGAGAGGGAGGGGTAAAGACTGATCCTCTAACATGGAGGGAGAGGGAGAGGTAAAGACTGATCCTCTAACATGGAGGGAGAGGGAGAGGTAAAGACTGATCCTCTAACATGGAGGGAGGGAGGAGTGGTAAAGACTGATCCTCTAACATGGAGGGAGAGGAGTGGTAAAGACTGATCCTCTAACATGGAGGGAGAGGGAGTGGTAAAGACTGATCCTCTAACATGGAGGATCCTCTAACATGGAGGGAGGGGGTAAAGACTGATCCTCTAACATGGAGGGAGAGGGAGGGTAAAGACTGATCCTCTAACATGGAGGGAGAGGGAGTGGTAAAGACTGATCCTCTAACATGGAGGGAGGGAGTGGTAAAGACTGATCCTCTAACATGGAGGGAGAGGGAGTGGTAAAGACTGATCCTCTAACATGGAGGGAGAGGGAGTGGTAAAGACTGATCCTCTAACATGGAGGGAGAGGGAGTGGTAAAGACTGATCCTCTAACATGGAGGGAGAGGGAGAGGTAAAGACTGATCCTCTAACATGGAGGGAGAGGGAGAGGTAAAGACTGATCCTCTAACATGGAGGAGAGGAGAGTGGTAAAGACTGATCCTCTAACATGGAGGGAGAGGGAGAGGTAAAGACTGATCCTCTAACATGGAGGGAGAGGGAGTGGTAAAGACTGATCCCCTAACATGGAGGGAGAGGGAGGGGTAAAGACTGATCCCCTAACATGGAGGGAGAGGGAGGGGTAAAGACTGACCCTCTAACATGGAGGTAAAGACTGATCCTCTAACATGGAGGGGAGGGAGGGGTAAAGATCCTCTAACTAAAGACTGATCCTCTAACATGGAGGGATTAATGGGGGAATGAGGAGAAGGGGGAAGTGTTTAATGATCACTCTCACAGATCACCACTTGGAGAGAGGGAGGGGTAAAGACTGATCCTCTAACATGGAGGGAGAGGGAGAGGTAAAGACTGATCCTCTAACATGGAGGGAGAGGTAAAGACTGATCCTCTAACATGGAGGGATGGGGCGAATGAGGAGAGGGGGAAGTGTTTAATGATCCTCTAACATGGAGAGAGGAGGGGTAAAGACTGATCCTCTAACATGGAGGGAGTGGTAAAGACTGATCCTCTAACATGGAGGGAGAGGGAGGGGTAAAGACTGATCCTCTAACATGGAGGGAGGGGTAAAGACTGATCCTCTAACATGGAGGGAGAGGTAAAGACTGATCCTCTAACATGGAGGGGTAAAGACTGATCCTCTAACATGGAGAGAGGGAGGGGTAAAGACTGATCCTCTAACATGGAGGGGAGGGAGGGTAAAGACTGATCCTCTAACATGGAGGGAGGGAGTGGTAAAGACTGATCCTCTAACATGGAGGGAGAGGGAGTGGTAAAGACTGATCCTCTAACATGGAGGGAGAGGGAGGGGTAAAGACTGATCCTCTAACATGGAGAGGGAGGGTAAAGACTGATCCTCTAACATGGAGGGAGGGAGGAGGTAGACTGATCCTCTAACATGGAGGGAGGGGGGTAAAGACTGATCCTCTAACATGGAGGGAGAGGGAGTGGTAAAGACTGATCCTCTAACATGGAGGGAGAGGGAGTGGTAAAGACTGATCCTCTAACATGGAGATCCTCTAACATGGAGGGTAAAGACTGATCCTCTAACATGGAGGGGAGGGAGGGTAAAGACTGATCCTCTAACATGGAGGGAGAGGGAGTGGTAAAGACTGATCCTCTAACATGGAGGGAGAGGGAGTGGTAAAGACTGATCCTCTAACATGGAGGGAGAGGGAGTGGTAAAGACTGATCCTCTAACATGGAGGGAGAGGGAGAGGTAAAGACTGATCCTCTAACATGGAGGGAGAGGGAGGGTAAAGACTGATCCTCTAACATGGAGGGAGAGGGAGGTAAAGACTGATCCTCTAACATGGAGGGAGAGGGAGAGGTAAAGACTGATCCTCTAACATGGAGGGAGAGGGAGAGGTAAAGACTGATCCTCTAACATGGAGGGAGAGGGAGAGGTAAAGACTGATCCTCTAACATGGAGGGAGAGGGAGAGGTAAAGACTGATCCTCTAACATGGAGGGAGAGGGAGGGGTAAAGACTGATCCTCTAACATGGAGAGAGGGAGGGGGTAAAGACTGATCCTCTAACATGGAGGAGAGGGAGGGGTAAAGACTGATCCTCTAACATGGAGGGAGAGGGAGGGGTAAAGACTGATCCTCTAACATGGAGGGAGAGGGAGTGGTAAAGACTGATCCTCTAACATGGAGGGAGAGGGAGTGGTAAAGACTGATCCTCTAACATGGAGGGAGAGGGAGGGGTAAAGACTGATCCTCTAACATGGAGGGAGAGGGAGGGTAAAGACTGATCCTCTAACATGGAGGGAGAGGGAGGGGTAAAGACTGATCCTCTAACATGGAGGGAGAGGGAGAGGTAAAGACTGATCCTCTAACATGGAGGGAGAGGGAGTGGTAAAGACTGATCCCCTAACATGGAGGGAGAGGGAGGGGTAAAGACTGATCCCCTAACATGGAGGGAGAGGGAGGGGTAAAGACTGATCCTCTAACATGGAGGGAGAGGTAAAGACTGATCCTCTAACATGGAGGGAGAGGGAGGGGTAAAGACTGATCTTCTAACATGGAGGGAGAGGGAGGGGTAAAGACTGATCCCCTAACATGGATGGAGGGGTAAAGACTGATCCTCAAACATGGAGGGAGAGGGAGGGGTAAAGACTGATCTTCTAACATGGAGGGGTAAAGACTGATCCTCTAACATGGATGGAGGGGTAAAGACTGATCCTCTAACATGGAGGGAGAGGGAGGGGTAAAGACTGATCCTCTAACATGGAGGGAGGGGTAAAGACTGATCCTCTAACATGGAGGGAGAGGGAGGGGTAAAGACTGATCCTCTAACATGGAGGGAGGGAGGGGTAAAGACTGATCCTCTAACATGGAGGGAGGGTAAAGACTGATCCTCTAACATGGAGGGAGGGGTAAAGACTGATCCTCTAACATGGAGGGAGGGGTAAAGACTGATCCTCTAACATGGATGGAGGGGTAAAGACTGATCCCCTAACATGGAGGGAGAGGGAGGGGTAAAGACTGATCCTCTAACATGGAGGGAGGAGTAAAGACTGATCCTCTAACATGGAGGGAGGGGTAAAGACTGATCCCCTAACATGGATGGAGGGGTAAAGACTGATCCCCTAACATAGATGGAGGGGTAAAGACTGATCCTCTAACATGGAGGGATCCTCTAACATGGAGGGAGGGGTAAAGACTGATCCTCTAACATGGAGGAGAGGGAGGGGTAAAGACTGATCCCTAACATGGAGGGAGAGGTAAAGACTGATCCCCTAACATGGAGGGAGACTGATCCTCTAACATGGAGGTAAAGACTGATCCCCTAACATGGAGGGAGGGAGGTAAAGACTGATCTCTAACATGGAGGGAGAGGTAAAGACTGATCCCCTAACATGGAGGGAGAGGTAAAGACTGATCTCTAACATGGATGGAGGGGTAAAGACTGATCCTCTAACATGGAGGGGAGGGAGGGGTAAAGACTGATCCTCTAACATGGAGGGAGAGGTAAAGACTGATCCTCTAACATGGAGGGAGAGGTAAAGACTGATCCTCTAACATGGAGGGAGAGGGAGGGGTAAAGACTGATCCTCTAACATGGAGGGAGAGGTAAAGACAGATCCTCTAACATGGAGGGAGGGAGGGGTAAAGACTGATCCTCTAACATGGAGGGAGAGGGAGGGGTAAAGACTAATCCTCTAACATGGAGGGAGAGGGAGGGGTAAAGACTGATCCCCTAACATTTACATTTACATTTAAGTCATTTAGCAGACGCTCTTATCCAGAGCGACTTACAAATTGGTGCATTCACCTTATGACATCCAGTAGAACAGTCACTTTACAATAGTGCATCTAAATCTTAAAGGGGGGTGTGAGAAGGATTACTTATCCTATCCTAGGTATTCCTTAAAGAGGTGGGGTTTCAGGTGTCTCCGGAAGGTGGTGATTGACTCCGCTGTCCTGGCGTCGTGAGGGCGTTTGTTCCACCATTGGGGGCCAGAGCAGCGAACAGTTTTGACTGGGCTGAGCGGGAACTGTACTTCCTCAGTGGTAGGGAGGCGAGCAGGCCAGAGGTGGATGAACGCAGTGCCCTTGTTTGGGTGTAGGGCCTGATCAGAGCCTGGAGGTACTGAGGTGCCGTTCCCCTCACAGCTCCGTAGGCAAGCACCATGGTCTTGAAGCGGATGCGAGCTTCAACTGGAAGCCAGTGGAGAGAGCGGAGGAGCGGGGTGACGTGAGAGAACTTGGGAAGGTTGAACACCAGACGGGCTGCGGCGTTCTGGATGAGTTGTAGGGGTTTAATGGCACAGGCAGGGAGCCCAGCCAACAGCGAGTTGCAGTAATCCAGACGGGAGATGACAAGTGCCTGGATTAGGACCTGCGCCGCTTCCTGTGTGAGGCAGGGTCGTACTCTGCGGATGTTGTAGAGCATGAACCTACAGGAACGGGCCACCGCCTTGATGTTAGTTGAGAACGACAGGGTGTTGTCCAGGATCACGCCAGGGTTCTTAGCGCTCTGGGAGGAGGACACAATGGAGTTGTCAACCGTGATGGCGAACATGGAGGGAGGGTTAAAGACTGATCCTCTAACATGGAGGGAGACGTAAAGACAGATCCTCTAACATGGAGGGAGAGGGAGGGGTAAAGACTGATCCCCTAACATGGAGGGAGAGGGAGGAGTAAAGACTGATCCTCTAACATGGAGGGAGAGGGAGGGGTAAAGACTGATCCTCTAACATGGAGGGAGAGGGAGGGGTAAAGACTGATCCTCTAACATGGAGGGAGAGGGAAAGACTGATCCTCTAACATGGAGGGGAGGGAGGGGTAAAGACTAAGGTAAGGAGGAGTCATGTGATATTCAGTAATTACTCCAACTTGCCTCATTAGCCTAGTGAACCCTCAGAGAGGCAAGTGTCCAGTCCCTCTGTCAGTGGACGAACACAGCAGGTCATTACCCAGTCAACACATGTGGAACTCTAGCCCCAGTCCTTCCACCACCGGCCCACATGCTCTAGGGCCCCCATCCTCATGTGTTTATTGACACAATACTGGGATCCACTATCTTGACATGATGAGACGGCCCATCCCCTTCAGATGTCGAGGTGATTGATAGGTGAACAACGACAGCGTAGGTGTGCCCTGTGTTTATGGTCTTGTGCCTCTTTAACTGTATCTGTCAGTGTTTCTTATGAGGAAATCTAGAGATTTCTCCTTTAGCTTTCTGCATGACAGTAGTTAAACGTTTTTTCCCCCCTTTACATTTTTTTCCCATTTAACAAACATTGTTATCCAGAGCAACTTACAGGAGCAATTAGGGATTGACTGAGTGCCATGCTCAAGGACACGTCGATAGATTTGAAACCATGTCACTTCAGAGTATTCGATAAACCAACAACTTCTCGGTTAATGGCCCAGCTAGACTACCTGCCGCTCTCATCTCATGCCACATACCGTCTACTCTAACCAACTCAGACCCCTTATCAAAATCTTAGCCAATTTAATTAAGGTAAATACAATAAATATGAATACAATTTTAACCAGGCAAATTTTCCAAGATTTCACGCCCATTTTTTATGTAAAATGAATTATGTAAATGAATGTCTCTAACAAGTCAAATAGATAAACAGCTGCCAGATGGGTACAAATGAGAGCTTTAATCTGTTCTGTGTGACATGTAGAATATACCCGAGGTTCTTCTCTCGTTCACAGGTGTGTGTGTCTAGCTCACAGCATGGGCCTGTCTGAAGCTGGGCTGGCTGGTCTAGTCTATGAGACCAGGCTGGTCTGAGGCCAAACGGGGAAAACAGCTTCTTAAAACCCTGCCCCCTCGACCTGCTGTTAACATCTCTCTGCTTATCCACAAGTTCAGTCATGTCTATAGTGTATTGATGAAATTGTATTGATGAAACAGCTCTACCTGTTCCAATGCGTCTCTCCTGATTCACTATCTTATAACTCAACGCGCGAGCGTTGCAATGTAGACATGTATTCATTCAATCATTTTACTCATACCGCTCGCTCGTGGGAATGAGCGTCTGGGTGGTCAGGCGCTAAATTACAACTTGGTTCTATTTAGATGGTCGACACGCTGCAACTCCACTTCTTATTGGATATCAGGAAGACACAAACCCACGTGGGTGCTTGAAAGACAAATGAGGAGAGATTAGGAAAAATAACGAACTAACTTCAGAAAGTAATTCACACCCCTTGACTTTGTTCCACATCAGCCTAAATTAAAAATTGATAAAATTGCGATCTTTTTGTTTGTTACTGGCCTAC